>NC_046975.1:2112088-2434588 GCF_009769545.1 Cyclopterus lumpus
CTTTGCATGGCCCGGCCTGCAGGAGGCTCGTTTGTTTACTGAGCTCACGCTGGGCATGTAGGTAAAAGGTAAAAGAGGTGAATTGGGGCATTTAAAGCACATTGCACTGTATTTTAATCTGATGTATTTTATTTTAAATTGTCCAATAACACAGCGATGTGTACAAACCTTCTGATTGTTAGAGTACATTCCACTAATAGTAGTAGTAAGGCGATGAGAGGCCACTTTATTCATACAGCACATTTCAGCAAAAAGGCCAACAAAGGTTATGACACATTATGAAAGGACATTTAACGTGGTTGTTGAATTCTGGTCCATGACTGAGATATCTGGCTTTAATAACCTGAGCCAACACAATCATTTGGAACAAAGAATTCTTCCGGCACATCGTTCATTTCACATTTTTCTTTTGTCTATGTTTTTGGGTTGGCGTCATCTCATTTTTCTGTTTCTTTTACAAGGCATATTGCACATTGTACATTATTCTTTCCCTTTGGTCCTTGGCGCCGTAGAGGCAGCTGCTTTTCTTAACTTTTGCATCTGCTGCTCACATTAATAGAGACGTTTGGTCCAGGCAAATACACAGGCAAATACACCCAGAGTAGACTTGAGACTCACCAACTGGAAAACAAGGAGAGAGACTGTGTGTCCATGCTGCTCACCACTGGACAGGAACCCCAACCATGTTAAACATAAAAGGTTATCAAGGGATTCATCTGAAGAACTGTAACTTGATTATGTTCACGTTCATGAGTTTCTCTGTTTGAGGACTGGCACAAGTCCATGAGTCTAATGGGTGAAGCTGGGGCGCTGAAGTAAAAAGCACTTTCCAACTGAAACAGAAGGAGCTCGTCTCAGGAGCCGTCGGTATCGGCTCAGTCGCAGGAGCCTGGAACTGGAAAGTGTCTGTCATCATTATCTACATCTTTAGAAAGCAGAAATAGCTTCTGAATAACACGTCAACCTATTGAAATAACTTGTGTAAGTCAAAGCAGGTGAAGGAAATGCACGCTGGAAAATAAGTTTCTCAGTAAACTTTAAAATATAGTAAGATAAATATATCAGAGTTCAACTAGTGTCACAAAACATGGACGTATGATTGAACTTTATGAAACTAAAAACTAGACAGTTTAAAAGAAGCATACAGATGGTCACATACAAACAGTGCATATGAAATATGCGTATTCTCCTTCATTCTGTGAGATGGTTGAAGATGGATGTCAACCTCATGTCTGTGTGTGTTAGGTGGAGTCAGGATGTGGTTATTTTCACTACTGTATTGAGATTAAAACGTCAGACTTCTTTTCACAAAACACAACATGCACAATATTTTGTGTTTTATTGCTTTATTCAGGTATCAAGTCCCATACAAAAAGCTGCACTGAAGCTGTCACTGAAATCTAGAATATAACAATTATGTATAATGACCATAACTATGACATTTAAATTGAGCCCTTCTTGCAATTTTGATTTATGGCAACCAAAACTTGAAATCGACGGCTGCCTGAAGGTCAGAAACTGGTCTCACGTGTGGAAATGGACTGAAATATTGAAAACTGGCACTACTACATGTCTACTGCATTCAGTTGAAGTGCATTATTAATTCTAATTCAATAGATACATGCTACTCATACAAAAACATGATAAATAATTCACAACTCTTCCAAAGACATTAAAAAAAGACAACAACCCAAAAAAAAGCAAGTCCAATCAAATCATCCCAATGATCCTCACTGTCCACCTGAAGAGAAGGAAACGGAGTGGAAATAAAAGAAAAGGGGAATGTGACCTGGCTGCCAGCGCGGCACACGGTTGTATTAGCACAGGGGGAGTCCGATGAGGAAGGATGGAGCTCTGGAAGGAGCTGGGGATGAGAGTTGGCCCGGGGCACTTTGATTAAACAGGGGAGTGGGCTGTCTTGGGACGGACCTCATTGACCCCGGGGGCCTCTGGGCTGTCAGGAGTGTTTAGCCTGGATTGGCTCCAAGCCCTCCCCTGTGGTTTCCATCAGACTCATGGGGACAGGCCTCAGTCGGACACAACTGACAGCATGCACACTACACACCTGCAGACACACTGCCGACAACACAAGCTGCTCCATTGGTACAATCTACAGACTGGGTGTGTGCTGTCTCATTATTAATCTTATCAGCCATTCCCACAAACACTACTTACCAAATGTTGAGAGGAAATCAGTGTATGGCAACTAGACCCATCTTAAGAATGGAGAGGACGGGGCATTTTTATGAGCAGGCATAGAGTCCAGGGTTTAAATATCCTGTCAGTCTTATGTTTGGAAACCAAAAGTGTGAAAGTCCCTGAACTGTCCGTACAGATACATTACTTCTTTAAGAAGTTTTTGAAAATAGGTTGTTTAGATCATCGTCTTTGGGGTGTCCAGCTGGCCTAGAGCTCAAAACAGTGAGGAAATACTCAGTGGGGTCTTCCTGCATGGAGTCGGGTGAATCCGGCCTGTGACTGCAGCCCAAGCAAACCCCTCAACGTGGTCGCTGAGGATGTAATCCATCATTACAGCGTGATGGATGGACTTATGTCAAATGGCTTTTACACTCCAGGGGCGTGACACACATATGATATTACCCAAGTGTTATATCTGGGGCTTTTATTGTGAAAAGTAAGAATGTAAAGAGGGCTTAAGGTTAAACAAGGACTAACACAGTGCGCCTCTGTGTTGTTGTTTTGAATATGTCCCTTACACACAACGTGATTGGTCGATGCCTTTAGTTGCAGTGCGAAAGGTAAGAAACAAGGATCTTGCCGAACTGAGTAATATTTACTTCTGCGTGATATTCATGAAAAACAAAACAATAATGGGGTTTAATACTTCATAGGGAAGCTGTCCAGTTAATGACAACATATTCAATTGGAATCTATTTGTTGTGTGCCTATGTAGTGAGAAAAGTACACATTTGAATGATTTTATAATCTCCTTGTAATGCATAATTTTGTCCAAACGCTGAAGACTGATATCTTTTTTTGTATTTCTTCCAAATTTGGTGTAAGAGGAGAATGTTATTAATTGTGTTGTTCTTGAAAGCAGCTGTGTAGTATTCAATGCTGTGACGTGAAACAAAACTACTTGGTTAGTTTAGGAAAAGCTCACGGTTAGAAGTAAAATAAGTTTGTCTGTGACATAACTAAATCCACGTACCGCAGCTAAAATAACTCGACGTGTTGACCTTTGGATACAAACAGCGGCCTCCTGGGTGAAAGTCCTGTGTTTGTTTAAAGGATGCACAACTCTTGATCGCTCAAAAGTAAAAACTACGCCGAATGCCAACATGCGGTTCATCCACAAGGGAACCTGATCACTTCCTCCAAGAGAACTCCAGACATCGTGTGTGTGGTGAGACCGGAACCTTTGAACTACGGAATCATTTTCCGTTAGTTCAGCAGTAGCTAAACCTATTAGTCAGTAACGTGTTGCTATTGGTCTGTGACTCCACCATGTCTTTTGACATACTATAGTCCCAACCAATAAATTGAGCCACATATCAAATTACATATATAAACTGTCAAATTAAATCTGGAGCTTTGCTGGACTCAAATGCGCTCCACGCTTCTTTGAGGAAGGCGATGTGTAGACTGAAGGCAGAAGAAGACTTAAGGAAAGGGGAAGTGGGGGCAAGAGAGAGAGGAGATGATGTGGTTAACAGGGATGCCAGAGAAACAACAATTTTTTTAAAGTCACAGTTGTCTTAACTTCAAGTAGATTGAGCGCCTCTCCATAAGCCCTGAGCGCTGCTCAAAAGCACAAGGAAGCCTAGAAAGCCTGCTTTGAGAGTGCCTCAGAGAAACGAAAAGCCTAATCTACTTTCCCTCCCCCTGCCTCCCCCTGAAGCATAACAAAGAGCCTGGGAAGAGTGTTTGTGATGCTAATTCTGCAGGAATAAATATGCAACACAATTTTCAGACGCTTTAGGAGAGAGGGGAGAGAAGAAGAAGAGCGGGGATGGAAAAAGAAACTGCGCTCTTTTGGGGGCTGCCAGGAGGGAGAGCGCAGGCTAATCCGTTAACGTGGCCCTCATATCAGCCACGGAGGGGACGGGACACGAGGACGCGTTACTGATGAAATGAATCCAATGACGAGCAGCCAATCAGAGGCGTTAAAGCTGGTGACCCAGGCAGCCGCTAAGTTCTGATCAACACGATGCTCCTTATGCTGGGAAGCACTGCTGCAGTCATCTGTCAGCATGCTACTATCAGGGTTCTGGGGAAAGTCTCTATTAATATTAACGCTCGGACCACGGCCATCTTCAAAAAGTCTGTCCTGAGACGGCCAGACGGACACATACACAGCTGGCAAGGCACTCACGACCCTCTGGAATGTACCTCCTGACTCACAGAATCATAAGGTGAAAACAATGACAGCATTGCTGTACCAATGTGATTAAAGGTTGAACGGGGAGCTTTCGAACAACTCTGTGCACCTGCTGTCTGTCATTTAGACTCCACAAGCTAACTGCTAGCGACCGCTCGCTAACTCCTGCTGCTCAGTGTCATCTCCCAGGGAGCATTTCCTTCATCGAGTCTTTCCGAAAGAAGGCAGCGTGTTACTGGGATCTGTTCTCATTATTATATATTGTTGTCCATATTATATATTGTTCTCCATATTCCGAGACAAACCTTCATCCACCAAAAACACTTGCCATTCAAAGTTGAAACCTTCATGATTTTAACACAAAACGGGCAAAAAATGTGTGAAGGATAAACAAAACTTGAGCTCCAAAGGAAGCTTCCAGGTAATTATGTCACTTCATGAACTCCACCTCTGCTGTCCTCATTTTTTCCTCTTTTGACTCAGCTTCTGGCTCAGAAAAGGACCGGAGAGAGAAATGACAAATGGTTGTGAACTGGAGAAATGGGGCAGAAATTTTTTTTTGATTTGAACCTAATTTGAATAACCCAGAATGAAGATGACATTCTGCCGAGTACAGAGAGGTGATAGCCCAAATCCGTGGATGGGGGGTTAAAGAGGAGGGAACGGGGCACAGAGATGAAAGGAGGAGGGAGACGGGAGGCGAGGCTGGAGAGGTGAGTGGAGAGGATCCAGACAGAAGATGAGAGGAGAGGAATTGTGGGTGAAGGAGATAGCGGCTCCGCCGGCATGAAGATTAAAGCCACTTCCGTACTGCGTTGGCCCCATTAATGTTTAACAAAACGCCCAGGCACAGAAATATCTCCCCCCCCACTCCAACCCCCCTCCCTCCTGTGATCCCTTTCAACCCCTTGAAGGGCCACACAAGGAAGACACCGCGGATGAAATATTTACAAAAGGCAATCATTTGTTTATATCCCTGACATGAATAATTGTGATTAATGTTTTATTCATGCTGTATTGTTTATTGCCTCCGATGTGAGGAGAATTGGCCGCCTTTTGAACGTCAACCGAGACAGCCAATTATGAAGTATGATCCCTTTGTGCTGCAGTGTGTTTGAGAGTGAGCCTTTTGTGGCTTGCCTTTCAAAGAAACAAGGAGCCCTCGTTTCTTCTGCCGGAGGCGGGGTGGAGGGGGGGGGGGTAGCGTCACCGTCTCTCCTAATTGGCTGACACTGAGCCTTTATGATAGGCGGTGAGTGCTGAGGAAAAGGAGGTGGAGAAGAAGAAACAGGACGACATGCAGGTAGGAGAGAGAGAGAGGCCCAAAGGTATACAGAGAGGGGTAAAGACGCTGTTTACTGAGCCGCGCTGATCACAAGTGACATCCAATTTAACTGTGTTGACAGGCAAGAAAGCCACACAGCCAGCACACATTCATATTGAGTTAGATCAGAGGAGTCCAATCCAGGGATCTGCGTCCCTCAATTTCTGAACGATGAGAGCACTCAGGGTGCCACTGTCTGACGAGTCACGTGTGTTATGGCTTACGTGCTTATGTTTAATAGATTAGGAACATAGTTTTAAATGTAAACAATTCAACCATTCTGTCCCCTTTTATATTTATTATATTGTATTATAGATAGAATTAAAGAGTCAACAGAACCATTATTCCCTTCGACGTAGAAGAGTAAAAGTAGACAAAGTTGTATCACGTGTACATATTCACATAAGGTACAAGTATTTTGTAAATGTGTGGTAGTGTGGACTAATGTGGTTAGTTAGTTTCCACCAAATCTGACAAACAACTATATGATATTCATGTTTTCACCTGTTTTTCATTCTCCTGAACTGTGTGCCACTAACAGAACAACTATCCATTATTCAGATGTGATTACACACGCTTACATTTCACTTATTAAATATCAATGAAGCACATGTGTGACGTGCGTGGCATGTGAAATAATCTGAAACATGTGCCAACTTGTATGTACTGGGGTCTGTTTAAAACCTGCAAGCGTTTTCATATATTCCCAAATGACATTAATTACCACGATGAGTAACTTGTTATCATAAGTGGTATATAATAGCCAGAACTGATATGATGAAAGTATAATGGCCAAAAGAGTGTAAAGAAGACTCCCGTTGTGGGGACATGCCGAGCGTCACCGGCCTCCTTTGGACTGAGACGGCGACGCCAGCTGACACGTGGACATTTGAATAAGCTGTGATTCACACAGGTACCTCTTCATTCACTTAATCATGACTCCAGAAGCCTTTGAGCCGTCATACATACAACATGCTTTAGAACGTGTTGGAAGAGAGACTCCATCAGTCTGGGAGGCTTTATGTCGGGAGGAAGTTGCACTTTACTAAAAGCATTTCCCTTCATAAGCCAGGGTTCATAATAATAACAAGGCTGGTGTCCTGAACTGACACCTCTTTCTGACAGGAACAGGAGACTTGACAAAAAAAATATGAATATTGAATTCTTTTTTTAATTTAGAAAGTCAAAATGATGAATTTTTCAGAATATTTAAATACTAAATTGCGTAAAGATACATTCTTAAACATAACGCAGGCCTTAACACAAGGGGGCTTTTTTTCAATGTGAATAATTTGCACGTCGATAAAAATACTTATTCAAACAGTTTTTTTGTTTTGTTTTGACACTCTCACAGAACGGGCTTATTATAAAAACACATTTTATTGTCCAACAACACGGAGGCTCCATATTCCGATCCAAGAAAAATGAAGTAATAATGAAGTTGACCTCAGACAGAGAGCCAAGTGCTGCTCCGGGTCAATATATGCTGGTAGTCCTCTGCCTGCAGCAGTGGATTAGAACAGGAGTGGGCAGGTCCAAAGCTGAAGCTCAGGCTGGACTAACCCTTCACTTCACCCAGCAGCGAGAGCACACAGGGAGAGATGGAGCATCCCTTTATGGACAAAGTGATACCTACACTCTAAATGCTGCGCCCTAACAACATTACTGCTAATTTCTTCTCTGCTCCGATCGCCAACACGCTCTGAGTTATTCATGACATAACGTACGCTACTCTTAATTATTCATGAGTAATAAACCCTTGAGACATAGCGTCTCGTTTTTGAGGGGGTCCTCACAGAAGGAACGGTTCAGCTTCATACGGACGGAGAACCAAAAGGTGCCGTACTGATGTGCTAAAATAGGATTTATTAAAATCATAAAATCGAAACTTTTAAATTGAGCGATAATAATTCAAGATTATGACTCTCATAGTGTCTCATTCGCTTGTCCAATTCAGTAAAAAAGTGTGAGCTGGTATCTAGTCATTTTGACTTTACTACATCGTAACATGACCTGCAGCAATGGGCTCCCATATGAAGCAGCCATCAGTACTCATCCTCAGCAGGCAGCACTGATTCCCTCTTCCACTCATTCCAGATTGGCTTTACGACCCTTCATTTGTTCCGTCTCCCGTCCAGTCGGCCTTAATGCCTCTAAAGTTGATTACGGTCAGCAGCTAGGTAATTGTCCACTATGGCCTCAGTGTAAGTAAGCCTGATGGTCAAGCTGCTCTGGCTGCCTCCTTCCTCAGCTTAAGGCGCTGATGTGCTTAGTATTGATTCCACTTGCAGTAAGTACAGAGAGCTTCTGTAAATCAAGCCTTGAATGGGACTGTTAACCAAGTGCTGGCCAATCACGTCTGACACAGTAACACCTGTGTGCGCTGATCATATCCACTGATATGTGATTATGAAGAATCACGCAGACAGTGTCTGAACACAGGACCGATGGGTCATTGTCTTGCACCTTTCGGTTGGGCAGTAATCAATCACTTCTGCATGTTTGCCTCAAGGAGCGAAGACTCAACTCAAATTGTCATTTCAGGGTCAGAGGCTCCATATAGCGCGCGCTCCTGACAGTGGTGTGATATCCATCAAGTGGCCTTAATCGCCAAAAAGGACGATTTCCAGCGGTAAGCTGGGCTCATCCTCTTGAAGAGGCTCATTTGGGAGAGCAGAAAGCGGCTTTAGAATGTGAGGGAAATTAAGAGAGGAGGAATTGAGAGCAACAACCTGGGGTTCGCTTTGGTCTTAATCCACCGTGTAGGCCAACGGCAAGGAATCTGCTGTCTTAATCCCAACACAGTGAGGGGGAGTGGGTGTGGGATGAACCCGCCTGATAACAGGACACTGAATTGGCAAAGGCGACTCCAGATCACCTCCCACCCAAAAAAAACAAATACTAAAGAGGCTGATTAAAGTAGGTTAATTGAAAATCAAATGCACTTCTTCCTGCCACCGCTACCTCCAGATGAATCTCCCCTGGCACTGAAAGATGATAGAGATGTTATATATAGATGTAGAGCAACAGCCTGTTGGCAATGAATGCTTGTATGAAAATGCTAAAAAAGAAATAATCTTCAAATCATGTTGAGAGCGTGACTAGCTGCGTCTTTGAATATGCTGAAAGGTTCCTTCTAAACGCCTTTACACACCGGGGGCGTGATGAATAAACAAGTCCAAAATGTGAAATACTCGCCTGCAAATGTGACGGTTCCTGGCTTTAAAATACCTTTGTGAAGGTTGAAAGGAGTAATAAACGGCGGACTGAGCCTCCGCGTTGATGTACAATACAGTGTGTATATAGAATATTTCAGTTCCACACAACGTGATTGGTTAATGCCTTTATTAGCAGCGTGAACGCTCAGAGAAATCTGCCTCTTTCTGAAGAAATCTGCTGTGGATTTTCTGCTGCGAAACATTGAAAGTCATGACATAACCGTTTGGTGAATGGACTTCGGCCAATCAGAGGGCTTTTACACCACATTCACCCATTCACACTCAAACAGCACAGCCTTCAGGAGCAATTTGGGGATAAGTGTCTTGCTCAAGGACACGTCGGCGTGGCACAGAGGAGCCGGGATCGAACCGCCGATCTTCCGATTCATTGGAAAATGAATTGCACAAAGAAATGCCCACGTGGAGAAGGAAGGCCTTAACGCATCCAGTTCACACATGAACACAGCATTTGTTTGGACTCATGATGGATCATGGGTTCATATTCTTTTGTATGAGCATTAACCGAGCCAGCAAATGTCTCTTTTTGGAATGCACACCACTTATTCCACACTCCAAAACAAAACAACCCCCAAGCACTGACATCACATAAAGGGGAACAAGTCACACTGAACCTGAGCAGCATCAGTAATGAGTCCTATTACCTCACAGTTTGTGTTGACCACACACTACAACCCCGTATGTTCACCGCTGACACACACGCACACACACGCACACACACACACACGCACACACACACACACACACACCTGCATGTTCAGACAAACACACAAAGGCTCATGAATGATTCATGAGAAGAGGAATTACTACTCGGTTCTCCTTCTGTTTTCCCATAACCGACCACTCCCTCATGCTCTCTAATAGCATCTTACACACACACACACACACACACACACACACACACACACACACACACACACACACACACACACACACACACACACACACATACACACACACACACACACATACACACACATACACACACACACACACACACACACACACACACACACACACACACACACACACATACACACACACACACACACATACACACACATACACATACCAGCTCTTGCAGTTGATTTCATTCCTAGATAATTAAACAGAGTCTTGCTGTGTATGTGTGTGTGTGTGTGTGTGTGTGTGAGAGCTCTGTCACCATGCCTGCTCCTCCAACACACACTTGTGCGTGTAAATGTCTTCCACAACTTGACAGCCGCCTCACTTTCCATGTTTTACTGCGTTGCATCATCCCCCTATTACAACACACGCGTCTTGACTTCACCGTGGAATTTAGGAGCGTTAAAGATCGTCTTTTATCGAGTTACAGCAGCCTAACGCGGATATAACCTCCTCTGCATATATCTTCATATGCTGTGCATCGCAGACACATTTCTCGACCGCAGCTGTTAATGCGGAAGAAATGATCATGGAGAAAGCAATGATGGAGAGCAGGGTTTCTAAATGATGCGCCGCTCATCATAAACGCCACTGTGGCAACTTAGAGATGTGTTCATCTTTTCCAGTTGCTGCTGTGTAGTTTGGTTGGAATGAAAAGCTGAAGACTCTCTGAGCTCGCACAGGCTGATGCAAAGAAGACCAGAACAAGCACGTTTTCTACTTTGTGCTTCAATGAGGCTGCCTTGATTTAGTTTTGTATTCGTCCTGTATGTAATGATTGGACTGCCTGCACGTATTGTGCCTCACTCTTCCACAAGCTGCTGCTTTAAGAGCTGTGAGCACGAAACAACAGCCTGTCGTGCTCCTCGTGTTTCCCAGGGTTATGGTCTGTTTCCTGTTGTAGTTTGAAAGTCTTCTCCTCGTGTGTCTTGTCTTGTGAGTGACACGACTCTCACACAAAAGAAACCGGCGCACACACACACACACACACACACGTGTTACGTGATTTTACAGCAGACATAAAAAACACGTCTATTCCCGGGGGAACAATCAGGAGACCGTATATTGTATCTTCTTCAGTTCTTATGGTTATGAAATGGTGACTTATATAACCAGGGTTATGATGGTAAAGCCCAACATTCATATTTCCAAAAAGAATAGTCTATATACTAAATAAATACTTGGTACTTGGTTTTTGTGTATCAATCCAATATTGCAAAGTGAAATATTGCCACAATAGGCTGCATTGAAAGGCGTCTGGCATCCTGCAGCACTGAAGAAGGAACGCTGGATGACTGAATGTCGTCGTCTGTCTGTGAACACCAAACCACTGACTGCCAGCATCCACCTACAGGTCAGAGGTCATGGAGCAGGAGATCAAGGAGAACATTCACATGTGTTCCGTACTTGGGTCACATGACAACTGTCCGCTCCATTCGCTGGTGAAAACTGTGAGATGTGGTCAAAGGTTTCTTAAAGCTATCGTCGACCATTGAGATTATTTAGTCACGCCTCGTGTTCCAAAGAAGAAGAAGAATGAACTCCTGGGTTGCTCAGCTTATTATAATAATAATCCAAGAATTCCACGCAGAAGCCAAATCAGCTGTTATTACCAGATTGAAGTGTATCAAAGGTCCAGCTGGTACAGTCAGTCTGAACATCTAAAGGTCTGAGAGGCACGAGAGTGGGTTATGTTGCCCTTTCCTTTTCTGGCCGCATTAATATACAGGAATGACATGTTAGCTAACAGCATTATTGTGCATGTTAATGAAGCTTATATCACTAATAAGGCAAGTCAGAGTAACAGAAGTCAGCAGAACAGAAGTCAGGGGAGGTAGTCCTGAGACATTTATATCACGACATACAAGTCATCTTTTATATGACTTTACATAATACAGTGTTACATAGCATAAGGACGTGATGTGTACCTGACACCATAACAATCACAAAGCAGTCACTAAAGCCCAGATTCTTCTAAACATATAAACGTAGCAGCTACACATGGCTGTGAATGTTACCTTTTTTCTTTGTAATAGCCACTTTTACATGAGAACGTCGTTGTCTCAGCTTCTACTGAATCTCCCTCGAGGCAGTGGGACACATTCTGTATTGTGAATTCCCTGAGGTCATGGTACAAGGTGAGCTCCTCCTGCATTGGTAACACACGCCATCAACGTCTGCTGTTAGACCTCATTGTTCACAAGACCATGAAACATGAACATGTATCACTAAAAGCAACAGGAGCACACATGTAGAAGCTTTGTTGGGGCATTTGAATGTTCTTTTTCAACAACATTGAACATGCAATATGAATAGTGAAAATGTCAGCTCCCTGTAATTCAGGATTCTAAAATAAATGTTCTGTCACTATCCACCGTTCTAGAAAGACACAAGGCAACATCTAAAACCCCATAGCTATATATATATATATGAAAAAGTTATATCTGCTATACAGAGGTTGAAAACAATTCAACCTCTCTCTGCAATCTGATAAGGAAATACTAAATGCTTCTTAACCTTTAATCCACAGTTCTAACAACCCTGAAGATTATATATGCAATATTTCTGTTCAAGTAAATCCAATCTTCAAAGCATGGTTCTAAAAAAAATAATTCAGATTTAACCTGAAATACATGATTCAGAAAAACTCATCATTCTAGAGCAATCCACCTCGTCCTAGAAAACCCAACTTTTACGATCTATAGTTCGACAAACTTTCTTTCAATACTCAATCTTCCACTTCTATAACACCACATTATTATGTCTTAGTTACCTCAAGGATTCTTTAGAAATCCGAGACAAATCCAGTGTTCTTCCTGCAAGCGACCAATTTTAGAAAATCCTATATCTGCAATCCAATTGTGAAAACGTCCAAGGTTCTAACAGTAAACCACACTTATATTGACATCTAGTAAAACCCAAGGTGCTAATTGCAATACATGGTTTTAGAAAACCACAACAATATATTGCAATCTCTTGTTCTAAAAAAATCCAAGTGTTCCTTCCAGTTCTATCTACAAACTACCAGTTCTAGTATTCAAGAGATGATCTATTGATCAAAAACAAGGTTTTATCTGCCATCCATCAGTTTATAAATAAATAAAACAAGGTTATGAATCCACGTTACCTTCACGATCCACAGTTCTGGGAACAACCAGGAGAACCTCGAAGCTAAGCTGTATCAGCTTCTGGCACATTACAATGCTCCATGAGATTCTCACCTTTGAACCTTTGAATTTTGCCTCCATCAATTAAATGGGAAAATACAAAAAAAGGTAGCGTGTAGCGTGCCTATTATTTTGACCAGCAAAAGTAAACTTCACTGGATATCAGTTTTTAGGAAGTAAATATATATAAAAATAGCTATTTAGGAAGTGAAAGCTTTGAAGCTCAATATCTCAAAACCACCCCGACCGCAGACAGAACCTTCTAACCCTGAGCAGGCTCACTGGAGATGCTCCTTCACTTATGGAAGCGCCTGCAGAGATACAGGGAGGCAGGATGGGAAACGTTGATCATGATAATGATAGAGGACAACAGCATATGGCCCTCAGACCGTGAGGAGCTAAGCATCCAGTGCACAAGAAACAAACACATGAAAACACACAAACATACACACGCATATGAACTAAACAAACACATACGCGCCGGGCGTGCCGCGCAACCTTTAGGCTGTTGTCAACAAGGCAAAGAAGAGACGCTAATGAGACCTGGCTCCCAGCATCCTTTGCACAATGAAACCAACACATTTAGAGGCTAGTTAATGACTCACTCCCTCTCACTCTCTCCGGCGGCGTCTACATGTGTGTTTGGTCTCCTAAACACCGCTGAGGTCCAACGATGCTTCTGACATTTAGACCCAGCAGATTGTCTGCTGTGCAGCACAGATCCAGACACATTCAGACATTTGCCTCCCCTGAGCTGCACCGTGGACACCCGAGGTCTGCATGCTGCATCTGCACCGTGACAAACATGTGTCGGACCGACATCACATTCATAGAGTGGTGCATATAAGTATGTTTATATATATGTATATATATATATATATATATATATATATATATATATATATATATATATATATATATATATATATATATACTGTATGTGTGTGCACTTTGGTCCTATTACTGTGTGACCCTTTGGAAACTAAAGTAAACACGGTTCCTCTGTCTACATATACCCTTAAAGTGTATTTCATAGTGATATTTTACTTTCTCCGTCATACATTTAGATAATAAAAACATTTGCTTTGCTTAGAACCAATCCGGACTATTGATAGGAGACGGGATCAGAACCTTTGTACCAAACCCTTCACCCTCATCGGCATCACAGGATAAGAACATCCTGAATATATATATATATATATATATTTATATATATATACTGTATATGTATATTTATATATATATATGTATATATATATGTTTATATATATATATATATATATATATGTATATATATATATATGTATATATATATATATATATATATATACATATATATATATATATGAGCTTGGAATGAGACGAACAGAATAACTATTGAAAAAGATGTTCTTCCCGATGTTCCCGTTAACTGTATGCAGAGGCATCTTGTATGAAGTGTAGGGTTCCCCACGGTACCTTCTATGGAAGAGCAGCAGTGAATAGGGCTAAATGGATAAGCTGTTGTTTATCAAGAAATGGTTCCTACGTACAACACCCCTGAAATACTTTATTTTTAAAGATGTCGTTTGTTTCTTTTGAGCACAGCCAGGCGAGCCATGTCCCCCTGCTATTGGAAGAGTCCCACCAGTAGTAACACCGTTAACACGGTTGCCGTGGCGATGAAAACATGAACCCACTTGTATTGCAGTTGCTGTACTTGTTATAGTTTATAGTTCTTCATAATATTGCTCATCATTAAGTCTGTGGGAGTGAGTTCACCCTGCAGGAAGAGGGAGGAGATGTTATGATAAGCTGATCGCAGACGCAGAGATCAAACAGGAAGTGCCGCCTTGTTGTGGCGAGCCCGGAGGTGTGCCGGGACGCTCCAAGACTGCTTTCTTTTTAAAGCTCGGAGTGCCACTGTGAAACAAGAGACATGGTAAAAAACACTCACTAAGACACGGTGTATGTGCGTGTGTGTGTGTGTGTGTGTGTGTGTGTGTGTGTGTGCGTGTGTGTGTGTGTGTGTGTCTGTGTGCTTGTAGCAAAGCAGTCCTCACAAACCGCTGCTCCTCAGCACAGAGACATGTGTGTGGCTGTGTGGCCCCGCTCCTCCTCATTATTGCAATGCACAGGATGCCTCTATTTTTACATAATTATGCAAATATTATTTCATGACACTAGAGGTGTGCTTTTTCTAATGTATTTGCCGCATAAATCACTTAACACGGTTAAGGGAACGACTTCTCCTCATACTTGCACTGACGCACATTAGTTTACAGTGGAACAGACAGATAAAGCAGGCAGAAAGTTTGCTTTTACCAGATGACTTTATATTGAGTTAAGACAAGTGTGTGTGTGCATTTGTGTGTGTGTGCGTGTGTGTGTGTGTGTACTGCTGGGGTTGGATTGTGTGTGTGGCTGCATAGGCGAGCCTGGAGTGGTGATGGAAACATATTAGTATATAAGTGAACAGCATGGATACTGTAGAAGTATTTCCACAGTCTGAAAATGGGAAACAGATGAGGTCTCGTCAGAAGTGAATATTTGGAAGAGGAGCTCATTGGCAGTCCATCACGGGACACACATGATTCTATTTTCCTCTCTAGCAACATGCTGAGTGAGAGGAGAGGGGAGGGGAAGGGGGTGTTTGTGAGTTTGGGGATATGATGATAAGCATTCACTCTTTTGTCATTGCTGACCTTTGACCAGGGTCTGTCATGTTGGCAGAAAGGCACTTTATTTATGTATGTATGTCTTCTTGAAGCAGTAACTGGTTTATAGATGGACCGGCAACTACTAGAGCAGATCTACATTTGAAATCTAATATTCATTGAGGTTGGCAAGGAGACTTCCATGGGTGGCCAACAATAGATATCCTGATTTAATCACAAACAATCACATACTGCATATGGCTTATTTAGACTTTTATTTTTCAATGAACTATCCCAAAAGGTGATCATTACTAACAAGTAATCAATATATAAGATTTAAAAAATGTGCTTTAAATGAACTGTAACTATTAGGCCTACGAAGCAAACAAACATGCTTCAACAGAACAACCCGCCAACATCCATCTGCAGACGTTCTGTGTTTCCAGTCCAGGGAGTTGGCAGCCCTACACACATATTTAACAGGAAAAGAACTGCACTGTGGTTTTGTGCAGCCCGGACCAGGTGAGGCTGCATAGAAAGCTACTGGGGCTGGGAGACAATATAGCTGCTGGCCACTGCAGGGACACATTGGTTTGTTCCCAAAGTCTGAGCAATGGGGCCAGCAGCATCATCTCTTTCACTTGCACTCAGACATCAGAACTTCACTCTTTTCATTTTCCAAGCCACCACAACTTTAAAAAAATGTATGTTTTATTTAGATTGTCAAAAACTGGGCAGGCAGCTTGGGTTTGGCTTTTTTTTAGGGATTGGCAGCTGCCAGGCCTTGAAACTGCTAAACTACAGCAGGGACAGTGCTGGGGACTCAAAAGAAGGTCTGAGGTCCCCAAACCAGACCCTTTCTTTCTCTATGCTATGCTTTGAGACCCACTGGGAACGTGTTTGACTCAGTTCTCACTGATACTTTACAAGATTCAGATGACCGTAGCAACACATCTGGTCCCCCATATTGCTGCAGTATCCCCCACAGAACTCCACAGGGGACATGTGTGTAAGCCTTCTCCAAGACCATAAGTCCCCCCCAACAGCCCTGCACCGGTAAAGCACTGATCAACTGTTCGCCGGCCAGGACCGAATTAACAATGCTTCTCCTGGATCTGTGTTTCAACAATCGCTCAGGGCACCCCTTGCCGCTAAAGAGCTTTTTGACTACCTCAGCGCTAACTGCCAGTACTGGATAGTTTTTCCCTTTCAGGCCTTTCAGAAAAGATTTAAAGGAGAAAACCTGTGAAGGGAAAATCACTTTGGGTGAACTGCTTATGCAACCTGTAAATGAAGGTCCCCAGTGAATATTGTTTCTCTTTAAAGGGTCACGAGCTAGAAAGGTTGGCAACCACTGATCTATCTTATGTATGTGCTCCTTTAAATGTATGGTGCATAATGTACACTGAGCCTTTGTCTTTCTATTTCCTTATTTTATGGAAGAAGGCTATACATTTCTTGCAAGAGATGATACTAGACAAATGTAGTCTGACTGTATGAGCACTCATTCTGAGTTCAAATAGTTTAAGATTCTCCTGAAACTGATGCGATACGAGCTAGCTTCATCCTCCACAGAAGTGTTGCCCCTTTGGCTGGATGCAGAGTCCATCTTGCAGAGGGAACATTTCAGTATAATAATAGTAAAAGACAGTAAAACATTGGGAGAGCTTGGAGATCGTGTATGTTCGATAAAATATGGTTCAGTAGAACAAGTAAAAGTGCACAATGTCAAATTCCCTAAAACACGAGACAAATGTGCTAATTCAGCAAGGGGTGGGGTGAGGGTGTGGCCCTGTAGGCTACGATTAACTATGTATTTCAGAATTTAACACTTTGGACAAATTATTGCTTGAAGATAATTTTAGGGGCTTGTGGGAGTCTAAAGCGCCCTGCTGAGGGAAGCATTTCAAATGGTGGCTACAATGGATGGGATGGCTCACTTGCTATGTCTAGAGCTGTCTTTGTGGTATTCAGTACATGCCTAAATCCATGCCTATCTTAGGGCGCCTGCATTTACAATGGTCAATTCTGTCACTTTACCAATTAAGGTCACTCTGTGTGGATGGTCAGACAGAAGATCTCTGATGCACACAATTCGACCACCATTCAGCTCTAGATCCAGAGGCCTTTGCAGAAGGAAATGTGTTTTCAATGCTGAAATAAAATTAACAAATAAAACGCTGGCATCGTGTGTAGCCCGTTGGAGATTTGTGGCCACTGTATCAGCTACAGTTTGGGTTGCATAATAACCCCTTCTTGGGTTTGTATATGGAACCAGATGATGTTATGAACTATGAGCTACCATACCTTTGCCCAGAATAGAGGTAAGCACTATTGATCTAAAATAATTGTAAAGGCTACCTCATGATTTCTCAGGTACAGACACTATATTTGAACTGATGTGGCTGGTACGTGTTGATAATTGATGATCATGTAATATCTATTACATGAGACATCAACTGACAGACAATCTAGACAAATGGAGCCTACACACTATTTTAAATTGAATGATGCTGTGTCGAGCATGATGAGCTGTCTACTTGTGAAAGGATATATGACCACTCGTAGTCTACCTTCAGATCGTTCTCCCTTGCCTCCTTCACTCTATCAAGACAGGGAGTCTCCATGCAGAGTTTCTAAACCTAGAAATAATGCTTTTACGGCTAGTGACCACACATTTGAGAGGGCGATGACCGGTAAAGGTGTTCAACAGCCACGTTCTCATTGTCTTACTTTTACACGTCCTCTGAGATTCTTCATCAGACCAGCACAGTCGTCTGCTACATTTGGAAGCAGGCTGACGATTCTTCCATGAGGTTGGAGGGATAACAGATGCTGCTGGGAATAGGTGAGCAGTTCATTTCTTTGTCTTCAGCCCGCAACTCGCTGCCATTAAGTCAGCTACTAGGAATATTGGACGATGTGAAGAACAGGATCAGGGCCTCCCCGAATCGGCTACTGGTGATGTTTGCCATTCTCACCAGTCAAAGCGATGGTCAGTGGACACTTAAAATTAGGATCACAGAGCTCATTTTTACTCTTTTGAAGTGCTTTGGATGTCATTTGTTTCGGTTGATTCTGCTTGTGAGGAGATCATCCAACACCAACACCAGAATTCCATTCGTCAAAAGAGGGGATATGGTATTGCTCTCCTCTGCTGCAGCCACACATTGTGGTTTTCAGATGAAGACAGCTGGTTTGTTTGGTAGCATGCTGGTTTCTGACACTGCAAGAAGAGATGAAGGCTGCTGTGAGGTCAGTAGATCTCATATAAGGAAAGAGCAAGCGCACTGAATAAACCCCGATAGCGAGGATGAAAGCTGCAGCAGCATAATGTGGAAGAGAACAAAATGTGAAAAGCTAGCTGCAAAAGAAACTGGGACAGCTGAGCATGGAAAGAGTTCAGGGATGGTGGATGTAATATTTTCTTTTCACAAAGCGAGAGAAAGAGATAGAGGAAGGGGTGAAAGGAAGGGAAATGGCTATTTCTGTGGAGATTGCAGCTCACTGTGACACAGCACACGCACTCACTGACCAGAGCGAGGAAGATGGAGAGAGCAAAGGAGGGCAAAGTTTGCAAAATCCTTCACTCCGGGGACTGAAAAGACGGAGAGAGAGGGATGGAGTAGAAGGAAAGCAGAGGACAGAGATTAGTGGTGGGGGCTAACCCAGGGGACAGTGGAGTGGCCTGCCAGTGGAAATGCATCATGGGTATTATATTGTGGTTGTGTGTTTTGGCTTGGAAAGTGAGAGACCATTTATAATTCAGGGTGACTAGTACCACCCGAGGCAGACACTCTCAATCTAGCTTAACGCTCTTTCCCTTTCTTCTATACTTTCTCCCCCCCCCCCCCCCCCCCCCCCCCCTCCATCTCCCCTCCTCTTGTTTTTCCTCGTTTTTTCCCCCCAGAAGCGTCTCACTGTCGCTCTCTGTCTCATTGTTATCTCGTGTTTGTTCGCCTTTTTTCCTCCAGAGCCATTTCTCTAACACTGACTCTTCCCTCCAGTGTTGGCTGTGTGGAATGAAACAAGTCTGCATATAATGGCTGATAAAACATCTGTGAGCACAGAACAGAGGGAACAGGAAACGGCCGCAGCTCAATGAGCGCCACTGGGTCCAGAGCTTAGCCATCACTCGATGGCCTCATTGACTGCAGTTTTCAGGCACAGTCTTAATAATACAATAACAACGTATATAATGAGAATCCTTTATAGGCTAACTTTACAGAACATTGAAAAATAGAACACACTCCTTGCCTCAGCCTTTAGTTCGGGAGCTGAACTTTCACCACCAGATGTTGTAGGTGTACATGTTTAGAAAGCCAAACTGGAGCAGGGTCATACATTGGCTGCTGCTAAATGAGGAGCAACAGAGAAAAGAGACAGTAATGGCTTTTCAGTACCACAATTACAAGTGCAGATAATGAAGATTTATGGAAAGTGATTGCAAACTAAATCAATCCAGCTCACTGGCCTGTGTCTAAGTGGGTAGAGCGGGTCGTCTTTTCACCACAAGGTAGGCGGTGTGATCTCTGGCCCTGATGTCTGCATGTCCTGGTGTCTTTGTGAGGCACTGGACCCCAAGCTGCTCCACAGCAGCCCACTGTTCCTAAAAGAGTTAATTACACAGATTCTAATGCATTTGACATTTTTCAGTTTGCGTTTTTCTCTTATTAAAACGTGAAAAATAAAACACGACTGCATTCTTGTAGGAAGGAAGGATTCTTCTCAGGAGGAATGTAATCAGCATCAATAAAATAATGATCTGGGTGGATAATACGGCCGGCTTCTTAACAAACAACCATCAGGGAACCAAACATCTCGTGCAACTGGAGTCCTGAAGTCCTGGATGCTTGATGGAGCCAGGTCCCTGTGAAGATGTGGCTCAGCAGCCTCCCGCTGCTGGGTAGCCTGAGGTCTTATTTCATCCACCTGGTTTTCCTGCCACTTGAGGTCAACAGAGCTTTCGGTGGCCTTTGGTCCGGGAGGTCCGGCTGGGGGCTCAGCCGAGGTAGGTGGTGGTCTCATGGTCCACCACTTTATCTAATCCCCACGCCTCCTTTTCTGACATCCATGAGTGTTGATCTCAGATATTTTCCATACGTGCTCCAGTAATTAACAAGAAAGAAGTTGCTGGTTTATGCTGCCTCGTTCAGTTCGCTTGGTGCGGCCATGGTGTGACTTTGGTGTTTGAGAGGGTTCATATAACAGCTCAAGTTCACAGTCAGAGAAGGTGGTCTGATGGCAAGGGAAAGCCGTGAAGATATTTATTAGTAAAACAGATATTGATATATTTTTAAGCTTAAAGACATTTTACTGGTACTCCTTTCTGTTCCTACAAACTCCATCTACTGGAGTAATACGCTGAAGAAGAAGCACATCACAACCATCCCTAAATCCACACTACCTTTTGACACCCATCCTCGGCTCAGTAATAGCTGATTCACTTCATGGTGCTTTGTGATACAGCACGTTGGGTAAATTCCTCAAAAGCTAAGTAGAAACGAAAAACTCAGCAGAAACTAATATATGTGCTCAGACGCCTGAGAGACTACATTATTTATAGCTGCGCACATATCCTCTTCTTATACAATGCCACGCACGTGTTAGTGGGTTTAATGTAATCTAGGCCCTGAGTGGAAAAATTGCCTCTAAGCACAGAAAAAGATGACCTCAGAAGTGATTTTTGTTATATTCTCTTAGGTGTTGCTTTTAAGGACACATCCGTCAGGTGTTGGTGTTGATGAGGGCAGACTGGTGAGACTGAGAGGAAGCAGCATTTCCTCAGCACTATAATCTGGCTCCAGTAAATGTGGCTGAGCATTTGGAGTCATCTAAACACTTGAATATGTGTCCACATTCACATCATCCTCTGCACACATATTTTGGGATGCCATTCTTGCAGTTTGAATCCAATCAAAGAGAACAAGGAACTTCTCTTTTTGATGCCCCCTGGCTAAAACTAAAAGAAAAACTTTCAACAGATCTCAAGAATACACACAATGGACACTAATTCATGTACCAGTCTGACGTGTTCTTTTCATTTTCATATTGTATATCTTCACGGATATCCAGATAAATACAAATATAACTTATTCCTTTGTTCTGTTTCATTCCTGCTCACATATAAATCCATTTATGAAGCAATGTTACAGGTTATTAGTTTTGATTGTTGGGGATTCATGGGATTTATTGATATTGACAGAATATTGGATATCACAAGACCTATTATTTTAGTCCAAGCACACACACACACACACACACACACACACACACACACACACACACACACACACACACACTTTCCTAGTACTCCTTGTCCAACCCACACACCCGGTACCCCAACCCCCAATACAGCCAAGTGTGTCGGGGCAACTTCACTTTCAATGGCCCCATTGTCTGGTTCCGTGGCTCTGCAGCGGGGAGTGCAAACAAAAGGCCAAGTTGTCCAAGGCCCGTCTGCACATGGGACAAAAGGCCTCCGATGGCACATGCTTAATGTGTTGACAAATGTGTAGGAGGCTGCGTGGATGTGTCTTTTGTGGTTGGAAGCACTGTAATATGGTTTATATAATGCAGCTGGGTGGCAGACGTGTCAAAGCAGACGGGCAACAGGCTGGCACAATAAGAGGCCAAAAGGGTCCTAAAAGTGGGCATCAGTGTACTGCAACACACACACACACACACACACACAGACACACACACACACACTTTACTGCCCTCTCATCATAACAGTGTTCAACAATAGGCTTTGAAGCTCTCTGTTATGACCCAAAATTGCAAGTGACCTATTTTCCTTTACATTGTGTTTCGACATGATGCAAACGGACATATTACAAACCTTACTTTGAGAACTAATCAATACTGCACCGTGTGAATTAGTTGATATAGAAGGCTAAAACACCAGCTGTCTGCAGCCTCAAATCTTCTAACGATATGAATTAATATAGGGCCTTGCGGTACACAACCCTGCTGTAGATAGATGATACGCTTGACCATTGGTTGTTGTTAGCCTGGACTTGCAGATGAGACCTTGTGACAGGGAGCATCTGCAGCATGTGACTCCAGCTAATGGATGTACTTAGGTAGCACGGCTTTGTGTTGTGTTGCAGTCATTTGCACATTAAAAGAATACCAATGAAAACAGGATGAATATGGAAAAACACAAATGTGACGCACTAATCTTTCCATTAGCATATTCCTGCATGTGGGGATACCAAAGAGGCGTTGGGTACCAGGAGACATGGCGTGTCTCTAGTAAGTGACGAGTTGCAGGTTTAATCTCGGCCATTTCACACACATTAATTCACTCATTAATATTACCTAAAGCTTCTTCAGTAAAGCCAAGAACTTATGATGTTTAAACAAGCAATGCTTTGACTAGTTGAGAAAAATACCTTCAAAGTTTGCAGTAACTATTCTATATGTATTTATTCAAATGAACCATGAAACAAATTCATGTTGACTTTCTTTTTCATTCTCGACAGTTTACTGTTCACTCTTCATCACTTGGCACTCTCGTGCACGTGCACGCCCATCCCCACGTGCACCCCCATAATCATGTGCACAGTCATCAATTGAACTTGTGCATTTTGGTTATATTTAAACAGATGCTTATGTGCACACACCTATGCCCATGTCCATATCCATATGCATGCCCATATTCAATCGCTGCATGATTTAGAAGATGATCGAAAAACAGAACAATAAGAGAACTATTTGGCACACAAGTTAGAGATGAAGAAGATAAAGAAAAGAAACAGAATAGATACAAATACAATATCCAACATAGAGAACAATACAATAGTGTGGGCCTGGATACCTTAATGTGATTATGAGTGCATTTGAGTGATTAATGGTGTGCAAATTAGTTTCTCTGTCCCATTTATCGTCTCAATGTGCATATGGCCATCACACAAATGCATTAATTTGGCTGCCGGAGGAGTCAGAGGAGAGTGGCAACGTTAATCAGCCATGTTCCTGGCCACTAAAGGGGGAGTTTGTTATGAAATACTAAAATCTATTTGGCTTTTGAATGTTATTCCTTGTGACAATACCGACGTGTGCAGAATGGGGATGTAGGGAAAGTCAGAGCAGGTGGGAAGCGTACCATACGCAATTATGGAATAACTCAAATGTACAATGGCGTGAGCTTTGATGAAAAACACAATTTACTTTTTGGGTTGAGGGGAACTCGTGAGCATCCATTTGTCTGTGAGCGGCCGCCTCTGCAGATACGGTGCGGTGGGCCTTTGGTGGGAGTATCTTGTTTTTGCTGCTGTAACATTATGGTCCAAACCTCTGCCCATGATTACCAGATCTACATTATGACTGAGCTGAACGCGATGCACGTCATGGTGTATGCTGCAGGCCGTACAGCTGTGCTCACGTGTGTCCCGGATCAATTAAGGGATGTTCCCCCAGCACTGGACACGGTTTGGCATCCTGAGCAATAGTTAGGAGATGAGGCAGATGACCGATGGGCGTGCGATGGGCGTGCGATGGGCGTGCGATGGCCGAGCGATGGGAGTGCGATGGCCGAGCGATGGGCGAGCGATTGGCGTGCGATGGGCGAGCGATGGGCGTGCGATTGGCGTGAGATGGGCGAGCGATGGCCGTGCGCTGGGCGAGCGATGGCCGTGCGATGGGCGTGCGATGGCCGAGCGATTGGCGTGCGATGGGCGTGCGATGGCCGAGCGATTGGCGTGCGATGGGCGTGCGATGGGCGAGCGATGGGCGAGCGATGGCCGAGCGATGGGCGTGCGATAGCCGAGCGATGGGCGAGCGATGGGCGTGCGATGGGCGTGCGATGGGCGTGCGATGGCCGAGCGATGGGCGTGCGATGGCCGAGCGATGGGCGTGCGATGGCCGAGCGATGGGCGTGCGATGGCCGAGCGATGGGCGTGTGATGGCCGAGCGATGGGCGTGCGATGGGCGTGCGATGGCCGAGCGATGGGCGAGCGATGGCCGTGCGATGGCCGAGCGATGGGCGAGTGAGGGGCGTGCGATGGGCGTGCGATGGGCGTGCGATGGGCGAGCGATGGGCGAGCGATGGGCGAGCGATGGCCGTGCGATGGGCGAGTGATGGGCGAGTGAGGGGCGTGCGATGGGCGTGCGATGGGCGTGCGATGGGCGAGCGATGGGCGAGCGATGGGCGAGCGATGGCCGTGCGATGGCCGAGCGATGGCCGAGTGAGGGGCGTGCGATGGGCGTGCGATGGGCGTGCGATGGGCGAGCGATGGGCGAGCGATGGGCGTGCGATGGCCGAGCGATGGGCGAGCGATGGGCGAGCGATGGGCGAGCGATGGCCGAGCGATGGGCGTGCGATGGGCGTGCGATGGCCGAGCGATGGGCGAGCGATGGCCGTGCGATGGCCGAGCGATGGGCGAGTGAGGGGCGTGCGATGGGCGTGCGATGGGCGTGCGATGGGCGAGCGATGGGCGAGCGATGGGCGAGCGATGGCCGTGCGATGGCCGAGTGATGGGCCAGTGATGGGTGAGCAGTGGGCGAGCAGTGGGCGAGTAGTGGGCGAGCGACGGGCGAGCGATGGGCGAGTGATGGGAGCATGTCTCTTCCCTGTCTTCACTTTCTCTTCTCTTTCGTCTCCTCCTCTTTTATAACAGTGTTCATGTGGAGCATTTTTTTGCCTGCACCCCAAAAGACACAGCAGAACAGATCCCTCTCCTCCTCTTCATCCCTCCATCCATCCCTCCACCCGTCGCCTCTCCACATCTCCATCTTTGTCTCATAGCAGACACTTGCAACCCTGCAAAAAAAGAGAACATCCTATTTTTACTGTCCCATTGCACAGAATGACCCTAATACATCAGCAGCGGGTTGATGGGGCTGTTAATCAATACCAATTAGTCATTGGTCAGCAGCTGCTGAGGGCGGTGGCCTTCGTGGTCTGTGCCCTGTATAAAGTCACATCAAATCTCCCATCAGGAAACACAGAAAGAAGAATACGTTTGGTTCTCAGAGCACAAAATCAAATGACAGTTCTGAATCACTCACTTTCTGTGAGTGATTGTAAATATGATTTATGCTTGATTATTGGACCAGGTGGGACTGAGGATCTTCCAGTCTTGGTTGGAGATGAAATATAACAGTGGGTGGCGTTTCAAAGAATGAAACCGTTTGTCTTCTGATGAGGGGTGGAGGTAGGTTGAAGTACTGTCTGGTACTACTACCCCAACCTCCACGGCTTCATATTGCTCTATTCGCTCCTACAGCTCCATGCATCCCTCAACATACACATGTTTGTAAACGCCTGTGTGGTGGAAAGATATGAGAAACACTTGATATCATTATTTAATGAAATTGTGTTTAGCATGTCAACATTTACTATCTCTTCTTCTTTAATTTCTTTCTTTGTCCTCTCCATTCCTTTACCCCCGTCTCTCCTCTCTGCCTTTTGTCTTTCTCTCTCCATCTTCATTCTACATATTTCTCCTTTTCATGCTATTACTTGCACTCCCTCCACTCCTCACTTCTCCTTTTATTTGCTCCTCCTTGCCTCTTTTAATGTCCTACTTTGCCCCTTCCTCTCTGCTCCTTTACTCCTTGCTTCTTCTCTTTTACTCTCCTCCTTTCCCTCCTCCCCCCGTCACCTGTCCTCTTAGCCTTGTTTCTTCTCTCTTCTCGGTCCCTTCACTCCTCCTTTGCTTGTCCTCTCTCCGTCCTTTTGGATTTTGTCCTCAAAACCTCATTTTGATATAAATGCTCTGGATGAAGAAGAGTAGAGTGATTATCGAAGTGTGATATGGCTGTCATTCAATTTCAGAGTCTCCCCCTGTGCCATGGTATCGGCACATAGCACCTCCCTGCCTGTTGGGTTGATATTGAACCTGCTCACCTCTTGCATATATCAGTGATGTGTTGCCTCGGAGAGACATTTATTACCGCCTAACATGTTTCTCCTCTCCTTTCTGTCCCTTTGCCTTTGTCTCGTCCTTCGCCCTCCATCAGTCTGTCCACATCCTCTTTGCCCTTTCCTCCCGCGCTCCTTTCCATTTCGCTTTATATCCTCCCTCATTTACCCCTCCCTCCCCTCTGCCGCTCCGTCCTGTCCGCCCTTCGTCTGGTCTCCGCGCTCCTCAGCCGCTCCGACTAATTGTCTTATTCCCGGGACCGAAACCATCACAGACAATTAGCGCCAATGTCTTTTGCGGCAAAGGCCAGAGGAGATGAGGAGAGGTGTGTCTGGGATGCGTGATGAGAGGAACCAGCGGGGGTCTCCGAGTGCCCTTCTTACCAAATGCCAACATGCTCATTCAATTTCTCCTTCCCCTCTTTCTTTCTGCCTTTTGTTTTCAGATTTACATCATCATTACTGCAGCTTTGTCTGGCTCCTACAGGGGCAATGAGGTGTTCAGCTGGCGTGAGGTATTCTGCCTATTGTCTCTCTGAGCCAGAGGATCATCTGAGTGCTCATCTAAAAGCATCTTTGTCTGAGACAATGCACAGAACACGACTCACCAACAAAGCTCTTTTACCAACTGTTCCCTCATCACAAGAAGAAAGAAGAACAAAAGCAATACAGTAAAGCCTTGTGCCCTGCTTTCTCTACTTTCCTGCATCTTAATTTATGGATGTTGGGCCTTGTCCTCCAGCCAGCCAAACACAAAGATGTCTGGGGGCAAATGTAGGCCAGGAGCTGCAGGGCCACCGGGCACAGAAGGCAGCAGAGGTGGATGGATGAATGGAGGACTGGAAGAGTTCTCTCCTCTCTCGCCTCAAATCACCAGCAACCTCCGACCGAACACCTTCCCACACCCGCGCATACGTTTGCATACTAATTAGGTCAAACGTCTGCCTCCTTGGAAGACGGAGCGGGCGACTGTCTGTCCTTTTGTTTCTCCGCCCGTCTTTTATTTCCCACTAAAACATTAACATGGATGAATAAATGTCCTTGTCGGGTGTAGCCAGGCATGCTTTGCATACGAGAGAAAGACAGATGACGAACATCACTGTCGTTATGGAGTTTGTTTCACTTCTTTATTGAGATTCACTGCTCTGCGCATACATAATCACTTTTGATTCATTTGTTTTTGTTCATTCTCCCATTGTTTGGGGCGACTTCATTTCATTGTTTTACTTCATTCATTTGGTTTTAGCCCCCAGAGGAGCCGGTTGCTCAAATGTAGTCTCAGTTTACGGGTTCATGTTTTAACCTCAGCTGTGAACTGTGATGAGTTTCAACACTTCTGGGTAATTGGGCTATTACCACATTTAGAGACTCTTTAACTTTTAATCAAGCAGAGAAAATCCACTGAGCACTAACATATTCTCTCATGATAAACTGGAAGATGCTTAGTTTCGCCAAAGTATTGCACTGGTGATGAAAAAGCATACTAAGTGAAGCAGTTGGAGTTCATTGACTTCCTGTCTCCAAGGACCCCTCACACCAAGCTGTCCGATCAGCTGCCCACAGAGGAGGCAGCCACCGTCCATTTAAATCATGCATTTCAACAACTGACCTTCAACCAACCCGTTCTCTTCCCAACTCGTCACACATGGACATAATGGTCTCCTGGGGGAAAGACCTGTGTGTGTAAACCCTATACAAGAATGTCATGTGATGTGGGTGGGATAATGGGGATAATGTATTATATACTACTATATACTTTAGTCTACCGTCATGGAATCATATGGGCTGGACAAAACCGTGTGACCCAAAACTAAACATAAAAACCTTCATGAAGGTTACGATTTATTGCATCGTGTTAGACTGCATGTAGCCGTACCTATAATAATAATAATAATAATCTGGAAAGAAATACAAACATCAAACAAGGTATGACAAGAAGCACATTGACGCTCTGCCCTTTTTGCCGTTGACATTTGTCATTATATTCATTCCGTTAAAAAATAAATCTTATCACTCGGGAAGTTCTTCAACTGAGTCGACATCTTGTTCTCCGACGTTCCCAGGGATCAGATTAGGGCGGCTGGAGAGATAACAAGCGGAATCCAATTGACATTAAAATACCTCAGCCTCATGTGGGAAAACAGAGAGTGCGGGGGGAGGGGAGGGGGGGGGGGGGGGGGGGGGGGGTCTTCCAGGGGCCCTCTGTTTAATTGCATTATTGTTAACGAAGTGCTGATGCAATTACATGAAAGAGGCCCTCTTTGTCTCTCTCCTCATGAGAGTCACGTCAGCTTCAGGCCGGACCGAGGTCATGAAACCCCAGAACACTCATTCCACTCCTGTTCCTCTTCTTTCAAACACACTCACCGTCTCAGCAGCTTTGACATGTGGCTTTCTGTGCGCTGCACGTCACCCTCCATCAGCCTCCATCCCCTCCATCAGCCTCCATCAGCCTCCATCAGCCTCCATCAGTCTCCATCAGCCTCCATCCCCTCCATCCCCTCCATCAGCCTCCATCAGCCTCCATCAGCCTCCATCCCCCTCCATCAGCCTCCATCAGCCTCCATCAGCCTCCATCAGCCTCCATCAGTCTCCATCAGCCTCCATCCCCTCCATCCCCTCCATCAGCCTCCATCAGCCTCCATCACCCTCCATCAGCCTCCATCCCCTCCATCAGCCTCCATCAGCCTCCATCAGCCTCCATCAGCCTCCATCAGTCTCCATCAGCCTCCATCCCCTCCATCCCCTCCATCAGCCTCCATCAGCCTCCATCAGCCTCCATCCCCCTCCATCAGCCTCCATCAGCCTCCATCAGCCTCCATCAGTCTCCATCAGCCTCCATCCCCTCCATCCCCTCCATCAGCCTCCATCAGCCTCCATCAGCCTCCATCCCCCTCCATCCCCCTCAATCCCCCTCCATCTCCCTCCATCCCCCTCCACCCCCCTCCATCCCTCTCCGTCACCCTCCGTCATGCCACGTTGTCAGGGACAGAGCAGCGAGGTCTTCTGGATGTGTGCGTTTAAGCAGGTTTGAGATGCAGATGATTGTTTATTTGAGTGTCGGAGGAGCGGTCGAGGCTCTGGGGGGCTTTTTCATCATCCTACTCACTTCCTGGATTAGAGCGGGTATAATCATACCGAGCATGAATATTCATGAGCTGAGGATCTGAGAGAGAGAGACTGACAGACAGACAGGCAGAGCCACATATTCACATGCAGTCACATTGAGGAGCAAACAGCATGCACACGTGGTTATTCCAAAGATCCTTATGCTTACACTAGCTCTATTATCAGTTTCAGGAGACATTTGGCATACTTTGGACAGTAAAGATCTTCACATTTAGAGATTATTTTTTTGATGTTGCGATGTAGTTCAGCTCATATTTTTTTCTCCTAGTTGTGTCTTCTCCAAAAGAAGAACAAAAATAAAGGAGTGGGTGTAAGTCACGCAGCCACTAATCCATCACCTCCAGCTGGGATGTTATCTTTAACAAGAGAACATATGTAAAGCCACTGACTTCCAGGCTAATGGCTCTGAGGCTAATGATTATTATCACGAGCCATAAATGTGTTGTTTTTCATGCGTGTAACAAAAAAAAGACCCTTCTCACACAAAGTTATTGTTCAAATCTGTCTTTCTGTGCTTTATGATACTTGATGCCATTTGCTATAATTTCCTCAAAAGGGATAAATCATCTCCGTCATGGTTTTCCTTCTTTTTTTTAATACAATATCCATTAGCAATCTATAACTAAAACTTGTTTCCCATATTCAGACATTCTATGATGAGGGCTGGGTATTATGTATGATGATGTCCAATGTCAAGGGATAAACAACATGGTAGCTTATCCCTACGCATTGGTTTGGTTCTTCAATTGAATATCAGGGAAAACACAGGTGTTATGACTAAAGAGTGAGGACGTCTCTGTAGGGAGGAGGTCCAGGTTGATGGTTGTGTCAAACAAACTCAGGACTCTAACCCTGGTTAAAGTGTTGTTTGTGTTGGTGTATTTGTTTGTGTTATGTTTGAGTACCGTGCGGAACCAAAAGTCAATGCTGAAATATTTACGTTGACTGCTTCACTGCTCTAAGTAACTTCATTTATGTAACCCAGCCCATATTTATTGTAACACAATATATATGTTCCTGAACCTGACCAAGTAGTTCCATTTTGCCAACATAACCACATGTTTCTAACCGTGTGTCAGGGCATCGAATGACACGTGTAAAGCTTAGAATGCAAAGACATGACATGACATGTCCTTGAAGGCAGCGTGCTATTTATACACCTTCCCATGAGATCATGTTGGCTTTTTGGGACAATGCTTTTCATGTGATACTGCAGTGTTTGTGGTCACTTCACCAACATGTCTTTCATCTCGGTGAAACACATTGAGCTGGCTGCTCCTGTAAAACACGGCCACCGCTCCAGTATCGACTGACAGTGACGCTGGTCGGACAGATGTTTGCTGAGGGTGAGTTAGATAGGGAAACAAACACTGAAAAAAGGGTAATAGTCTGTGATTATCAAGCTACATGGTGTGTCCTTTCCAAGAGGATAAATCATATCCACTCCAAGGACAGCCAGTAGAGAGTAGATATTATCCTTTACGAGGTAACATACCGCCAAAGTCAAAGTAATTTACTACCAAGCTAATAGGACAACACTATGACTAGTGGTTTCCAGGACGCAACCTCCGCTTCTGAAAAGTCAAGCCAATGCAGAAGTGTCTTCAATGTGCATTCTCTTAAATGGCCTTCAGCGACTCAAGAACAAGTCTGACTGTATTCAAGTCTATGAGAAAATGACTCTGATTGATTTATTACCTCAGTAAATCTAGAGTGAAGCTTCTCCCCTAGTCGCAACAGTGACAAGAATACTTGTGCGTATCAAATAGGTAAAACTAATTAGCATTCTTATCGAGCATTCTCACAGTAATATCTGCAAACAAAAAACCTACAACATCAACACATTCATACTCCCAACTTGTCAAATACCGAAGCTTGGTCAGAGGCCCGAAGCTTCAAGTGGCCACGGTCCAGAGGGGTACCTCTATTGTCAGTGACCACTTGTTACAAGCATACCTGTCTTTCCAAAAGAAACGTGTGTTCATAACAAACTAAGTATTCGCTCGTTATGCATACGGTCCAACGTTTTTAGATAACTCTCTGGTTATGTTCAGGCAACAAAAGCTCTTGGTTAGGTTGAGGTAAAGATTGTGGTTTTGTTTAAAATAACTAAGTTTGTTAGGTAACTGTTGTTTGTAAATTACGGAAGTTACATAACAACACTACGGTAAAATAAGTAAACTTAGTTTCACACAGGACATGGACAGCTGTCTCCATGGTGAAAGTCCTTGTTTGTTTGCCCTAACCTGCCTCTCATGGAACCTCTTCATAGTACGTCAGTTACTCTGAGCATCAATACTGACACAGATGGGTTTAATTAGAGGAAGTTGAACGTGTGTCTCGTACAGACACCGAGGGGCACTGACCAGGCACCGACATTTGACGAGCTGACATCACAGACAATAAAGTTAATTCATATTCAGCTTGTTTTCAGAATTCTTTGATTTCCTGATGTACGATGTTACCGGATACTGGTTTACTGCTTTGTCCGTTAGCATGCACCTGTCTGGTACCACATATATGCCAATTGAAGGCATTTCTGAGTACCTTTACATGGCCTGTTACATATCTCATCCAACAACATTATTTGGCATGGTAGCTGAGACATAAAGTGTCAATGCTACAGGCCTGTAAATAAAGTAAAACCAAAATAATTGTTTCATCTCTCTCATCATTTCTTGTCATATCTCTAAAGGCAAAATGTGTCCCAGGAACAGGAGGTATAACTCTAATAAGATGATGTGTTTGCAGGACCTGAAATTGAAGGTGTGCATGTGCCTTCAGATAATCGAGTGATTTATGAGGGAAATGTGAACTCAAAGAAGACAACAGGTGATGTGAAGGGAAAAATCAAACCTCTTTATTACCGAGCTCGCCTTGACATAGCAGCTGGAAATGTGAGCATCCCCTCCCCCCCCCCATATTACTCCTCTCATCTCCATCAGCAAGAAGCCCAACAGTTTGTTAACAGCTGCAAAGTGGAGAAGCGAGTCGACCCCCTCCACTGGTGTGAGGGTCCAGGAGAGCCCTCGTGATCCATCTCAGCATTTCCAATATTTCTGTTTTCTGTACTGCACAGCTGTGCGACAGACACACATACAGCGTCCACTCTTTGAAATAAAAAACGGGTTCACAGTTCAGGGAGGGAAAGAAACCTCTCTGCCCTCTGTGTCTCATGGGTTTATACATTCAGGGAGGGTTATCGTGTCAGCGACAGGGGCCTGTGTGGGTATTTATATACCTCTTCTGTGAGTCACGGCAGGGGAATCACATTAGCCATGGCTGTACTGTCAACATAGGACTTCTCCAAAGGGTCCGCTCGCTCTCTCTACTGCTCCCCTATCTCCCTCTCTCGCTCTCTGTATTTAAACTAGCCAGGCCCCTTTATTTTAATCCGTGGAGGTCCTAGGAGAAGTCATGAAATATTTTCAGCTCCAGATGTCTCTAAATAAGCATTATGACATGGTGGCGGGTTAATAGCGTGTCATATCCTGCCAAGGCTAGGCAGTCTGTGTAAGCACTTCAGGGAGTTGTGGGTGGAAGGGGGCTGTTTGGGGACTGGCTGATGATAGCTATGGAGGAGCATTAGCCCACAAGCACTGAGAAATAGCTCAAGTGATGCTCTGGGCTCTGTCGCACTGCTGGTTACTCATGGTGTGAAGCTGCTGGCAGGCTGTGCAACTACTTTTGGGAAGACTGATACCGAAAACCAGCAAAGCATTAAAACATTGCTCTCCAGTGCCATCAGGGACCACAATATCCACAGTCTAGCTATAAAATGAGACTACAAGAAAACCTTCCTCTTACAAATGAAAAGTTAAATTCATCAGCAGTAAAACACAATATTGCTCATTTCAGTACACTGAGAAGGTTGCCGATACAACCTTTCATCAGAATATTTTAAGGACCAATTCTCATTTTACCTCAAAATATGGGGAGAAGACCACAACACAATCATACGCTTTGGGATACAGATTATTTAATATGGGAAGTATTTGAGGAACATTTAGGTGTATTTGAATTAGGATCTTATTATCATCATCTTGGTAAACACTTCTACTATTTATTTGCCAAAGTAGTTAAATATGGGAACATCACATGACCAGAAAGGGTTTTAAACTAACAGCTGACAGATGCTCTAAACCAGTCACCCCAGGACAGTTTAAAGGTAGCCAAATGCATTTTCAGAACCCTCTTTTATTTAACATTTATAGCTGCAGTTCACCTTAGAGCCACATTAATGTTTATATCGTTCAGATAAATGTACCGTACTTATAACATTACATCTCCGAGTCCGAGGAGCGGATATGGGGAGATTTGCTTCAATGATGGGGGGGGGAAACAATAGCCTGTTAACTCCTCCTGAATGAATATTGTTTAGCTGGTGGGAGGAAATGGTAAACATGAGACCACCTATTGAAGATAATGTAAGGTGATGTGGAATCGGCAGTAAAGATGTTCAGGAACACATACGCTAAGACCTGTTGTGAATTGGGCTCTTGACAGTCATTTTTACAAAAGGGGTACCCAGTAAGAAAGTCTTGGAAACACCCATATAAACCACTTTATTTGGAGGTCAAAATAAAATCACCTGCACAGGTACAGTAGGTGTTCCCAAAACTACAATCGGTCTGGTAGGTTGAAGCAGTATTTGGTTCTGAACCTGAGCAACGTCCCCTCGTACAGCGGTTCGTACGATATCTTACAGCACTAGAGCGATCAGTGTGCTGATGTTAGAGGTTGGACGCCTGTGTTTCTTGCCTCTTCTGACTCCTGTTTAGCAGACAGTTGACCTTTAAAGAGATGTTGAAATGTCGAGTGCTAAATTGTTTGTTGGCTTAGTTTTGCAGATGTGTCATTATCCCTTTAATGTTAAGCCACAAAGCATTTGAGCTCGGCCTTATAGGAGATTTCCAGGTAAGCTTTTGCAAGTGAAAAAACAATATTGTCTCTTTCCATTCAAGCGTCTCCCCTGACCGCCCCACACAACCCAAGTGCTAATATCACAGCCTGCTAAGCAGAACACACACACACACACTGAGCATCTAGAAATGAGAGTTTTCTGAGCCGCTGGTCAGCGAGGTGCTGCTGCTTTATTATCTGCTTGGCTTGGTCCACTGGAAGGCAGCCGGCATACAGAACTCAGCACTCTCCATACCTCCCTCTCCCTCTTCTCTCTGACTCAGCTAAATCCAAATAGAAAACAAGTTACTTCCTGCAGACCGGAAAATAAAACAGCACTTTATTTTGAATCTCCGTCTCGATCTCAGGCGTCAGCATGTAATTAGCCTAGCGTAGCATGAAGAGGTGGGGTGAAACAGCCAGTCTGGGTCGGTCCAAAGTGCCCGGTCGCTGCAGTTGCAAGTCAAGACATATTTCCAGCATGACGCTGCCTCTGTTGTTGTTACATCAGTGTGCTTCAGATTAGTTTTGGAGGCATATTTTTCAACTTTGGACAGGCTTAGCCTAACTGTTGCTGTCTTTATGCTAAGCTAGGACAACCACATCCTGACCCGAGCTCCATACACAACGCACGGATGTGAGGTTGATATCGATCTCCTCATCTCCTTCTAAAAGTTTTGAGGTTGATATCGATCTCCTCATCTCCTTCTAAAAGTGTCAACAGAATCAGTGTTCCTCAAAATGTTGAGCCATTTGCTCTGCAATGCACAAACGTATGTTGACTATAGAAAGGGATCCCAGTGGGACACCGTATCTCCTCCAGTAGGCCTACTGGTTGACTGCTTTAACATTTTAAGTAGTCTATATGTAAGTGTTTAAATATAAGTGTTTTTCTACATACAGCACAAAGTATTGAAAAGAAAGCATAAGTGTTTCACACAGCCAACGCGTGGGTCTATTTATAGCAACGTTTCCATGTGTGAGATTGCAGCAATGTCTAAGTAAAAGTAAAAAGTTATAGGAAGGGATTTAACTGATGGCCAGAGCTGTAAAAAAATCAAATCAAAGATCTAACAAGCCGTAGATTTCTTTTAAATGGTATCTTCACCTGTACATACGGGGATACAATGGATTCTGGAATGATCAACAACAGTCTTTATTTCACCGCAGCATTTTGGACAGATCAGAGTCAATTTAAGAATTGTTGACCAGAATTTGAGAGAACCGTCACTTTGAATTCTCCCTGCTAAACAAATATGATAAAAGCTGTGCAGAGCAAAATGTAGACTCCGATTATCTCTGAGGATAATCTCTGTTTTTAATTGGATAATTTAATAACTGTCAGGAAAAGATTTTGAGATCCACTTCTTTTGATTGTTTTCTGATGGTTAGCTATGGGTGTCATTACATCATTAATTCCAGACTTGACGCTATGTTCATGCAAGTGCACTTTACATCTCACATACTGCTCTGTAGCACTGGAATGTGACTCATTGGGCTTTTGGTCTAATAGCAAATATATGGTGCACTGTTTCATATCATTGTAAAAGCTTCTACAGCGACTTATACATTTAAAGAAGCTTTAGTTACAGTTGAGGACACTATACATTGTTTGCAACACATAGTAAACACAACTTGGAGCTCCCACAGGGCTCAACAGATCCCAACTCACAGCCAGCAGACACAAAAGCAACACTAGCATTCATTTGAAGTCGTGTTCATGTCTCGTTTTAGCTCTGGTTTGGTCTCCACCCACTCTTTGTCTTTACTATGTTCACCATCTGGTAGTGGTGCAACGGGTCATAATTGATCTTTGATCAATACGGATCCCCACCACGATTCACATATATCGTAGTGTGAATTAAAGTTTTACTGCCAATCGATATCGGGCGATATTGAGTACAAACATGAGGAGATCAGCGTTAATGCTTTCTATTGAAAGATCCCTGATAAATTGAATAATCTGCCAGAATGTTTGTGTGTATTGAAGTCGCATTTTGATCTTCAATTTGGTAAATTCTCAACAGTTAAAATGAATGTAAAAGAAGAAAAAAAAGACAAAATACACACGATTAAACATATTTTGTTTAAATACAGTGTTCCCTCCACTGCAAGAGAGCCACCCTGAGGAACACCATAATCACATGTCATAAATATTCAGCACTGATTAAAAGATTAGAAAATGAATCTCTCCAGTATGCTAACTGCTAATTCTAACCCCTGAGGAGTAAACAAGCTCATGTTCAGCACAGATCAATAAACTCCTCAGAGACAGACGCAGAGAACAAAATGCCACACACACACACAACATGTTATGTTCATAATATGAAGATGTATTCTGTATGACTTTATATTACTGTCAGCATTTCCTTTGAAGACATTTTAAGAAATACATGGTGCCAATTGACCCATGGATAAGTCACACTTACCCCTCAAATGCAGATTGGCCAATCATAGCGTAGCATCCGCCATCTCCGACCTGCTTCTATCTGAAATCGATTTTTAGTTTTCCCCCCAAAAAGAGCTACGAATAATATAATAAGTACATGACAAAGTTACTTATTGTAACCCAAAACACCATTTTTTCGGAAACGTAAGCCAATTGTTTCTAGTGAACACTAATTATATCATTTTGAAAAGAATATGCATGTCACGGGTGGAAACTCACAAGTGCAAAACTGACTTTAGAGGGGTACATAGAGCATCATAGACTGAAGGGGGGGGGGGGGGGGGGGGGGACTGAGCAAGCTCACGTATTTGACGGGTTGGGAGTGAGAACGTGTTGCCATGAGTAGTCCGGGTTAGAACAGCAGGTCAGTAGAGGTGTTCCGATAGCCTCCCTGTGCCAGGGTCAGACATGGCTCGTATACAGCCTTAAATACTGGATATGTATCGTGAGCTCGTGAGTCCATGCACTGATCCGACAACACTCATCAATCAACAGCTCATTTCCAGCTACACAGGAACAACAACACACGCTGTTTCTTTCCCTGGGAATGCTTCATTGTGAACAACTGTGTTGACAATGGGCGGAAGGAGCGCTAGCTAACCGTTAGCCGTTATCAGCTGGTGGGCGGCACGGTTTGGCTTGGCTACATAGCGCCGCTGACGTGAAGTCCCCTTGTGTTGCATTATGATGCCTTCAAGTTCTATTCATTTATTAAACATTTATCGAATGAGTATTAGGTGAAAGGTCAATTTGACCCTTATTATATTATGTGATCTTTTGGCATGAATACAGCTGAAGGGTTGGTGCTCGGTCTTTCAGGTATCGGAAGCGATATGGGGACTGGAAATTGGTATTGGGACATCTCTGGTCAGGTGACGGCCATACACACTTTATGAGCATCACAAACGCACTGAAATAACTTGTCCAATAAAAATGTAAATGTCTCGAAGTCAATGACATCCGTGCCTTTCAATGCACTTATGTGCTCATATATGGGTTAACCATAGCAAAAAGAGGTCACATGTTATTGAGGTCATGATGTCTACTATTGTGAGTATGACTGTGTTTGTGCTACATGTGAACAGTGTGTGACTCAGCCCTGTGTGTGTGTGTGTGTGTGTGTGTGTGTGTCATATTATTGAGTCATAGGTTATTAAGATGCTTGGCTGGCTTTTATGCTGACGGCCCCATAACTGGATGAGAAGCACTTGTCCTTCACTATGGCTGCTCTCCATCTTGTAACGCACAACATGACACATAAGCTCTCTCTGTCTGTTTTACACACACACACACACACACACACACACAACTCTACCTTGCCATTGATGTCTGCCAAAACAACTTATATACCAAAGCGGAACCCAATCAAACTACACGCACACACACATTAAGAGGCAGACTGTGGGCATCCACACAGATAAAAAGCTTTAATAAAGACTCCACGATGGCACTATGCAGACATCTTTCAAAGTGCACTGTGCTCCATTACTGTTTCTCAAACATGTACTTCATGAAATAGATGTGTTAGCAAAACATGGCAGACTTGTTTTTGCCCCTGTCACTTTTTTGGAAGACTTGTGCACCAAGACAATAAATCTAGTTTCATAATTATTATGTAGTTGTCAAGGAGAGTTGTCTCATGTCAGCCAAGTCAATAAAAAAAAATGTATCGTAGATTTTTAGCCCAGCAAGCCACGTGGCTCTAGCAGTCCATTAAAATGTATTGAAAGACATTGAATGGATTGTTATGAAATTGTATAGACATTCATATTCCCCAGAAGAAGAATCCTGGTATTATCTCTAACTCCATTTTCGGAATGACAATTTGGGTTTCCTTTGAAATGTGTCAAGTATTAGATAAATTAATACAATATTCTGTAGGTCAAAGTTGAACTTGTCCAGGGAAATAAATCTTCATTGAGACGTTCATGGGTGCTAACAGGAACCCGCCCAGGGCATTCTACCTAGAACCCTTATATATTCTGAGGGTTTCATCTTGAAGCCCACCAAGAGGGTTCTCCAGAGAACCCTTTTACATTCCAAAAGGTTTAGCTAGAGCCAATCAAGGGTTCCTCAAGGGGCTCCCAAAGGCCCAGGCCTGATGTGGTGCAGCTCAACACATACGTAGGTTTTGGGGATGTGTGCTGGGAGAATATTTTAAGATCCACGCTTTCAACAATCCTTAAGGAACTCTTTCTTGCTAAAAGGGTTTGTGTACTGCTACCTTGGGGGCCAACCCCTTCACTGTGCTCAGCAGGGGGCCAGGAAGACAGTCACTGGGCTTCAGTCTGGAGGAGCTGTATCATTTATTCACCAACAAGCCAGAGGTACACCCCCTGCACCGCGACACCCACAGCCATAACTTACTGCTCGCATCGTACTCCGCTCCACACACACGCTCTCTGTGACTAGAGGTCGACCCACAGGGGATGTTTAGAGGATGATTTAACAACAACATTTGGAGCAGGAAATAACCAATCAATCAGCCAATGACCCTCCACTGCAAAAAAAGGAAATCAATCTTAATGAACAATCCTTGAATCTCTTACAGGCTGTACATACTGTTTCACTGAAGATCTAACTAAGTAATACATATCTAAATGAATAGCCTATATACATCTGATGAATGTGGATGAGTGAAAATCAGACTCATGTAGTACAGGCCCCCCCTTAAATAAACAGCCGATATGAATCTAAAACAAAGTTAATTCATAAATAAATCTGAAAGTGAATGAGTTTATCGTTTGCTTTACTTTAGTTGTTACTCTTTTATTCACTCTGAATTTAAACATTAGTAAGAGTAAGTGTGATTTGGTCAATTACATCGTATGATAATAATCTATTTATTTATAGTGACGGGTCAGATATGACTCGGTCAGATATGACTCGGTCAGCCCACCACTGGTCATGCCTGCTGCTAAATCAGCTGTTCACTGGAAAAGAATCGTGGGCCAAAGGTTTTTGAAGTCTTCATGAAGTGTAAAAAAAAAAGTGCTCTTATGTAGACAACATCAAAAAACATAATTCACAGTCTGTCATGCATCTATGGCTTTAGCACCGGTGCCCCCCACCCCTCTTCTGGTCTTGAAATACAATCCAATTATTCTTTTGGAATAAAAACATCTTAAATACATGTATTAAAAAAATAAAACCATGCTTAAGCCCTGAGGGCAGAAACATTGGTTTTCAGAGACCCCAGCCGCAAGAGAGATTGTGTTGACCGTGAATCCAGCTGCGCACAGGCTGCAGCTGGATTCACTGCCGGTTACAAAGACACAACACCTCACTCTTTAATGCCAACTGGTCTGGACTGGAGCTCCACAACACACGTAGGCCACCAGCCGAGCCTGTGCACCCACACACTTAAACAACCAAACGAATCTCACTTGGCCTCAATCGCTCTCTCCAGGCAGACCTGGAACCCCAAATAAATTCAGTTATGTAAATAATCTCTCAAACTTCTCCGCTCCGCTAAATGAACACGATGAGTGACGAGGGCAGAACGTGGACTACAGCAGAAGAGGAGGGCTCAGAGACCGGGACCAGATGAGAGACGGAGGCCATGGAGGAGAAAACAAAAGCCAACAGACAAAAGAGAGACATGAGCAAAGTGAGTGATGAATGGTGGGTGTATAGAAGTCGGAGAGAGGAAGAACTGACAGAGCAGGACCTACAGTAGAGGCACGGCAGAATGACAGGCGAATGAGAGGCCAAGAAAGAGACACAAGTCAGGGAAGAGAGCAATGAAAACGACAGCAGCGAGAAGAGAAAGAGATGCTTGACTGCTTGCGTCTTTTGTGGCCGGCCCGATGGCCCTCGGGCGGGCGGGATGATGGGCACATGAATCAGAAGCTGTCTGCCTGCAAATGGCAAAGAAAGAGCCTGTCAATTGTCACGAGAGAGAGAGAGAGAGAGAGGAAGAAGAGACTGAAGTACAAAGACAAGACAAGAGGATAAGAAATATACAAACGACCCAGATGACAACACAGAACAGATCAAAACACACCATCAGAGGGGGAAGAAAAGGAAAGAATAGAATGAATGAAGAAAGAAGAAACGAGGGAAGTAATAGGGTCATATAAGGGAGGAGAGAGAGAGGGACGAGGTGCTGGAAAAGAAGGTGAAGAGAGGAAAGGGAGGAAATGAAAATGAAAGAAAGATGACGATGAAACGAAAGGGGAGAAAATGGCAGTAAAGAGGTAAGAATGACCAAGAAGAGGGGGAGGGGGAGGAGGGGAGGTAAATAAGAGTGTGGACAGAAAGAAGACGAGAAGACGTCTGTGTCTGGGCATACACAGTTGACATCTGTGCTGTACAATGTAATGGGGAGTAGTAGGAATTGATGGGATGTGAAGAAGGGTGAGGAGAAAAGAAAGGGGGAGGAATACTTTCTCCATCCATTTCTGCGAATGCTCAGCATTTCTTCTTTTGCAGAGATGGTGCATGGCGTCCTCAGACTACAGGAGCTTTACAGGTGCCTTTCAAACACTCTGTTTTCAGCTGGTACTCTGACTGCACACAGTTAAGCTGATACTTGCTGGCTCATAGAACCCGTTAAGAGATGGGCCTCTAGTTTCCCAGAGGCAGAGTGGTGGTACCGGCCAATGACCCAGCATCCAGACGGCCATCTTACCGTGGCGATATAATGTCTGATTGTACAGCTCTGGTACCCTGGCTTTATACTGTCATGAGGGTTCTTCCTCCCACACTGCGTTGACCTTCTACTAAAAGTAAAGGCCTCAACCTCCCCCACATGCAGACTTTGAAGCAGGCCCCTTCTAACCCATAGCTATCAGGCTGGTAGCGCAGATAATGCACATTCAATCGGGTTGATATCATTTGAAGCCAGTGAAAACTAAAGTTACGATAATGATAATAACTATGCTTAATACTTTCCTTCAAACGCAAGCACATATGTGCCCACGGAAAATGTGCAAAGCCGGCCAATCAAGACGTGCCTACCTGAATCTCTGCGGATGCCACAGTATATAAGGCAGCTCACACAGCTGTCTGGCATCCTTTTACCCTTCAGAAAATGGCTATTTACCCACTGATCTGCTTCCTCCAGGGGAGCTTGCTCACACACCGGCAGCGGTGCGATCTCTTCCGACGTTCCAAAGTGATACTTCACCACGATGAGCTGGAGGTCGAGATTGATGACGTCGAGACCCCCGCTCCAGCTGACAACCTCAGCCGCCGCCTCCAGCCGTCCCCGTTGGGACAAGGAGAACATACTGTTACGTGTCAGGCAACGTGCATGTGCTTTCTCCGGTCCTGGTGAATACCACACTAGTATGCGCTAGTATGCCAGAATGCCAGCTCATACGACTCGTGATTCATAACTAAAATAACAAGAGTGGGAATCGTTTACCTCTGAGATATTATACAGAGCTTCAGAAAACAGTAATTAGTGGTCTATACCTGCACTGCCATCGTCTCCGTTCCACATCCTGCAAATGTTTATGCTCCTTCACTTTGTTTAAAGCCACGTTTGCAGTCATACACAACCATTCATTTCTCAACCACTCACTGGTCAGAGCAGCCACCAACAAAAGAGTTTATTGTGCCAGTCAGTCAGGCTGTTGGTGCGCTTTGTAAGCCATGACTTATTACTTTCAGAGTTTTAACAAATATCAGCTTTAACATTCCTTATTTGTTTATCTGATCCTTCTTTGAGTAAAATAATCAATCAATGAGGTTCTTTCATGGTAATTCATGTTGTAAGCTGAGATGGAAACCTCATGTTTGTGTTAACTCATGAATTGACTGGATCAGATCAGATGACTGGCAGGGCAGGAACTGTGTCTCTCACTGATGGACTTGTTTTCTTGTCTTAAGTCAATTATTACTACTACAGGAGAAATAAACACATTTGCTGAATCATTCTTAATATTACATGAACTGCTCTTAAACAAATATTATTCATGTAGCTTCGAACAAGATAATTGCTGAGATCTGGATATTTTCCAGAAACATTGCTAAAAACATCCAGAGAAAATAAAACAGCCACATTATTTTGGAGGGCGATATTTTTGACCCAAACTGTCCCGAGTAAATAGGGCCATTCCTCACAGCGTACAAGTCACATTCGTGGTTACACTTTGATCAACCATACCTACTGTAGTTGGGCTCACATGTTTACAATTGTGCCATTAGCATGAGAGTGCTAAACTATTTAATACTATTCAATCTATCCAACAGGTCTTCTAAAAAAGGGAAAAGATTGCCATAGTGTTTCCACACAGGGCTGTCATGGTGTTACTCATGGCACAGTTGGTGCACCCTGGTGTATGCTGTCTGCTTGTGGACATTGGTGTCACAGTCGGAAATATACCAAATCAGTTTCACCCTCAGCCCTTTAAGAATGACATTATAAAACACTAGTTATGTATTGTAGCTGCAGATTCTAGGAGCATACATCGTGACCTCTCAGCGGTGGGCTCCTCTGGCTCCACCAACGCCAGCTGAAGAATTGGTGCTTCAAATTGACAGCAGAAATATGCAGAAATATGTGGTCGCACGGCTGCTGTATGTCATGTCATGTAAGGCGGGGAGGGGGGGGCCGCATGGCTCAAAGACAGAAGAAATGTCTCCACTGTGCATGCACACAGGGACTGACCCAATAGGGGCTGCACTTGGAGAGGTACTCCTCATATCATCTGGAGTTACAGTACGTAAGGAACGTCTTTTGCTTCTCGGTTGGATTTCACAATAAAATACAATGAGTTGGTTATGCTGTTTAATTAAAGATGCACTCCCATTGTTTCACTAAATCACCCCATGACCAGCTCACTGAAAATGTGGCGTACTTGTCGACTTTTTGACTGAGGACATTGGTTGAACTTTTGCAGCTCACTTGAAAGTCCCAAATGTCATACCCTATAAATCTCTGATATCTGGGTCAAAGAGAAGAAAACAGAATTGTCTGCGGAGGAACCCATGATTATGAGCTGTACTTAAGCTCCTTAGCTCCTAAGTCTTGATGCTTGTGCAAGTACAAAATACATCAAATTGTCACTGAGGTCTGGAGAGAAACAATCCGAGCCGCCCACTCCTCCTCTACAAACACTGACTCTCAGCATGAGCCTCACATTCTTTTATCTCTCTCCCCTCTCGCCCCATCTCTGAATGTCTCTCAGTCTATTCATGTCAGACTAATGTGGCGCTCTGGCCTCGTTCCAGCACAGTCTCAGTGGAACAGCTGGTTTCAATTAGGTCCCCTTTTAGGTCCCTACAGGCACGTGCACATACACACACACTCACCCTCACATACACTAAAGAAGAGGTGGGGCATCCTGCTTTCCTTGGCTCACCGCTCTGTTGACGGAGTAATTGAATCATTTGACCAAAATATTGGTGGTGCAGTGAAGCATCCGGCGCTGGCTGTGGTCACCTTCTGTGTCTTTCCATTAGACTTGGCTGGTCAGCCTAATGGAACAGTAATGTGCTGTAATAATGCAACGTGGATGTGAAGTACTAAGCCATACCAGACTTTGGCTTGTATGAACGGAATTGAAGTGCAACACACATTGAAGTTAGAGACACTCCTTCCTCTGATTGGTGTGGCTTTGTGTCGTCATTTGGTCTGTGTCTTTTGTGCAAAAGAGATCTTGATCTCCGTGACATTTCAGGAGTAGAGGAAGATATGGTTACTGAGTCTTTTTATCAAACAGATTGTAGATTTGAATTGATGGGTAGCATAGGTTGATAATTGGCCTTAAAGATATCCTTGTGATAGTGCGTAACCCATATACCTAAATATCTTCATTTTTTGGGGTTGACTTTAAAGGGAGCTGACCCAAAGTGCATCTCTTCCATGGAAGTTAACTTTTTTGAAGGTATACTTTATATTTAGTTTAGGAGGTCTTGAGAGAGGGTCAGATTTAAATAAAAATATGTTGTCTGCATATAGAGAAACGTTGTCCTGTGTACCTGCCAAGTGAGTCCCCTTGATCAACACTTGTTAGTGGCCTTAAGTTTCAAATGATGCCACCCTCGGTCCACCTCGAGCGTTGGTTTTTGACGTGGCAGTGATGGCGTGTCAGTTTCAGCTCATTTCAAGCGTAGTGTCTTTGCAATATAAACCTTCGCCTTCACAGGAAATTAAGTTTAGGCAACACAACTACTGAGCTTTAGGAAAAGAGAATGGTTGCATTACCTTGACTTACTCAACTTTCGTCATTACTAAGTAACCAACAACTCACTTTATTGAATGTGAATAATGACTAACGTGCACCATTTTCAATGTTTATTTTTAGTTTTGCACGTGACACGAACGGTGGCCTCAAGGACGAAGGTCCCGAGTTGGTTTGGTGCACACTGCAACCACGGGGAGAGTGGATAGCATTTTAAATCAATATCTGAATTTAATGTCATATTGAAATGCCTCTTGGGTCTTGAAAAGACTCCACCTGATCAAATGTCTTTTAGCATTGGGTGAGAGTGTCAGCTCACTATCCCAGGTTGAGTGGAGCGGGACCATAAAAGATATATCGTAAACAACTGATGTTGAAAAAGGAATAAAGCTTTTTTGAAAGCCTATCTGGGTGTTATAATAGAGAGGATACTCTTCTTGAGATCTTTGGAAAACGTTAAGCATCTGTGTTGAAGAGTGATACAAGGATTTATCCTTTTTAAGTAACAGAGAGATAACAGCTCAACGCATGGTAGCGCGTAAAGATTTTAAGGAAACTGATTTTGTTTGTAAAACTGTCAAAACCCCAGAGATTTTAGAGTTTGCGTGACTCAAATTGCTGAAGACCTCTCTCAAGCTCAACAGACAGTTCTACATCTCGGGAATATGAAAAACAATCTTCTAGGTCAGGGGGGTGAGTGGATGAATCTGAAATCGTAGATAAAACTTTCTAGAACAGATATATATTTTTCTATCGTCAGTGCATTTTAAACCTTGTTCATTATTAATTGCAAGCATGGTTTGATTGGCAGTTCTTTGGCGCAGCTGATGCACGAGCATTCTCCCTCATTTTCATAGGGAGCATGTCTTGATTTAGAAATGAGGTATTAAGCCTCTATGAGGAGACAGGAGAACAAACTCGGCCTGCCATACATTATCTGACATTTCACACTGTGTTTTGTAGAGTAGCTATTTCATCTGACCATGTTGACACACACATAATAAAGAAGATTGGTCACGTCTGACTGATACCTGATCCGCTTAATAATGTCAGTATTGGGCTTATTATGCACCCCTGAAGAGAGATCGGTGCATCACTAGTAGATGGCAATATTCTGCTTATTATTTCAATCAGTGTGCACATTATCTATCAGACTGAATTGAGAGATTAAATAGTAAAAAGTGAGATCAAACTTTCATGATTCCTGTAGCTAAATTAGGTCATTGCACTAAAGACAGTAGTTGGACATATTCAAAGAAAAATGACAGAAAAGGAAAGACAGCATAAGCTATTAAATGTCAGGAGTACTCGGTTACAGGGATATTTTGGATGATTTGAAGTGGGGTTGTATGAGGTACTTAGGGGTTTACTTACAGGAGAAAGCAGCTGGCACGCCCGCAGTTTGGATTGGCAGACATGATAGCATTATACGGTCAGCTGAACACATATTAGCCACCTAAAACAAAGGCTAACTTTAAAAAATCATTCCCAGTTTAAGTGTACGCTATACTTAGAATATATTTGACTATTTACCTTGCCATGAGACAGCTATACAGTCTATGTTTCCAATGGATTAACTATGCTCTCACTTAAACTACCAGACTTAAAAAAGTAATATAACCTTACTGAACATTGGAGTGTTCTTTGGTCAAAAACACAAACAAACTAATATACTTTTTCCAATACAGTCTGGTGCTTTGATAGACAGCTTTAGTTCCTGGCCTGAAATGGCTGCCTCATGGCAACCAAAGAAAATATACTAAATATAGCATACACATAAACAGACCTAGTTTTATTTGGCTAAATTAGGTTGAGCTAACGTCCCCATCCACAGCAATACAATGCTTTGCTGCTGTGCTAGTCCTCATGGATTCTCCAAACTGGGGCGTGCAGACTGCCGTCTACTGTAGATAATACACTGGATAAGTACCTCATACAATCCCACTTCAAAAGATCTGAACTATCCACTGTGGTGGAAGATGAATGGATAGATATCTGGAGGGTATAGCGTGAACATGCTCAGTAACTTAAAGAGTATATCTACAGTAGGTTGGGGGGTTTGGGCTGCAGGAAAAGCCACAGGGTCACATACATGTTAGTGTTGATGGGGACCAGTAAATATCACAAGCTTTAAAGGTAGTGTTGGGCAAATAGGAAGTGTGATATGATAGGGGAGCTTGAAGAATGTCACTAAACCCTGTGGAATCCCTCTTTGGGGACCCTCAATACTGTGGCCAGAACCTTTGGATATCTTATGTGGACTCAAGTGGTGGATGGACAGACGGACGGACCAACTCAAAACCCTACTGACTAAAGTGATGGGTCTTTGAAACAGTATCAGAGTCTTTGCAACCTAAAGGACAAAATAAAGTATCATTGAGAATACCTATCCACCATAATTATTTGACCATGTGAGTTATTTCCAATATATTTGTTAAAATAATAATCGTATCATATTTAGAATACACAAAATGGTGAATGTACTCTACAATTAAAGAATAATAACCTAATCAGATTACAGATACATTAAATGCATTGTTGAAACATCTCCATTATTAGCAGGATTACAATTTAAAAATGCAATTGTAATCATTGGTATGCACGCATCACAACAAGAGTCTAATACAATAGCCTCTAACACATTTCTGGTCCAACAAACATAATGCAGGACAAACATATTAATAGAGTTGATATGGGCATTATGAAGTCATAACCTGGTCACACTATGTACCAAATGATTGGCGTCCTTGGTTGATGGCCCCATTTTCACAGCTGGATGGTAGAACTTGTCCTGTGATGTTGTTCCCATGTTCTGCTTTACATATTCAAAACTATTTATTTGTTCTTGTTTTATTTGCATATTTGGTATTGGGGTCATTCACAAGTACCATAAATTAATGAAGTTATATTACTTTATTACTGTGGGACTGACATAATTTTTCTAATAGGTAATTCATTCATTTTACAGGATCACTATTTTATATTGACCCTCGCTGCCATAAACAATGTTGACGTTATTGCAATGTCTGTCTTTGGTCCCTTTAACCTCTCCTGGGCAACACGGGTCTCCTACGTTGTGTCTGTTATTCCATTTACCTCCTTTTGCTTGTCTTCTATCATAATTTCCCTCCACATCCTCCACAGGTCATTATGAAGCAGATATCAATATTTTACTCCCTGGCTTTTATTTCTACACGGAAATATCAAACATATTAGGCCGATGGATGTACCGTCCCTGTGCTGCTGCCATTTGAATATTTCAGTATGTTCACGAAAGAAGCTTTCTGAATTTTAGATGCAGGTTTTCAGATGAGATTCCCGTCCTCAACCTTTCCTGTTTTCTTTCTTTCAACAGCTCGAGTTCCCCCGACAGATGTGACACTAATTGATTTCTTTACTTTGCTTTTGTTCTTTCAACTATTTCTTCCTCCTCCGTCTTTTCTCCTACTTTGCTCCTCTTTCAGACATTTCTCCATCTCTGTGCCTATTTTGTACTCGGTTCATTCTTTCTATGTCTTTCTACTGATGTATTTCCTGCAATGGATGTGACAGCAATTGATTTTTACTCCTTTCTTTCAGCTTTTTTTTCTCTCTGTGTGTCTTTACTCACTTCTTTCTTTGTCTCTCCTTCCACCCACTTGTGCCTCTTTATTTTGTGTCTGTAGTAAATGTGCTGATTTCCAGCAGTGGAGGAAGTAGAGAAGAGTGCAGATTGAATTGGAGGATGGCTAATAATTGCACTACACTGATTGCAATTTTACATCCAGTTTTCCGGAACAATCAGATTACGAAGAATGTGTGTGTGTGTGTGTGTGTGTGTGTGTGTGTGTGTGTGTGTGTGTGTGTGTGTGTGTGTGTGTGTGTGTGTGTGTGTGCGTGCGTGTGTGTGTGTGCGTGTGCATGCCTGTGGGCGAATGTGTGTGCACCAGCATGAGATAGTGCAGATGTCGGCAGAAAACCGCAGATCCGCAGCGGCGATCTCATCTCTGTTATCGGTGTAAAAGGATTGTGCAGCAGCTGACTTTGCATAAACAATGAAAGAGGGAAAAAATATACTTTTTTCCTCGCTGCTTCCCAAATTAAATTTAAACAGAAGGGGAAAAAAAGAGTATGTAAATAGCCATTGTCCAAGTGACAGACTATTCCTCATCCTGTTAATGTGTGAGACACATGGTGATTTGTGAGAGTTTGCATATTATAAATCTGCTCCACAGGTGCATTGGAGTACACAGGGGCATAAATCCATGTTGTAAATACATGAGCACATATGTCAGGGGTGATAAATCTGCGATGCTAACGTGATACTGATGTAAGCAGCTGCATTTGAGGAACGCAATCGGGGGTTGGATTTGTGAAGGCAGAAAGCAACAAAGATTTCCATCACATTTTGTAATACAGTTATAGACTCACCAGCAAGGGTGTCTGGTTGGTTGATTGAGTAACACTTTATAATAAAGAATATCTACAGTATTCTGTTGGATGGCGTAAAAAAAAATCCAAAAATAACATTAGAAGCTATTAACGGTAACACTTTATAATAACTGTACACTGTTTTGTATTAGTTAGGTATGAGTAAACACTTAATTCATCATTTGTAAAGCATTGCTCTAACATTAACACTCATTAGTATGCCATTCATGAACACCATTTTAAATGTGTATTCTTGATTAATAAGCTTGACTATTATGCATACTTTATAAACGATGTATTCCACATTTGTAAATTAAGCAATATTTCTTTCCGGCATCCAACAGAATACTGTACACATTCTTTATCAGGTAGTCACTTTTTACTTAACATTTTTAAATACCATTTGAATTTTGGAACACTCTAATGTTTAATGGGGGGTCCTAATGTAGTTTCCATGCAATGAAACGGTATTGTCCACTGTGACAAGAGGGAAATGGATTACTGTTGTTTTTGTCTTATCAATACGTTTCCAATCATATTCTGTTGAAGGGAGGTCAGGATGGTCCTGCGTGAAACCAAAAGTTAATTTTACAAACTGTAACAAATGTACTTGCTTTAGGCCAAACCATAAGGTTTTAACTAAACCTAGCTATATGGTTTTGTTGGGTTTTTGTTTTGTTTCAATTCAAACGTTAACCGTGTGTTTAAAACAGCAACCATATTCCCGTAGAAAATACGGTATGTTTCCCTTGCAAAGTGATTGAGAATGACGTTTAGTTATATGGGAGCGTTGTATCGTTGTTCCTTAAGCCCCGCCCATCTGACCCGGAGCATGTTCAGTTGCCCTCAGTTGAACCAAGTAATGTTGCTGCACTGATGCTAACTGGAGAAACCCAACAGTATCTGCTCAGTGAATAGCAATGACACCAAATCACCTGAAAAGTAATGGGAACCATTTTGAATTAGACAACCATAGTGTAGCGGCGATCCGTCGGCGCGGTTCTCGTTTAGCCGCTAAAGAGCTCCTTGAGTCTCTTCCTTACGCGAATAAGATGACCGTATCCTTCATTTCGTTTTCTGGCTTTATTTAAACATGAATCAATCGTACACACATAACATAAATAAACTCTCTCTCTCTCTCTCTTATGGTCTTACGTTCTTACGTTCTTACGGTAGAAAAACTATGTTTCCTCCGTGGCTAATGCAGCTCATCTCATCTCATCTCATCTCACCTGCTGCTGTCATGACGTCATTAAATTGTTCCGTAATTAAGAAAACAAATAACAGCCTTGTGGCTCTTACACATAGATAAAGGTAAAGCTGCAGGCAATCTACAACTTATAGTTGGCTATGTGGCCTTAGATCATTCAAAGAGGTCGTCCTTCCACCAAAAACATAACTCCATGGATCATTGGAACAAGCTTATTACGTGCAAATGTATGTTTTAGCGGGCATAGTAATTATGACAGGAGCAAAAGAGGAAGTGAGGTAAGAGCAACATCGGGGTGGATGGAGGGGCTGTTTCCTAAGCCTCACCAAAATGAGACCATTTCACAAGCATGTGTTAAAAATAGGAGCGTTAATTATGAGCATGATAATCTCCTGCCACCAGTATGAAGCGCTCCTGTGGGCCGTATCAGAGGGAAGGAACAAACCACCTTATGGGTTGGGGGACTTGGTGCCTTCAAAGGATGTTTGTGAGAATCTGACAGCCGGCTTTCCTTCCTGTCGGTTATGGTAACATTGTGCTCGTCAACGTAATTGTCGAGGTCTTGAAAATGGAACCACGGCCACTCAGCATGAGTATTCTGGGGTGAGAAACATTAGCTTTCAGACAATCAGGCAGGTTGTAAACTGACAGTTTATCCAGTTTTGATTGAGTACTTTCTGTGGAGTGCCGAAATGTCAGTAATAATCCTGCTTTGAAAAGGAAAAGCTTAGCACAGTGGGTCGGAAGCAGAAAGAGTCTGTAAACTGTGATGAATGTTTACAACACACAGTTTGGGAAACCATCTCACAGTTCATCTTTAATTGACCTCTGGGTTCTTTACGTCTCGCCTGCTCGTCTTTCTTGTCCCTTTGGACTTGTTGGTAGTGACCCATCCATCCATTATCCCAATCACCTGCCCTGTCCGGGGGCTGGCATTGGGCTTTTAGTGGTGTCTCTGTTTTCCAGGTCTTAACTTTGACTCAAATAGCTTTTGCTGCCGTTGCTGGTGCTGCAGTCGGTTTCTCCAAACTCCAGAAGTTCCTCATACAACTTGAAAGCGCCACTTAAAACATCTCAACTGTCCTTTTAAGTGCAGTACTCGAGTAGATGCACTTATTTACTTTCCACCGCTGCCCATCAAACCATTCAGGGAGCCCTGCTGACCAGTATGGAAGCATCTGCATTGGGTTTCTCCAGGATTTTCATTTCTTGTGTCACCTGTCTGTATAAATTGGAGTATTACAAAAACCTAAAAGGCCACAATGCAATGCAACACCATTAACTAAACCAGAGGTAAATCAATGGCCACAGTGTCCAACATGTGTTATAACGGTCACTTCCTCTGCACATACGTAAGCGTTCACGCACGCACACTTCGTTCCAGAAGACAGCTGAGTTCCATAATTCACAAATCATTATGTACAAAAGAGAGCAAGTGGAGATAGAGCATAATGACACATGCTAGAATTCCTGTATGCTGTGGATTAAAGCCAGACGTCTCTCTTTGTCTCTCTCCAGATATCGCTCCACACACACACACACACACACACACACACACACACCAATGGCTGGCTGTTTGCTGGAAGGATTTGCAGTGTGATTGTGCATTTTGGATTGTTGGAACGAAGCCAAACATAACACTTGGCTGCAGAGAAACTGGCAGTACTGGGATTATTATTAATTGCACTTAATGAAATGGTCGTATTGTCATTCCCAGTGCGTCAAATACAGACATGTTGTCTCGCCCCAAGGAATCTGATACCGACGCGCAAGGCGACCTTTAGTGTCTGAATGAGGCGCACCAGGCTTTCTAAGCCACTGAGCTCTCCTCCCAGAGCCCACAAGCTGGATCTGAGTCTGATGGAGACCCGCTGGAAAATGAGATAAATAATAACTAGATATTATGTAATAGTCAATCTTTTCACACTTATAAAAGAAGGATGCTAATTTGTGCTTTTAATGTACTTCAGTGACCAGATTGTCCCAATATATGTGGTCTTTTTCCTCCCTCCTCCAACCAACCGGAGGCCAACGCTCTCCTCTTTCCCTAAACAGGAGACGTTTGGAAGGAAAGCAAACAGGGAGGAATGTGAGGAATGTGAGGAATGTGAGGAATGTGAGCCGGACAGTGTCCGTTGATGCATGCATGGGATTTCAAGAAGTTGTCTGCGCACTATGAAGTCCTCTGACCAAACATGAGTTTACCCTCCATGCACACACACACACACACACACACACACACACACACACACACACAGAGCATGTGAGCTGGGGTGGAGGAGGTCCGGGTCAGTAAAGCAGCAGGAAGCTGTGAGCAGCCAAACGAGTCCTAACGATATTCATGCTAGAGTTACTGAGCTGATATCAGAAGGGGAAATATTTGAATGCACACAAATACAAATATTCTGCTCCTCAAATCGTCTCGCACTCCAAACTCATCATATAGCGACGCCTGGTACGGACGCAGCTTTTATTTGATTATTTATTTTATTGTGAAGGCACACCAGCTTTTACACTTCAACGTCAATGTGAGTGAAACAAACAATATCATACACAATATCTCTCTTAATATCACGCTCATATTACTTTTCTATTTTAGTTTCCTCCAGGCTCTGGTGTTAGTATCACTCCTTCTACTCTTTATAATTTTACTCTTGTATTTCATCTTTGTTGTTGTATTTCTTTCTATTTTAGTTGAAATGTTTGACTTTATTTATGATATTTATTATATTACTTTATTTAACTTACTGCTATTGCTATCGTGTTCCATATTGCAATGGTCTCAGAATAATTTATTCTACACTTCATGATTGTTATTCTATTATTCATACATGTTTCTATGTTTATTCTGCTGTTTTTTTGCTCTTCTTCCATTGTAATCTTTAATAAAACTCCGGCTCGAGACTTTCCTTTGTGAAGAATGAAGTTCTAATGTTATCTAATAAATCTTATCCCATTAAAATGAATACGGCGACGAGCACCAAGTACCCAGTGCACGATGAGTAAAATAAATGTGAAATATGGCCAAGAAAGCCTGCGACCACAGAGTTACACAAGTTATTAAAGGAAAGACGTTGCTAATCTGCCTCTGTGGAGAGGCGGAGGTCTCTCCTCCACCAGGAGCCGGCGGGCGGCGGCGGGCTGCTCTCCGGGCGTCTGTGGGGAGCACAGCTGATTAGCTCCGACTCGGTTCGGGTTCAGAGGAGTGGAGCGCAAATTGGAGCAGACCTCTAAAAATAGGACGTATTATTTACCCCTCCCGACATCCAGGTCTTTGTGTATGTGTGCAAAGGCATGCTCTGCCTGCATCTCACAACAAGTCATTCATGCACATAATAACAAGACGCACACACACACACACACACACACACATGCAGAGATGAAGAGATGATACATTTCCTGTGAAAAGAGGCCTCCGGGCTGAATGTTGCTCTCTTCTTGAATAAATCTTTCATTTTCCATGGCGAGGCATTAGAGATTGCATTAGTGTTGCTTTTACCTGTGTGTGTGTGTGTGTGTGCGTGTGTGTGCGTGTGTGTGCGTGTGTGTGTGTGTGTGTGTGTGTGTGTGTGTGTGTGTGTGTGTGACCAAGCATGCATTGCAGCCATGTTAGAGAATCAGAATCAGAACCTTTTATTGCCACGTCTGTTTTCACATACAAGGAATTTGTCAAGGCGGGTGCTTCAACAATAGACAATAACATCAACAACAATCAACAACAATCAACACAGTGCGAGAATTAAGAATATAAATATAAAATAAAGTGCACAGACAGGCCGGTTTAGACTGTGTATCTGGTGCACATGATACTAGCGTCCTCAATGATATTTTCATAGACCACAAGCCAGATCCCGTGACCCCTGATCATCATATCTGTTCCGTCAGTAGCAGTGCCACGCATACTGCAGGCGGGTTGACCTCTGACCTCTGATTAATGCTTTGACCTCTGGCAGACTGCATGCATTTGGTGGTGAAAAGGGCATCTGTCTCACTCCCCTCAGACACCTTCTGTCTCTTTCACAGCAGCCCACACGGTCCAATGTTGCAGATTGACTCTCCCCCCCGCCCCCCAAACACACACACACACACACACACACACACACACACACACACACAGCCCAGTGTGCAGCAGTGGGAAATTAGCTGGAGCCAGAATCAGATTGTTTTTACATTTAATTTTCTCTCAAAGCAATCAACAGAAAGAGTCAGAAATAATATGAATCTTTTTGTCTCTTGACTCTTGATGACAACAAAATTCAACTCAGTCTTCTTCAGAAATCTTTGTAATATTTAATGTTAAAATGTTAATTAAACCTTGACAGCAAACCATTAGTAAAATGCTTTGACAACAAAAAACAATCCGGTATCTGTGGCTGTCACATCTTATCATGTATCTTATCCTATTAAAATGCATACGCGATAACAATAACCACGTTGCCTGTTTACATTCATCGTAATACAGTTGTGGGAGGGGCTTTGGAGGAAGCCTGAAGGGATGGTGCTGATGCTGACTTGGTGACTTTCTTACAGCTGACAACGCCGTCCAGACCGAACCCTCCGGTTCCCCTTCAGGTTAACAATTGTAGCCCTGTCAGCACTTTGGCTGACTTGTTAGCGCTGTTAGCACCGTTAGCCGTTAGCCAACAGCTCGCACTCAACATGTTGAGAGGTATCGAGAGACAATGAAATGCTCCCAATGTCAGATATTGCACCATTAAGGGTGTCAAAACTGTTTAGGCTTCATGCAGCAACATTCTCTGAGCTCTAGTATTTTCTTCTAATGTTCAAGACGCACCAAACGTTCTCACCCTGCTCTGACCAGGCAGTGAATGAGGTGGCGTGTGCACATTGTTTATATTAGCAGAGGCAACGCTCTGGTCTGAAACTCTAAATGAGACGGCCGGGAAAAAAAGCTCCGATCCCGGATTCTAGATATAGAAACGTAGCGAGCTCATTGGCTGCAGCTGTGTGTTGCTGCTACGCGTCTGCACGTCGGCCATGTTGGAGACCATTACGGAGAGATGAAGACTTCTTCAATCTCCAATCAAGTCTAACTTGTTTAATTCTGAATGATTTACATGAAATAAAAAAAATGTATCTTGATACTAATCACATAATTAAAATAAATTAGGTACTGGGGGAGGAGCCTATGAAAAAAACACTCACCTTCTTCATGAAGCCAAAACTTCCTGGCCAAAATATAAATTTTTATACTTAATACTTTGTTATAAAGCCGCCTTCTTGCTTGTTATTGTATTAACTATTCACTAATTACATAATCAAGACATTGATTAAGTCATGTCACTGCATGTGCACAGTTGCTGTAGTATGTAGTGCAGGGACATTTTTTGAGCTAAATTAGTAAACTAGTGTGCTCCAAAAATATATCCCTAAAGGATCCGGGCTCCCGAGAGGGACAAGGGACACATTCCTTCTCCCGGTCTCCTCCCACATCCAGAGCAAGAATAGAAACTGGAATGAACACGCAGACTGGAGTCAACCCACCAATCACAGAGCGTCTCCCACAACAGTAAACACACACACACACACACACACACACACACACACACGCACACACACACGCATGCACGCACACACACACACACACACACACACACACACACACACACACGCACACACGCACGCACGCACGCACACACGCACGCACACACGCACGCACACACGCACACGCACACGCACACACACACGCGCACGCACACACGCACACACACACGCACACGCACACACACACGCGCACGCACACACGCACACACGCACGCACGCGCGCACACACACACACAGAAAAAGAGGCATACAATATTATTTTTTTAATACTTTTCATTCATCCAGCTCATCTGCTGTTCCCCAACAATGCCCTGCTTCACTTACCCACATATTCAGTACTAAAAAGCACCTCAACAGACAATACCCTTTCTTTTTGCTGTGTATTGGTTTTGTTTATATGTTGTTGTCAGTTTGTCTATGAATTTTATTTCCATTTTTATTTTGAGATTTTGTTATTTTAGGCTGCCTTAAAAACATCTGGCCAGGGACAGCAGATGGAAATTAGCCTCTCTGGCTAACTCTGGCTCACTTACAGTCCAACTGTTGATTGATGTGCATTGTCCCTGCAAAATAAATGAATAAATAAAATAACAACCATAACATATACTACCATGAGTCTGTTAACAAGTATGCCACACCCAATCAATATCAAGATACATAAATTGAGGTCCAAATGAAAGAACTTAAGCAGGAATCATAGAAATGACCCATGAAAGCCGTTAAAGCTGCACCGACTGATAGTGTCACCAATGCATCATGTGGCTGTGAGCAATGTGAAGGCTGCTGCTCAGAGCAGCACCACTGAGGGTTAGCACCAGTCCCCCCAGCTGCCCCAGCTCCACTGGGCATTCCCATCAGCTCACTGGGCCTCAAGCACCAACCGGTGCTCAACAGGAAGTTCTCCTTCAATCCCACGTGTGCACCTTTCACCGAGGTTCTGACCTCACAGGGTTTCCTCATTTGGGATCTGCACACACAAACACATGACATGTCAAATATATAATATTGCGTTTTCCTTCAGTTCTACAGTTGTATGATATAGGAATTAATAAGCGCACATTAAAGAGAAACGGATATTGGCGATATTGTTGAACGGAGCCACGTTTGTGATATGTAACTCATCAATCTGGTTTCCACCTGCAGGACTCAGTCATAAACCCGCTGCACACACAGTCAACACAGCCTCACAGCCGCCACCAAATATCATCTATGGTTTCACAAAAAGGTTTTGTTTCCGTTGGTTGTTTGTGTCTCTCGTAACGACAAAACAAAAGTAGGGTTAAGGCAACACAAGCTCTCAGCCCAGTTAAGGAACACGTCATGTTTGCCCTGAAAAGAGCTGGTTCAGGACGCACAACCACAACCAGGCTTTTTGAGTGTTGGTTGGACCCGTCCATATCAGTGGTCTTTGTCAATATTTCATATTGCATCAGTATCTCTGACTATTGTCGGACCCAAAGTAATATTGTGTATCCTTCAGTATTGTGTTTACTGGCCCGGTCTTCACGGTCTGTCCTGGTGCGTGTCGGCGTACAGCGCCGTGTTATTGGTCAGTGGAACCGTGTTCCTCCAAACGACAACATGCATCACTAGAGGAACAAAAACACACAATGGCTGTGTTACGGGCGGTGCAGACAGTGCTTTATCATTTGGGTTATCGTATAACTCATCCCCAGCAGCAGCAGCAGCAGAGCCTCAATGTGAGCGCGTCACTCTCAAACTAAGAGCACCATTGTCTTTTTTTTACTTCAAGTAAAAGCTGAATGCAAACATGTCTGTTTATGTATCAGTCCAAACTGTCATACCACTGTGTGTGTGTGTGTGTGTGTGTGTGTGTGTGTTAGATCAGGTTTCACCAAAGCATAATAAACAAACTAACGGTGGAGGCAACAGGACACCAGATACGGCCCTGACGAATGTCTGGTGAGCTTTCAAAGGAGCACAGACGTTGGCTGCAGCGACTTCTGGAAGGCCTCCATCAGGCGCTGAGTGGCTGTGACAGGGAACAAGCAGCAGCTGTACCACTCCCTGTGTGAATATACTAGTTCCACTGAGAAATAGATGAAATAGATTGATGCTATCTATCTATTTGATTGCATCGATCTGAAAATGGATGACTTTTTCAGCTCGACTGTATCGCATCCAATTGCACAGGCAGGCGGACATGTACTCACACACGCACTCCTATAGGAACTCCAGGTTCCACAGATGAGTTCATGACGACCATGACGTCCCACGAGACATCGCACCATGTGTACCATATGTATTCATATGTATTCATATGTATTCATATGTAAAAGGTGAGATGAGTAACAAACTCCATCCACTCCAAACTGACTATGAAGACGGAGCTCGTACATCCACACTTCAACATGACCCCGTTCATGCTACGTCCTCCATGCTCTCCTTGACCTCCTCCCATCCAGCACAGGGCACTCAGCAGGTCTCAGTGGTCAACAACTGTATGTGGTGGTCACATGGTGCTACAGTAGGTCCCCTCTGTATGGCCGGGGCGCTAGGTAACAATGCTAGGCTACCTGCCTCAGTTGACAGTGTTTCGAGTGAAAAGAGGCGGGACTTAAGAAGGGTCAGTTCACAGTTTTCTCCACTTGCATCTCCAATGCTGCGTAACCAAAAACAACAACATAGCAAAGTGATGAAGACATGGGTCTTGGCAAAGAGGGACAATAGGAAAGTGTTTTCCCGTTCCAGCAGCAGATGCTGTGTCTATAAATCAAGTGTTTTGGGGAGTGCGCTGCAGTGAAGGTGGAGGGAGCAACACTACAGATTGGAAGGAAAATTATCAACGCCAAAGAAAATCTCAGCAGCTGGCCAAGTAATTGTGGAGTCACTGGCACTCATCAAGAACCAAATCAACCCCCCGCAGATGTATTAAGTTTCAATACGACCAATTTCCCATTTCTAAAAAAGCCAACATATTTCCCCTCAGCCCCAGACAGTCAGGGATCAGCAGGAGTAAGAAGAGCCGTCTTAAGGGATCCACAGTCAACACAGGCAAGATTGTCTTCCTCCGAGCTCTGCGTATCGATATGTGCCAGTGGGAGACGGTGCCATGTGTCTGCAGCCTGAAGACGCGCTGCCAGTGGAGTCTCACATTGGGTCTCCAGAGCCGAGCGCTGGCTGTGGCTCTCCAGAATGCCATGTTCCTTACATCATTCACTACCAATATTTGACTAGCTGCAGTCCCCAAACTCTGTGGCACTCCAGCGGAGCAGGAAAAAATAGAGAGGCTGCAATTTGAGAGCGTCAGAGGAGCCAGAGCCTTCATTTCCTCTTTCCTCCTTTCATGCTGCTTTTTATTCTGTTATTTTTGGCCAAGTTTTCATGTCTATTGCACGTGTATCCCCTGGGTTTAGAGTGCTTTCTGCTGAATGTGGCATAAAAAGCACCAACTTTATAAAGCTCTTACTCTCATTCCCCTTATTCTTTTTCTCTCTCGCTCTCTCTCCGTGTGTGTGTGTGTGTGTGTGTGTGTGTGTGTGTGTGTGTGTGTGCGCGTGCGTGCGTGTGTGTGTGTGTGTGTATTAAATGTGAGGTCTGGATCCAAGTTTGTGGCTGGAAACGCTTTCTCTAGCATAATAAAAAAAGATGGGAGGGGAAGAGAGAAAGATGGAGAGATCAGAGAGAGATAGAGAGAGGCAGAAAGAGAATGAAAGAGAGAGCGAAATCTGAAACTAATCCCACCATGGCGGCTCTCCCAGAATCATTGTGAACACATGCCCTGTGCCTGTTGGCCTTGTTCTGTTGCGTCCTGAGCGCGGTGTGAATGCAGGACAGTCGTACATATGCATCGCTGTCTGTGCTTCTCATTACGGTCCACATGAAGAACACAAAGATGCTCTCATATCTTTTTGGCTGTGGACTTGTTGTGCACACATGCGACCACAGTTAGCACCGTTAGCCACCAGAAGCCTCTGGCCATCGGGGCCTCCCTCACCAGGAGAGACATGAAGCGGCCTCCTGTCGTGAGGGTTCCATGATGCTGATGCTGCAGGATTCAAGTCAAATGAAATGTACAAATATAAAGATGTAAGTTGCTCATGCACACAAACAGCATGTTGTGCGGAACCAGAAGGCATTCATTTAAAAGGACAATAGAATTGTTCTTTTATCGCACCTTCCTCATCCTCAAACCCCTCAGAGCTCTAATTTAACACTACGTGGTACTGTTGTTATTCACCCATTCACACGCATGCTGGTGGGAGGGGCTACCGTGCAAGGTGCCACTGCTAATCACATTACACACACAGAGAGTACACACACAGAGATGCGTTAAAATACAGTTACAGAACTCTTCATATACATTTGAAAATATTATTTATGCACACACACTGGCCCCACACGGCCCATTCTGATGCATAATGTGTACTTTTGTTCTTTTGTTAATATTTACTTTAAATGAACTAATAACAAACAGCAAATACGCATCAAACAATGGATTAGCAGTGTTCAGGAACAGGATGTGGACTGGAGTCCATCTGGTCCTGGTCCTCCTACCTTGCGGTTTCAGGACTCTACCCATGAGCTGCTTATTGTAGTGTAGGCCGGCTCGGATGTTAGCATCGCCCCCGGTTCCCTTTGACATTATTTGGATTATTGCAGAATTATGCTCTGAGGCAAACACAAGCTTCTGATACTCAGATACAGCTGATGATCTTCACAAGTGAAGGGTCAATGAAATCAGCAGAAGCAAAATGCTAACAATATGAAATACGTTATAACGACGTTACAGTGGACTAGTGATGACGTTTAGTCGTCTTATTTAGTCACTTGTTAGCAACCGCCTTTTGTAAAACGCGTACAGAGTAATAACTTTGTGAATAACATTTTGAGGGAAATGTATTTTGTTGTGGATTACGTTTTCTTTTGAGATATGTTTCACATAATTCTGCAGAACTCAAGGAGGAGAATGATGAGGATGGTGGACGGCTTTACCCAGGAGACTGCTGTTTGTCTCCTGAGAGAAGCAAGTACCTTTACTGCCTGAAGAGAACCAAGTACCTTTACTGCCTGAAGAGAACCAAGTACCTTTACTGCCTGAAGAGAACCAAGTACCTTTACTGTCTGAAGAGAACCAAGTACTTTTACTGTCTGAAGAGAACCAAGTACCTTTACTGTCTGAAGAGAACCAAGTACCTTTACTGTCTGAAGAGAACCAAGTACCTTTACTGTCTGAAGAGAACCAAGTACCTTTACTGTCTGAAGAGAACCAAGTACTTTTACTGTCTGAAGAGAACCAAGTACTTTTACTGTCTGAAGAGAACCAAGTACCTTTACTGTCTGAAGAGAACCAAGTACCTTTACTGTCTGAAGAGAACCAAGTACTTTTACTGTCTGAAGAGAACCAAGTACCTTTACTGTCTGAAGAGAACCAAGTACTTTTACTGTCTGAAGAGAACCAAGTACCTTTACTGTCTGAAGAGAACCAAGTACCTTTACTGTCTGAAGAGAACCAAGTACCTTTACTGTCTGAAGAGAACCAAGTACTTTTACTGTCTGAAGAGAACCAAGTACCTTTACTGTCTGAAGAGAACCAAGTACTTTTACTGCCTGAAGAGAACCAAGTACTTTTACTGCCTGAAGAGAACCAAGTACCTTTACTGTCTGAAGAGAACCAAGTACTTTTACTGCCTGAAGAGAACCAAGTACTTTTACTGCCTGAAGAGAACCAAGTACTTTTACTGTCTGAAGAGAACCAAGTACCTTTACTGTCTGAAGAGAACCAAGTACTTTTACTGCCTGAAGAGAACCAAGTACTTTTACTGCCTGAAGAGAACCAAGTAATTTTACTGTCTGAAGAGAACCAAGTACTTTTACTGCCTGAAGAGAAGCAAGTACTTTTACTGCCTGAAGAGAACCAAGTACTTTTACTGTCTGAAGAGAACCAAGTACTTTTACTGCCTGAAGAGAACCAAGTACTTTTACTGCCTGAAGAGAACCAAGTACTTTTACTGTCTGAAGAGAACCAAGTACTTTTACTGTCTGAAGAGAAGCAAGTACTTTTACTGTCTGAAGATAAGCAAGTACTTTTACTGTCTGAAGAGAACCAAGTACTTTTACTGCCTGAAGAGAAGCAAGTACTTTTACTGTCTGAAGAGAACCAAGTTCCTTTACTGTCTGAAGAGAACCAAGTACTTTTACTGCCTGAAGAGAAGCAAGTACTTTTACTGCCTGAAGAGAACCAAGTACCTTTACTGTCTGAAGAGAACCAAGTACTTTTACTGCCTGAAGAGAACCAAGTACTTTTACTGTCTGAAGAGAAGCAAGTACTTTTACTGCCTGAAGAGAAGCAAGTACTTTTACTGCCTGAAGAGAACCAAGTACTTTTACTGTCTGAAGAGAAGCAAGTACTTTTACTGTCTGAAGAGAACCAAGTACTTTTACTGTCTGAAGAGAAGCAAGTACTTTTACTGCCTGAAGAGAAGCAAGTACTTTTACTGCCTGAAGAGAAGCAAGTACTTTTACTGCCTGAAGAGAAGCAAGTACTTTTACTGTCTGAAGAGAACCAAGTACTTTTACTGCCTGAAGATAAGCAAGTACTTTTACTGCCTTAAGATAAGCAAGAACCTTTACTGCCTGAAGAGAACCAAGTACTTTTACTGCCTGAAGAGAACCAAGTACTTTTACTTCCTGAAAATAAGCAAGTACTTTTACTGCCTGAAGATAAGCAAGAACCTTTACTGCCTGAAGATAAGCAAGAACCTTTACTTCCTGAAGATAAGCAAGAACCTTTACTGCCTGAAGATAAGCAAGAACCTTTACTTCCTGAAGATAAGCAAGTACTTTTACTGCCTGAAGATAAGCAAGAACCTTTACTTCCTGAAGATAAGCAAGTACTTTTACTGCCTGAAGATAAGCAAGAACCTTTACTGCCTGAAGATAAGCAAGAACCTTTACTGCCTGAAGATAAGCAAGAACCTTTACTTCCTGAAGATAAGCAAGAACCTTTACTGCCTGAAGATAAGCAAGAACCTTTACTTCCTGAAGATAAGCAAGAACCTTTACTGCCTGAAGATAAGCAAGAACCTTTACTTCCTGAAGATAAGCAAGTACTTTTACTGCCTGAAGATAAGTGTCATGTCCAAGAAACGTTGTTAAGTTAGTTTAATCAATGCGTCTTGTGTCCATGTTGTCTCGTGATTTCCTGTTTTATTTTGAAAGTTAAATTTCTTCTCGTTTCAGGCAACTTGCTCCTCCCCCTGTGTTTCCCCCTCTGGTCTGATTGGCTGCCTCGCCCCCGATTGTTTCCACCTGTGCCCTCACCCTGTGTATATATTGTCTGCTCTCCTTTGTCCTGGTCCAGTTCGTCTTGTCCTTTGTGCCAGAGAACCAGCGTAATCCATAACATTTGCCATTTGCCAGGTCTTGTTATTATGGTACTTTGGTCATATTTGTTTTTGTTTGTTTTTCCAGTTTAATAAAGTTGTTGAAACTTTGCCCCTCGAGTCACGCATTTGGGTTCAGGTCCATAGTTTGGTCGTGACAATAACCAAGTACGTTTACTGCCTAAAGTTAACCAAGCAGTACTTTTACTGCTTAAACCTAACCAAGTACTTTTACTGCCTAAAGTTAACCAAGCAGTACTTTTACTGCTTAAACCTAACCAAGTACTTTTACTGCCTAAAGTTAACCAAGCAGTACTTTTACTGCTTAAACCTAACCAAGTACGTTTACTGCCTAAAGTTAACCAAGCAGTACTTTTACTGGTTAAACCTAACCAAGTACTTTTACTGCCTGAAGTTAATCAAGTACTTTTACTGCCTGATTATTTTGTGTGATTTTGGTATATCATTGAGGCCATACCATGATGTCATTTTTTTTTACTAAACCTAACATAGCGGTTTCATAGTGTTTTTATTTTCTTCTTTTAGTGTTTGTAAAGATTTAAAGCTGAGATCCTCCAAACATAATTTAGAGTTTAGCCGTTTCATTGGTTGTGAACTTAATGTTGTAAGAGACGGGGCTGCGTATGTTACCCAGTAAAACCAGATGTTCAAATATCTTGTGTGAACCACAAACTCATTTCTGGAATTTAACTGAAAACACATCCGGGAAAAGATTTCTGGGTTTTAAGTACTCTTTCATTTGGCCTTTTGCAGTAAAATGTCCTAGTGCTCCGTTCTTCAGTTGTCGGAGAACAAACCAACGTTCTCCTACAGCCGTGTGATGAGTGACGTGTGCAGAAACCCAAATCAGAGACACAATCATAATGTAGCGAGAAATATACGGAATGTCACACAGAAAGCTGCCTTGCCTTTTCAGATGGCAGCTGGTGTGTGTGTGTGTGTGTGTGTGTGTGTGTGTGTGTGTGTGTGTGTGTGTGTGTGTGTGAGAGAGAGATTTTCCATCCCAATACGAATTAAATATATGACGACGTTAAAGTTTGTAATCTCTGATGACCATCAAACGTGATCATATGTTCAGCAGAAGTCTGTGGTTTCCGAAGGCAGGAGCTGCTTTGTTAGGCCAGGGGGGGGGGGGGGGGGGGGTATGGGCTGGGGGCTCGGCCGCTGTCTGGAGAGACAGACAGAGTATAAAGGATCTCATTGTTTTGAATTCCCTCAAAGGGAGACGAGAGAGAGAGAGATGGGGGTGGGACGGAGGAGGTATTATGTTTCAAGTGATGTGGAGTGGTCCATTTTGGTTATGGGACACCAGCAGGATGGAGGAGGGGGGGGGGGGGGGGGGGGGGGAGACTGAAACAAGAGAGACGGACTGGTTTCCAACCTTCAGTTTTCAAAATACATATTTCCAATCAAAACCTCCTCCTCCTTCGCTCTTCCTCTCTGTCTCTCACGCACACAAACACACACACACACGCACACACACACACACACACACACACACACACACACACACACACACACACAGCAAGTTGCACGCAGGAATTCTGCTGCTTCATGGCGCCCCAGTCCTCCTCTCTCCTGTGGTTCTCTCGGTTGCTGCATTAACACACAATGAAACGTGCACGGAGAACACAAAGGAACACAAAGGAACACAAAGGAACACAAAGGAACACCGCGCAGTAAGAAGTGGGAGAGAACCAGTGCGACTCTCTCGTGATGATTTCTAGACTGGACTGGAGAGTGTGCACATGTGGAACTGGTACATTCTACAGTCAGTGGGAATTGGTGATGCTGGTGCCAACGTGGTCAAATGAAGCCAAATGTCCTCAATGCATTTGTTTGACGTCATTCCAAAGCCTAAATAATAACTTTATCCATGACTTTATTCATACCGCACTTTAAAAATAAAGAGTTACAACGTGCTGTACATAAATGAAACAGAACAAAGCAATTATGGAGATAAGAGGGAGCAAAGCAAAAACAAATACGACTGTAAAACAAATCAAATTCATTTCAAATCAGAAGAGATGAATATAAAAGCACCGTCATCAAACCTTAAAAGCAGCTCTTTTGTGACATATTTTCCATACTTAAGTACATATTTTCCTTCATTGTATGCCCAACCACGATGTTCTTTTCTCAAGCTAATAGAATAAATGTGAATGGAGCTTCGGGCTCTGCTTCCAATCGATGTGCTAAACTCTGCATGTTCATTTCCTGCTTTCAAAATGGTAAACAAGTGCATTTCTCAAATGTTTTACAAAGGGTTTTGACAAGATAGATTATTTCTATGAATATGCTTTGAGCTCTGTGTTCTATAAGGAATCTGCTGATGAAGGCCTTTTAATGTTGTGTTTAGGCAACTTTCAAAAAGCCCTTTCCTCGCACAGTTGTTGCCACAATCCATCCACTTAGCAACCACACGGCCCCACAGAATGGTCCCCAAATATTGGACATTAATAAATAATTGTACGTGTTCATGTGTGTGTGTGTGTGTGTGTGTGCAGTTAATGACTCACTGGCCACATAAAGCACAGCCATGGGAGAGTACGCACAACTCAAATGGTCCGTGACACATGTGGTTTGTGTTGTGTTCCTAAACGCACAATTAAAAGAGCCTTGCATCATGTGTCCAGCTGGTAGACACACAATTCCTTTGTGTCACACACACACACACACACACACACACAGACACAGACACAGATTGAAGTCACACCTGTAGTATTTGTGTGTGAATCAGATCTCCACGGTCCCCCCCCCCCACACACACACACAACCCACACACACACACACACTCCCTTCTGCTGCTCTGTGACCCCATGCATTCATAGATCTCATTGTGCCGTCATGTGCTCAGCTGTGTGTGTGTGTGTGTGTGTGTTGGGGGTGGTGTTAACCTCTGCTCCTTCATCCCAATGTCCAGCCTCTCCATCAACCATATGTTGATGGAGAGAACAGAAATACAGAAGCTTTAAAATGAAAAGTTAGTTGAAATATTACAAATGGCGGTCCTGTGAGGGCAGGCATAATGACAGGCATTGAGTGACTGTAAACGCTTTGTGGGTGCAACAATAACAAACAATATATGAAGTAACAATGCAATCCCATGACAATTTGGACCGATCCCCATCTTTGTCCTGCGGCCTGCTTCCAGTGCAGCTGCTCTTGTTGTGATACCTTTAGGAGATCAGGCCTTTGGAACCAGTTCTCTAGACGTTCATGACACAAGGGCCGGGACAAAGGCGCACATATTTTAGAAATTGGTGCTGCATGACCCGAGAACAAGGGCTCCCTTCCACTGAGAAGGTAGAAACACCTCCAACTCTCAGAGTGCACGGGGCTGGTTGTGGACCGCTGGGTTTGGCTGCTTCTTTCCTCATTTCTTTTGGGGGTCCTGAAACACGGCTCCAGCTCTCCCCCCCTGTCCATATGTGGCCCAAAGCGTAATGAGTGTGATGTTACACATGCTTTTCCCGGAACAGGAACACTGCCTTCTGCCATGACCTCCCAGTGGTGGTTGTGATTATGGAGCGGTGAGGCCGGGCACAGAACATGTGGTCCTCCAATCTGTAATCTGAACAAACAGCCCAGACCTGAGGGCTAAATGAGTGGAGGCCTTTGGCTGCTGGCGACATGGAGGGAAGCTGAACTTTGTTCATTTGCACAAACTACTCACAGTGTGAGAATACTGAGCTGGCTGAACAGCGCCAGAGTATCCCTTCATGGGAAGGAATGTGGTCAACGAAGCCAACATGGACATTAGGAGGCCGGAGGAAGGATGTGGACCACGTTGTTCTTCAGTGGGAGACGTAAACCTGCACTGGGTCTCCACTAAACCTCCGTTGTATTTTAGGCATCATTTATGGTGACTTGTCCTTTCGTGAATATCAATATTCCCTTCATTCCCCTGGGCTCATTTGAATGCAGGTGCCTTCTTAAGGTTTGGTGGTCTGGCTTTGAGCGGACTCATTCAGTGATTTGCACAACATTATTCAAAGCTCTATCAAATGTGTTTAACACTCATACGCTGTTGTGATTCACAGTCGGGAGTGAGAGGGTGTTTACATGTTAACCCTATGCCAGAACTCAGGGGGAATGAGGGGGGGGGCCGGGGGGGTTCTCTGAGGGAGACAGACAGAGAGAGAGAGAGAGAGAGAGAGAGCTGCAAGGCTCCAGATGAGACTGATTTCCTCAAGAGGCAGACTGAGGGAGGTGCTGTGTGTGTGTGTGTGTGTGTGTGTGTGTGTGTGTGTGTGTGTGTGTGTGTGTGTGTGTGTGTAAGTGATGTGTTACACTATGCTTATAATGTGGTACATTTTCATCTGCATACATTCCTGTGTGAGAGAGAGAGAGAGAGAGAGAGAGAGTGATTGATCTCCTGATGCTCTCAATGAACATGTAGCCACAGTTGGTGCGCCTTGAGTCTGTATATGTGAGTCTGTGTGTCTGTGTGTGTGTGTTAAGGAGAGAGAGAGAGAGAGATGGGTGGCCCTTGTGTGCAAACATATGGACATTCAGTTAGCATGTCTAATGTGAATGCTTGTGTATTGGTGGCCTTGCTTTGAAATCATGCGCACACCCACACACACACACACACACACACACACACACACACACACACACACACACACCACAACCACTCCACGGTTCTTGCCAAGCCGACAGCACGTTGGCGGGAGGGGCGGGGTCCGCCACTGAAAGAAAGAAATTAAGGAAGTGGGAAGAAAACGAGTGACAAAATGTGAAAAGACAGTTGGAGGGGAGTTGGCTGAGGAGGGAGGCCAAATTTGAGCACACACACACAGAACACACACACACACACACACACAGAACACACACACACACACACACACAGAACACACACACACACACACAGACACACACACACACACACACACAGAAGACACACACACACACACAGACACACACACACACACACACACACAGAACACACACACACACACAGAACACACACACACACACACACACACACAGGGCCAGCTGATTGCTGGGCTGATTAGCTGAGGTGCTGCTCAGAATGAACAACCCTCGAGATGAGACGGATACATGGGCTCCATATTGACCTTTTAGTTAAAAGCTCTTTCCAATCAGTGTCACCCACCATACGTTTAAATATATACATATTTTGAGAATTGATCAACATTGAACTGGTTATCTAACTATATCTGGTACCTACACAATACTATTCAGACTGATATAAATAAATATAAAAAAGGTGACGCAACAAGGTGATAAGGTGACGCAACGCAGCAAGGTGATGCAACAAGGTGATGCAACAAGGTGATAAGGTGACGCAACGCAACAAGGTGATGCAACAAGGTGATGCAACAAGGTGATGCAACAAGGTGACGCAACGCATCAAGGTGACGCATCAAGGTGACAAGGTGACGCAACAAGCTGACGCAACAAGGTGACGCAACGCAACAAGATGACGCAACGCAACAAGATGACGCAACGCAACAAGATGACGCAACGCAACAAGGTGACGCAATGCAACAAGGTGACGCAATGCAACAAGGTGACGCAATGCAACAAGGTGACGCATCAAGGTGACGCATCAAGGTGACAAGGTGATGCAACAAGGTGACCCAACAAGGTGACCCAACAAGCTGACGCAACAAGGTGACGCAACGCAACAAGATGACGCAACGCAACAAGATGACACAACGCAACAAGGTGACGCAATGCAACAAGGTGACGCAATGCAACAAGGTGACGCAATGCAACAAGGTGACGCAATGCAAAAAGGTGACCCAACAAGGTGACGCAACAAGGTGACCCAACGCAACAAGGTGACCCAACGCAACAAGGTGACCCAACGCAACAAGTTGACGCAACAAGTTGACGCAACAAGGTGACGCAACAAGGTGACGCAACAAGGTGACGCAACAAGGTGACGCAACAAGGTGACGCAACAAGGTGACGCAACGCAACAAGGTGACGCAACGCAACAAGGTGACCCAACGCAACAAGGTGACCCAACGCAACAAGTTGACGCAACAAGGTGACGCAACAAGGTGACGCAACAAGGTGACGCAACAAGGTGACGCAACAAGGTGACGCAACGCAACAAGGTGACGCAACGCAACAAGGTGACGCAACGCAACAAGGTGACGCAACGCAACAAGGTGACGCAACGCAACAAGGTGACCCAACGCAACAAGGTGACCCAACGCAACAAGGTGACCCAACGCAACAAGATGACCCAACGCAACAAGATGACCCAACGCAACAAGGTGACCCAACGCAACAAGGTGACGCAGCGCAACAAGTTGACGCCACGCAACAAGGTGACGCAACGCAACAAGGTGACCCAACGCAACAAGGTAGGTGACCCAACGCAACAAGATGGCCCAACGCAACAAGGTGGCCCAACGCAACAAGATGACCCAACGCAACAAGATGACCCAACGCAACAAGTTGACCCAACACAACAAGGTGACGCAACGCAACAAGTTGACGCAACGCAACAAGGTGACCCAACGCAACAAGGTGACCCAAGGCAACAAGGTGACCCAACAAGCTGACGCAACAAGCTGACGCAACAAGGTGACGCAACGCAACAAGATGATGCAACGCAACAAGATGACGCAACGCAACAAGGTGACGCAATGCAACAAGGTGACGCAATGCAACAAGGTGACGCAATGCAACAAGGTGACCCAACAAGCTGACGCAACAAGCTGACGCAACAAGGTGACGCAATGCAACAAGATGACGCAACGCAACAAGATGACAAGGTGATGCAACAAGGTGACCCAACAAGGTGACCCAACAAGCTGACGCAACAAGGTGACGCAACGCAACAAGATGACGCAACGCAACAAGATGACGCAACGCAACAAGGTGACGCAATGCAACAAGGTGACGCAATGCAACAAGGTGACGCAATGCAACAAGGTGACGCAACAAGGTGACGCAACAAGGTGACCCAACGCAACAAGGTGACCCAACGCAACAAGGTGACCCAACGCAACAAGGTGACCCAATGCAACAAGTTGATGCAACAAGGTGACGCAACAAGGTGACGCAACAAGGTGACGCAACAAGGTGACGCAACAAGGTGACGCAACAAGGTGACGCAACGCAACAAGGTGACGCAACGCAACAAGGTGACCCAACGCAACAAGGTGACCCAACGCAACAAGATGACCCAACGCAACAAGATGACCCAACGCAACAAGATGACCCAACGCAACAAGGTGACCCAACGCAACAAGGTGACGCAGCGCAACAAGGTGACCCAACGCAACAAGGTAGGTGACCCAACGCAACAAGATGACCCAACGCAACAAGGTGGCCCAACGCAACAAGATGACCCAACGCAACAAGATGACCCAACGCAACAAGATGACCCAACGCAACAAGTTGACGCAACGCAACAATGTGACGCAACGCAACAAGGTGACCCAACGCAACAAGGTGACCCAACGCAACAAGGTAGGTGACCCAACGCAACAAGATGACCCAACGCAACAAGGTGGCCCAACGCAACAAGATGACCCAACGCAACAAGATGACCCAACGCAACAAGGTGACGCAACGCAACAAGTTGACGCAACGCAACAAGTTGACGCAGCGCAACAAGTTGACGCAACGCAACAAGTTGACGCAACGCAACAAGGTGACCCAACGCAACAAGGTAGGTGACCCAACGCAACAAGATGACCCAACGCAACAAGGTGGCCCAACGCAACAAGATGACCCAACGCAACAAGATGACCCAACGCAACAAGATGACCCAACGCAACAAGGTGACGCAGCGCAACAAGGTGACCCAACGCAACAAGGTAGGTGACCCAACGCAACAAGATGACCCAACGCAACAAGGTGGCCCAACGCAACAAGATGACCCAACGCAACAAGATGACCCAACGCAACAAGATGACCCAACGCAACAAGTTGACGCAATGCAACAATGTGACCCAACGCAACAAGTTGACGCAACGCAACAAGTTGACGCAACACAACAAGGTGACCCAAGGCAACAAGGTAACCCAACGCAACAAGTTGACCCAACGCAACAAGGTGACCCAACGCAACAAGATGACCCAACGCAACAAGATGACCCAACGCAACAAGATGACAAGGTGACGCGACAAGGTGACGCGACAAGGTGACGCGACAATTAATTTCAATTCAGTTTATTTTGTATAGCCCAATATCACAAATTACAAATTTCCCTCAGAGGGCTTTACAATCTGTACACATATGACATCCCTGTCCCAGGACCTCACATCGGCAACAACAACGTGACACAACAACATCGTGACACAACAACAACGTGACACAACAACAACGTGACACAACAACAACGTGACACAACAACAACGTGACACAACAACAACGTGACGCAACAACGTAACAACGCAACAACGCAACAGAGTCTTTTTGTTTAAAATCGTTGAACTTTGAAACAAAGTGCTGGTAACGTCTCTGTCAAAAGAGTCACACAGACTTTTCTCAAAAGCACTGCATCCCTGCAGTCATTTGGAAATCTTCCCATTCCTTTTCTGAAATAATTTATTCAGTTGACTTCACATTATGATTTAACCCAATTAGTGACTTCTTTTTTAAATTGGCCATACCTTAAACAAGTGCTCTCACTATTTCACTTTCATGATGCTTCCTCTTATTTTCAGCATGGAAAATGAGGTAAAAAGGAGGTCAGTATTGTTTTTTTTCCTTTCTGGTTTGATGTTGAAAAAGTAGGATGATTTCTAAATAGGCCCCACATCAATATTCATCCTGATAAGTCGCCCACTTTCATCTTTCTACATTTTCAATTCCTGCTCGTTTTCCACCAGCGCCAACCCCCCTTAGAGCTTTGAGAGACGTTGTGTATGATGTCTTCACGTCCAGCCGATGAGGTGGGCCACTGTGGAATACAAACAACTTGAGCTCCTTGTGTCTCCTCAAACTGGGAAGTAAAGTTACTGAGCTCCGGGAAAACAAAGAGCAATTAGAACTCATCGTTGGCTTAAGAACTACCCAAGCTCCCCTTGATAATGACGGCTCTCGACAAAGGAAACTATTTGTGACTATTTGTAATGCTACTGGAGGGAAATACAATAATACTAAATTGTGTGTGTCTTACAGCCTCGATCACTCAGTGAGGAATACGGGCTCATTTTGGGTAAAGTTAGGTGAGAGGGATTCTGCTCCGTCTGCTTTAATGATTCCAGCAAAGCATCTCTCTTGTCTTTCTCCGGCTGAGGTCTATCCATCCCCCATGTCGCTTCTCTTTCTTTTACTCTTAATTAAGGGAGGAGGCTCTCTTAATCTCAGCACACTGCGCGCTAATGACCTGCAGGAGGCTTCACCTCCCACGGAGAGCTCAGAGAAAGAAAGAGGGAGAGGGTTGAGGCAGTGTCAGCGTACAAGTGTCTTTGTCTGAAAGTGTGCCTGTGGGTGGGTGACGTATGAGAAAATGTGATTTAGGGGTTGAACTATGTGTGAGTGTGTCCCCGGTGGAGGAAGGGCTAAGGGGTCAGGGGTCACCTGTGGCCTGACAAAAGGGGCCTGAGCCCCCCACATAAAGTCATGCGCCTGGCAGTGGGGGCTGGGAGGAGGAGGCTTATTACCATCAGCACTCGCCTGGCCTAACAATGACGGATCAGCATCTGTACATCCTGACACGCTGACACTTATCCCTCAGCAGGAGGGAGACCGCGACTGGGGGAAGGGTGGGGGTGGACATCTGTAGATATGTAACAGCATGTCGCGGTGCCGAGCATTGCCTGCTGTCAGGCTTCGGCAGATTGGCTGCTTCGGGATGCGTCCATCTGCATCTCAGTGCAGCTATTCATTGAGTCCAATAGGAAGACATAACGTAGTAACAAGTGAAGGGCGAGCGGTCCACACACCAGCAGAGGAACAGGTGCAGGGAGCAGAGACCGGCCTTTGTCTGCCCGGGCCAGACCATTAGCCTGTTCCACACAGGAGAATAATATATGTCCTGAAACATGAAAGTGGACTTGCCTTCTAGATGATGAATGAAATATAATTATTTTAGGTTGGGGTCAATGAGATTATTTTCTTTTTTAATGAGTATTGTGTGAGAAAGCTCATTTGTGACTTGTTGTTGTCAAAAAAAATAGAAATCTTAACCCTTACTAGCTTTTCATTGAGTTTCATCGTTTTATGCTCTTTGTCAACAAATAGAGCAATGTTATCAACTTTGAAAACTATGCATATGAATCCTGATGTATAGAGTTTACCAAAGCCCAATGCTTGGACCTCTCTCATTTACTATTGCTATACTTTTATTTGATCAAATTATGCTAAATAATTAGATCAACAATGATTATTTTGCAGACAACGCACACATTTACCTTGCTCTGTCACCAAGAGACTGGAAGCATCTGGAACTAATTAAATAATGGATGCCTTGCCTTTAGGCAACATGAACATAATGACCAACGGCAGAAGGCACCAAAGGCTCTCTGGATACCGTCAGTGACATTCAATGCTTGATTATTTGCATCAAGCATATATTCAGTTTTGTTTCAATTTATTTTACAATTAAATGATTTGCTAACAAATTCTATATAAATAGTTTTCACACGTTAACATATGTGTATGATTCTGCAAAAGCAATGTGATTAAGGTGCATTCAAATGTAGAAATCAAAAACAAAGGAGTTTATGAAAGGCCAAAAGTTGAGTGTTTATTACTGATGTCCTCACATCACCTGAGCCTGTGTTTCACAACGATGGCCATACTGACCCTTCTGCATCAAGATGCTACGTGAAGGGCTGCGCCTGTGAAGCTCAGGGCTTCTGGGCCAAATATGTCGAGTAGGAATGAGATCACCTTGTTTTAGAAGAGCTGAAAATATATGGCTCCTGTTTTTTCATAAGATAATCCTTTATTAGTCCCGCGGTGGGGAAATGTACAGGATTACAGCAGCAAAGGGGTAAAGTGCACACAAGACATAGTAGGATCAAATATGACAACAGTAAATAAAACAGTAAACAGTCTACGGTAACTGAATAATATATACAATTTACAAGAATATGTACAGACAGGCAGAATAAATCCACAGTGTATTGGTATTATATTGGTATTCATCTTCTTCTTTTCTAAGTTGCATCCTCAACATGAACTTTGCTTGCGAGTTTCACACCGAGTTCTTCTGATTCAACTGCAAGCCACCAACATGACTTATAGTTTGGCATAAAGTCCTCCAACAATGTTTGAAATGAGCACCCAGGGATATTTAACATAGGGACTCCATGGAGCTGTGCATAATGAATGTGCTGGTCCAAGTGAAGTGCAGCTACTCCCTTAATTGCACCTCTCCCCTTTGCTCACTCTGAAAACACTGTGGCTTGTTATGATAGGAGGGAAAGCAAGGGAGTGAGGAAGAGTAGATTAGAAATGAAAGCAGTGGAAGGGGGATGGGGGGGGGGGCAGCGATGGAGATGGAGGGGCCGTCCTTGAGGCAAGACTAATGAATAAGGTGTCGTGACTGATGACTGGGCTTTCTCATGGAAATCAACGCTGGCAAAGTAATTAGGAGGCTCTTTCATTAGCTTAAGCATAGCTCGGCAAAGAGATGCTTCTGGTGCATCTCTCGCTCGTTCTCCAGATACCCCACCAGAGGACCCCTCTTGGGAGTACTGGATTTGTTTGAGCCTTAAGTTTTCATTAACAAACCCACTGGGATGAATGAGGAGGAAGAAGAAGACGAGCGGCGAGGAGAACTGAGGAGAAGAGCGAGGAGAGCACTCCAACGCACCAAATCCGATCATTAGGGTGTTTTCTCAAAGTTATTTTTGTCCCGAGCAAAGGCTTTGATTCAAATTAATAGTCAATTAGCCCGACTATTAACATGCATGCCAGAACTCCGTCCCCTATGTAGAGGAAGAAGCTCATCAGAAAAATGCTCGTCAGTCGTCTGACATTTCAACTCTCCTTTATGCAAATCATCTCTCTCCTCCTACACTCCCACTTTCCTGCCTTTTTTTCATGTATGTGTTGAGTTGCTCATGAATGATTCAGGAGGGAACATGGCGCTAAGTGTTTGTAAGTCTTAATGCGAATTGGTGGCTGCTTTTAACGTGTCCTCCCTCATCAACACACAGGTACTGGCCCGAGGCGTAGCGCTGGCTCTGTCCCACATTACAGCCATGTGAGTTCACACACACACACACACACACACACACACACACACTGTACAGGCCCCTGTCACTGTGCTCCGCGGACGCCTCTACACTCCCCTCAGTAGCTGGGAGTTGGTCTGTCTGGAGAACATGAGCTCGGTAGATGCCAGGAGACTCTTTAGCTGTCAGAAAACCTTGTTTACTTTTCATTTTTACACCGCTCCGTGGCCCCACTCTGGGGCTTTCTCATCTCTGCTACACTTCCAAAAAAACGTGTACCGCCTGCACTTGTGCTTTTCCCCTGTCTATTTCTCTTAGAGACTCATCTCAACTGGCGGATTTGAGAGCCCAACTGAACCAATATACACTTGGGTTGGGTCGCCACAGCCATGGATTCATTTTTAAACCCGATTAAATCAAGTTGCACCAAACTTTAAAAATAGTGTTATATTAAAAAAAAAAATTACATTTAAAGGCCAGTTTAATCAAAACCTGATCCAGAGGAGGTTTGGCTTTTTGAGAGAGCAACATAATCAAGAACACAATCCCCTCTCGTATTAGAATTGATCTCAGATTAATGTAATGCTTGTTGGTGCAACCCAGCCTTACACTTGTTTCTACAAGCCCAACTCAGTCGTGTGTTGGGGAAGCAATGGTTTGCTTGGCTGAGCGCGCGCCACATGAGACTCGCTGATGGTGTTTCACTGAGAAAACATTCCCCCAGATTATCTGATTTAGGCCTTGATTCTCCTCAGAAGTCGAACCCTCACCCTAAACAAAGAAGAGGATCCCGCTGATGTCATTAGCTAGTTAAACACCGGAGCCCTGCAGGTTTGCTCGGATGAGGCCCGTGGCGTTTCCTCCCCGGGTCCAACCTGGAATGTGTTTAGATAAAGCACATGGGTCTGAGAATCATTAGGACTGGCCTGGTTATGGGCTGCGTAATAAGTACACCCTTTAGTATCCCCTTCCCCTTGGGCCACCATGATAAACACAACTGCTGTTTTCTCTGTCTGGACCTTTTAATTAAGGTCGTAAAAGCAGATCCTGCAGTGATAACTAATAGCACTGGATTGCCTGCAATAGCTGGTTACTGTGAGGGGTACTGTAGCATGCAATTATAACACAAGCTCCGTGGTGCTCCTAAGTACTCATTGAGAAAGTTGCTAATTTTACAATGAAAAACTAATCTGATGACTAGCTTCCACTTTACAGTTGGTCTTGTGTCTAATTGCAATATAACAGCACTTTGAAAAACGTATTAAAATGGAAAATATGATTGTTATTGAATCAGCGTATTAGTTCTGTTGTAATGAATTAGATGCTTGCCAATTACATTTGTGCATTAAGTCATCTGTTTACAGTTTAATAAGCAGTTGATTGCTTGCAATGCCACACTGATGTAATATCCACAATGAGGGGGAATTGCACACAAAAGTGCAACTAAGTGAAGAAATAGAGCAAAGATTATCGGAGGGAGAGCGTCTGGCCCGCTGTGCAAGCTGATCCATGAATCAAAAAGAGTTTCCACACAAATGGCCCCAAAATTAAGAACACGTGGCGCTTTGGTGAGAAGGATTCTACCCCCACGCCAGAAAGAAAAGGAGAGAGAGAAAGAGAGAGAGAGAGGCCAGCGCCTGCCTCACATCTGCCAAGACAAACAGAAAGGAAGAAGTGGGGGCTGGGGGTAGTAAATCTTCCCTCTAATGAATGGGCACCCCCAAAAATATGTCACCCATTGGCCCTGCACGTGGTGAGCGGAGGCCTTTGTTCGCTCCCTTCTCCCCCTCGGGTCGCTGCAGAGAAACCCCTCCGTCACTGCTGTCGTGCCTGCATTGTCCCGCCAGCATGCGTCGGCCACAACTCTCAGACAGCCTGAAGAAAAAAAAGAGACGGCTTTGTGTCGGCGAGCCTGACTTTGCACAAAACCTGGTTAACTTGTGGGTTTTATGTTTGGAACCAAGGCAAATACTAGCGCTCGACGAGGCGCTCTGTGCTTTGTCTGTGCAGGGTGGAGAGCAGAGGGAGCAGGTTTTGAATGTATCCATGTTTGCTTAGCATCTGGCAGAACTACCCTTTATAAAGATGAAGAGACAGAAGGGTGTGGTAGGATGAATTGAGGTAGACTGATACAAAAAAAGGTAGTGTTTGAAGGTTAAGAGGACATTATTGGCTGGACACTAATCTCCCAGTCCAAAGTTATGAAAAGAGGCGTAGACCAGGAGAGGCCATTGTGCAACTTCAAAAACAAGTGATCAGGTATCAGGGCAGCATATGCCAGACGTGTGTCCGTCAGGGAGGAGGGTCTTGGCTCCGTCACAACGAGAATGCAGGGAAGGGCCCGGTGTCGAGGTGCCTGTGATCTTCGTAAACAGCCCTGTGCTGTTCCTGCATGAAACGTAAGACTACTGTGAGTCTATTTAGGCCAGCCAGAGAAGTCAATTAGCCTTCATGGCAGACAAAGCCAGCCGGCAGAGTCCTCGCAGACGGATACCTTTGTGGTGTTTGTCAGCGCTGCTCTAATTCACAGAGCAGGGCCGCTCGCAGAGTACCGACGAGACATTCCGGAGTTCTGAAGCACATGAATATTTTACGGGGAAAACAACTTTAACACGTGTGTCGAGTTTAAAATCTGGCGAGAAGTGTGTTTTTCTTCCAGTCCCTCTATAGAAATGTTCATCATCCCTGCACACCAAGAGACACGGGGTGGTGTCTTTGTGAGCGCTGCTCTTCAAGGTGAAACAGGACATCTAAAAAGCTTCTTTTCAAAGCGGAGCGAGTCAACAAAGCAAATGGTGGCGGCGCTCAGCACATACCAAACAAGACAAGGGCCTTGTGTACAGCTCGGAAACCCCATTACCAAGTCAAGGAGCTCTTTCAATACCTCCAAATGGGAATGGAGTCCCCGGGGCAGTTAAGGTGACTGCACCACAGATAGAAGTAGTGGCTTCATAGATGGGCTGGAGGTTCCAGCAAAGACAATTAGCGCAATCAGAGACAAACAGAGGAAGGCTAACAGCAGAGCTAACAGCAGAGAGCTAACAGCTCTGAGCTAACAGCAGAACGTTAACAGCTAACAGCACATAGCTAACAGCAGAGAACTAACAGCAGAGCTAACAGCACAGAGCTAACAACGGAGAGCTAACAGTGGAGAGCTAACAGCACATAGCTAACAGCAGAGACCTAACAGCAGAGTTAACAGCACAGAGCTAACAGCACATAGCTAACAGCAGAGAACTAACAGCAGAGTTAACAGCACAGAGCTAACAGTGGAGAGCTAACAGCACAGAGCTAACAGCAGAGAACTAACAGCAGAGTTAACAGCACAGAGCTAACAGCACAGCGCTAACAGCAGAGAACTAACAGCAGAGTTAACAGCACAGAGCTAACAGCGGAGAGCTAACAGCAGAGAGCTAACAGCAGAGTTAACAGCAAAGAGCTAACAGCGGAGAGGTAACAGCAGAGAGCTAACAGCTAACAGCTCTGAGCTAACAGCAGAGCAGCTCAGTGACACACTTCTACAAGGGATGTCAACAATGCATTAATTAGGCTACAAGTTATACGCTCCGTCTCTATGTGCTTTCAGGACGAAAATATGTACTGTTACAATAAACACATCTCATTATTATCACCGCAACAGGTGGATTTCTCTACAACTATGTGTCACTGAAAAAGTCATTTAACAGTCACGCATGCTGTACATTTGTGAAATGGGACCTCTGCATTTAACACTCGGCTGTAAAGCATCCGGGGATTATATATATATATATATATATATATATATATATATATATAATGGTTGGGTTACTTTAATAAATGCAATCTCATAAAAAGAATGTTTTAGTCTGTGACCTGATCCAAGTATCACACTATTTAAGTAATTTTATTTAATAACTTTCATAGCTAATTGTTGAATTGGAATACAAACATATTGCATTGAAAATAACCAATCTTTTTTTAAATTGCAGAGATATTTAATGTCAATAGTTGAATTAAAGTGTTATGAGGACTGTAAAGGGTAAGTGCAAAAAACATACCTTTGTAATGTTGCTAAAGGTGTCAAATACGAGTCCAACAAAGCAGTGCAATATGTAAACATGGAGGTGTCTGACAGGAACCAACTGCTGGACACAGAATCAAGCAATAAATAAACAACGATGGAAACGGATAACAAGCACACCTTGACTCAGGGCAACTTAATGTCCCCAACACTGAATTCATAGCTGTCACAGGTCAACATCTGAATGGCAGTTTTGTTTTACAAAGCATCACAAATCAATACAACATAGGTATCTACTAACAAGAACAATAATGAAGTCTACTGTACTTAGATATATTTAGCATTTCACATGTAAAAGAGATGACAGAACGCAAACAGAGATCAGAGTTAAGCTGCATCCAAATTATATTTAGCCTCAACGGGTCAGCGTTAGTTTCCATTCTGGTCTATTATATTTCTATTCCCCAGGCACAGGCTTTGCCTGCCAGCTAGTCGAATACTGAGGACGGCTGATACCAACGCACCCTTTAGTGTCCGGATGAGAAGCACTGGGCTTTCAGCTAACGCCAATGTCACTAATAACTGCTGAGAATAACTGGCGTAGTATGAAGTGAAACGTCTCTTAGGGAGGAGGTCGGGCTGGATGCTTGGCCAAGTGAACTTGCGAGCTTCAAAAAAGCCACGAACTTGAGCTAAACCTAACCAAGTATGCCTAATGTGGGATAGTTATTTTGAAAACGAGACCAAACGGTATGGAGAAAAAAACCAACCGAGACCAAAAAGGATGTAGACAGAAATGTCTTTGTGTTGTTGTTGAAGCCTGCAAATGCAGTCAACGAGATACCATGCTGAGCTAGCGTCTGCACAACTACAATGGAGTTTGTTTCCAAGGCACTGACACCTGAACGTCACGTCTCTCTAATCAAAGTGCTACTATTTGCGCCGGTGTTTAACAATTAGTCAGGGGAAAAAATCCACACGAGACAAAGGCTCAAATGTGCAGCTTGCACGGTTGCAGATGTGTCACCGTGCTCTCTGTTGTCTTTCCCTTTGTGCCATTTTGTGACATCTTCTCTACGCTGTCACAACTTAACAAAGAGCGCCTTTTCCTCTGAGGGGGAATAACTTAGCGGTAGGGATCCCTATCGGCTGGAGAGGTAAGCAATGCAGGCTGAGGATGCGGCACAAAAACTTTTCATCACAAAATAACTCCGGAGATACAGTGAACGGATCACGGATTGAAGAGACATGCATTCGTGATGAATAGTTTAACATAAAAAATAAAATAATCCTTGTTCAGTTTCTATGTGCAGAGCTGGGATGCTATTAGTTTAGCTCAGAATGCAGACGGGGGAGGGAGGGGGCCATGCCTTGAAGCTCACGGATTATTATGTTTACTACGAAGATGCCTCTGTTTCTATAGAGTTATTCTTAACGCTTGTCATTGGTGCCACTGGGTCAAATTCTGGTGAATCTGGTGACGCTCAGACTCCAGCAGAGACCAGTGCACCGTGGACAAACTCAGATCCAGCAGAGACCAGTCCACGTGGACAGACCCATATCCAACAGAGACCAGTCTACCGTGGACGGACCCAGATCCAGCAGAGACCAGTCTACCGTGGACAGACCCAGATCCAGCAGAGACCAGTCCACCGTGGACAGACCCAGATCCAGCAGAGACCAGTCCACCATGGACAGACCCAGATCCAGCAGAGACCAGTCCACCATCGACAGACCCAGATCCAGCAGAGACCAGTCCACCATGGACAGACCCAGATCCAGCAGAGAGCACGGGAGAACCAGGACTAAAAGGGGCAGACTGTCAGACCCTACTCCAGTAAAATGAGAGGTTTTCATGAGGGACACAGGCGCTCAGAGACACTACCACTTTAGTCCACAGGGACCGCCACAATCAATATACAATGAAAGTTCCTTGTAATGTTGAACTATACCCGTAAAGATATTATTTAAAAAAAAAAGGATTGTTCTGTTGTTATGTATACTTCATATTTAAGGCAATTCAGGATTGTATAATAACGTGATTAACTGATGGAATATACACACTTTATAATTAATTAATTACATTATTTGGATCAGGGTCAGCTTCTCCTGGTTTTGTGCTCAGCAATAAAGAAAACTCCTCATTCTCCAGCATTAAATGACATGTATGACAAAGTGTTCTTCCAACTGTGTATCAGCAGTGTGTTGTCCTCTTCCTCCTCAGCCGACAGCATCGGTGTTGGACCTTGGCAATGCTCTTGGGACTGACGGGAGACCAGTGATCAGCTGGTGTAGCGTCACATTTAAATGTTGCTTCGTGATGTGTCATCTCTGACCAGCCTTGGTGGCTGGGGGGTAAGATCCTGACTCCCCTCTTTCTCAGCCCAAATCCCTTCCGTCTCGCGCGAGCTAACAGCATAGTAATGAGATGGTGGCAGATGCTCGCGTGCCTTTACAATCCTCCCGACCCCCCGACGCACGCCAAGACTCCCCTTCTGCCCGGAAGATGCAGAGGTGCTGAGTTAAAACTATTTATTTGAACGAGACTGTTATAGAATGTCAGAGCACGGCTCTGAACACTCAGTCCTCTCTCTCTCTCCATGACTGTTGTCAGTGTTTGCTCATTTCATGCTGCTTGCTTTAACTCTTTATTGATGTTATATCTGAATCGGAAATAGGAAAATTAAATCTGACAGATGAATGTGAACAGGGGGAGCGCATACATATTCCCATGTTGTAAAAAAAAAAAAACTAAAAAGACGTACACACACGCGACACCCCACCCCCACCCCCACCCCCATCCCCATCCCCCCGCCCGGTGCGCACTGATTCTCTGCAGGGCGGAAGGCTGGTTTGGGAGGGCCCCCCGCGCCGCCCCCTCTCCACCTGCTACGCAGCCTTTGTCCTCGGGATCTCCTGCTTCATTTCAATGACAAAGTTGCTCAGGCCGTCGCCCTGCCCTCTAACCCCCCCCCCCCCCCCCCAAACTCCTTTCAGTTGTTTAATGGTCCCCAAGGAGAGAATATATCTGCATCCAGCACATCACCCACCCAGTCGCGCCCCCTCCAACCGGCTGCAGCGGCCCTTCTGCCTAATAAGTTAAACCTGTCTCTATATATAGTAACAGTATGGCTGTATATTATACCTCACAGTGGCATCACACACAGGGCAGTCCTCTGGTGCAGCTATGTTGGGATTAAAGACATATCTTGGCTTTAATCTGTCTAAAGTGTGGAGTTTATTTTTCTTTTACAGAGGAAACGCGATTTGCGAGTTCTCCAGTAATGCCATTAGGGCACCATCCGCTCCTCGCCGGGGGCGGGGTGTAGCAGTATGTGTGCAGGGGCACCGGCCCGTGGCTAACGTTGTTATATGTCACGGGAGACACGATGTGTTCCGAAGACACGCCGGGGGACCGTGTCTGCTCCCGCGAGAGACATCACAGTGCGCGTGGAGAGAACTTGGCACTGTGCGTAATGGCTGTGTTAATGCGTAACCGGCTGGATAAAAACTTCACAAGCGTTAAATGAGACAAAACACGAATGCATTTAGTTCAGTAAGGACACGTTTGATTGCTACAGTGCAATGTGTCTCCAAGTCCAACTGAATAAGATCAATATAAGTGTCACGTATCATAGTGGGAGCATTATTCAGAACAATGTTCTTTTAACCTCTTTGATTCATCTCTCTTTGACCAACCAAAAGCTCCAAAGATTCAGTTATTATAATGTTCTCCACTTTGTCTCCTGAAATCAGTTCAGTGAAGGCAGTGCACTGCAGCTGGATGATTAATATTCAGACTATATGATGGACATCGTAAACGGACCATCACTGAGGACAGAATGGACACGTTGCCCTTGTTGAGCCATTCAGCATTACTGTGTGTGTGTGCGTGCGCGCGCGCGTGCGTGCGTGCATTAGCTCTCGAGTCGATGTCCATGTGTTTGCTCAGAGGCAGATGGCGGCGCTGAGAGCCCGTTCCCACGGGTCACACATAGGAATTTAAAATGCAGATAAAATCCATCACAGAGACGCATCCTCTCAAAGATGCCGGTAGCTTCAGATAATTTTCTCTGTTGAAACCAATCAGCGCTGCGGTTATCAGATGTGGCTCGCGCTCCAAATGAAGCTTATTGAGAATAGAAGTCTGCGCAGCGGCGACTCATTACTTTCTGAATGATTGGGGGGGGGTAAGTCTGGGGTAAATTCAAAATGAGCTTGTGCAGGCTTACCGGAGTCTGTGGCACACTGATGAGGGTGTCCTATAGACATGTTGGCTATGATGTGAACTTTAACGGAGCGGAGGATGGATTAATACAGGCCATAAAAACACTTATCAGACTCTGTGATCTTTACGCTGCTCCTTCCTTTCTCCCCTCTACTGAATCATATCAGCAGCTATGACACGTCCAAATGAAGTCGATCCAAAGTGCACCGATTGCCTCTCACAACTACTCTGAAATGTAAACCCGAGCAAGAGTTTAGAAGAGCTTTCCACATGCAATGAGAGGAGAATATTTGATTTCATCTGACACGAGCTGGGGCTAATTCTCTCTTGGTGTCATTTGGCCGGGGGCGGCTGGGTCTGAATAGATGGTAATTGTAGGTTTGGGCTGTCGGAGGCCCGGGCCAGATGGCCTGCTGCTTCTCTCGTAAACCTCCGCTTGCCCTGTTGTTTTCTCCCGGAGAGACACTTTCAGTTTGCAGGATGGTAATTTGGTCCGATCAAAAGTGTGTAGGCTTCCAAACAATATTATCATGCAGCAAGAAGAGGATGTTGTGAAAGGAGCACGTTTTTATTTGATAAAGAATATCTCCAAATTCTAAACGTTCATCAATCAAGCAGAGCAATCTTCATATCAGCTATCAAATATTAGTCATTTAAGATGTTCTGAATTTTTTTTTTGTATACATGTGGAATCATTTGAGGCCATCTTGGTGACAAAAAAAGGATTAATAAGCAACAAACTATTTGATGGAGAGGTAGTTCTGTGCTGTGCGCACAAAGACATGAGAGGAATTCCACAGTTTGGATAAATATGATAAAACCCGCAACATTACGGTCACCATATTTTACAGCTGCATGTGTAAACTGGCAAACAATGTTTTTAGCTCTTTGTGATGATAATACAGGGATCTTTTTTTGGTGGTCATAATAACAGAGACAGAGAGTAGAATATTGATATTTAGTAGGAATCAACTGATGGAGAAGTATTTAGTTGATTATTGTGCAACCATTGCGCACAAGACAATAGAGGATATTGTTTCGATAAACAGCTATAACTCTAGATACAATTATGTAAGATAGCCACGAGTTTGCTTTGGGTTTCACACACAATAGTACATCGATATTACGGGGTATCTTATACGTTTTAAAGCTGGGTCCTGGCCACACAGCCTCCTCTGAGTGATGGGCATGTTTCTTTCCCCGGACCATTATTATTCTGAGAGCCCCAACTTTGCGTTTTACGCACACATGACAAAAGAGCGGCGTTGGCACACGTGGTGAATTGCAAGCATAACAATGTACGTCTGCCGCGGGTCAGCGTGCGGTGGTGTTGAAAGTGGCGGAGCCCAGAATATTTCCTCCTCTGGCCCATTGTTGTGGCACACTTTTGATTCTTGGGTGTCTTCTGCGTTGGGGGGAGGCAGGAGGGCGACGGGGCTCCCATCAATAGTCCCTCCTGTGCAGCTTGAAGGAGGCCATTCTGGTGATTTAGGAGGAGAGGGGGCGAGAGCAGGAGGGGGGCGAGGGGTGTTTTTGTGTGGAAAAGAGACGCAGTTTGGGTGCGCGGAGGGCGGAGAGACTGGAGAGGCGACAGAACAGAGCGCACGGAGCAGGGCGCGCGCGCACACACAGGCTCCCTCCTTCTCACGCGCGCTCTCTCTCTCTCTCTCTCTCTCTCTCTCTCTCGCTCACTCACTCTCACACGCAGACTGGGAGAAAGCTGCATCTTTTCATCCACTCTCACTCATTCACTGGCGCGCGCACACACGAGGCGACGGGCATATGTCGATATATGCAACAGATCCGTCCACAAGGAGGTCGCCACGCTTTGCTCCGGAGTGCTTTTTTGTTTTCCAAAAGAAGGACAGTTTACTTATTTATGTATACGTCTGTTTATTTATTGTATTCACTATTTTTGCTGAGTTCTTTGCAACAGTGAGCAGCTGCGGAGGATTAAACATGCCAGACGTCTGAGGAGACGACTCTTCCCTCCCCCCTCGGATTTGTTTCCCCCTCTGTGGAAGAATTCGCCACAGTGTGCGCACAGAAGATGAGGGCGAAAATGATCCAAACCAAAGGAAATATCTTCTCCTCGGCAGGATTCAAACTACTGTTTCTGCTCGCGCTTGCGCGCGGCGCCACCGGTAAGACTTTGAAATATAAAGTTTACGAGGAGCAGAAAGTGGGCACTGTTATTGCACGGTTAAAAGAAGACGTCGCCGGGGTTTTGTCCAAACTACCGAGCACTCTGGCCTTTCGGTTCCGCGCGATGCAGCGAGGGAGCACGCCGTTCCTGTCCGTGCGAGAGGAGGACGGGGAGATCAGCATCGGCACCAAAATCGACCGTGAGAAGCTTTGTGAGAAAAACTTGAACTGCTCGATTGAATTCGACGTGGTCACCCTCCCGACGGAGTTCCTGCAGCTGTTCCATGTGGAGGTGGAAGTGCTGGACATCAACGACAACTCTCCGCACTTCTCCCGCGCCATCGTGCCCATTGACATCTCGGAGAGCGCGTCCGTGGGCACGCGCATCCCGCTGGACGGCGCCGTGGATGCGGACGTCGGGGAAAACTCCCTGCACACATATTCCATAACGCCAAATAACTTCTTTAAGATCGATGTGAGGACCAGGACGGATGGGGCCAAGTACGCAGAGCTGGTGGTGATGAGAGATTTGGACCGGGAGGTGCTGTCCAGCTACCAGCTGCAGCTCACTGCCTCGGATAATGGTGTACCCCCAAAATCTGGCTCTACTCTGCTCAAGATCAGCATCTCGGATTCCAACGACAACAGTCCGATCTTTGAGGAGCAGGCTTATATTATCAATCTGATAGAAAGCTCTCCCCTCGGGACTCTGATTATTGATTTAAACGCCACGGATCCAGACGAGGGCACTAATGGGAAAATAGTCTACTCTTTCAGCAGCCATGTCTCGCCAAAGATCTTGGAAAAGTTTAAGATAAACCCTGAAAATGGCCACATTACTCTCATTAAAAAATTGGACTATGAAAGCACTGCGTCCTATGAGCTGGATGTTCAGGCTCAGGACATGGGCCCAAATTCCATTCCTGGACTTTGCAAAATTGTGGTGAAAGTAGTGGATGTAAATGACAACAAGCCAGAGATAAACATCAACCTGATGACGCCTGGCAAAGAGGAAGTGGCCTACATCTCAGAGGGTGCCCCAGTGGACACCTTCATAGCTCTGGTACGTGTTGACGACAGTGATGGCGGGCTCAATGGCGAGGTAGTGTGCAGGCTGCACGGGCACGGCCACTTCAGACTCCAGAAGACCCACGAGAAGAACTACATGATCCTCACCAATGTCTCGCTGGACAGGGAGAAGAGGTCAGAGTACAGCCTGACAGTCATAGCTGAGGACCGGGGCTCCCCCAGCCTCTCCACCATCAAACACTTCACTGTCCAGGTGCTGGATGAAAATGACAATCCTCCAAGTTTCGAAAAGAGCCGCTACGAGGTCTTTAAGTCGGAGAACAATTCTCCTGGAGCCTATCTGATGACCGTGGTAGCCTCAGATCCAGATCTGGGCACCAACGGCCAGGTCACCTACACCATCATGGATGCTCTGGTTCAGGGGAGCCCCATATCCACCTACGTCACCATTGACCCGTCTAACGGCGCCATCTATGCCTTACGCAGCTTTGACCACGAAGACGTCAGCCGGATTGCCTTCACCATTCAGGCGCGTGACGGGGGAAACCCTGTGCTGTCAACCAACACCACTGTCCTTATGACTGTTCTGGATGAAAATGACAACCCCCCCATAATCCACTCCCCCTCCCTCCGGAATCATACCGCTGAGCTGCCGGTGTGGAAGTATGCATCTCCTGGTCAGCTGATCTCTGCGCTTAAAGTCACAGACCGCGACGCCGGCACCAATGGAGAAGTGAGTTGCGCCATTGTTGGTGGCAACGAGGATGGGCTGTTTGTGATGGACGCTCGGCGATGTGAGCTCAGAACTAACGGCAGCCTGGAGCAGGCTCCACGGGACGTGATGGAGATCAGGGTGGAAGTGCAGGACAGGGGCACCATTCGGTTGTCCACAGGGGCCCTCTTTAGACTCTCCCTGCAGGAGAATATGGACATCCTCCCTGCACTCTATCCCACTGGCTCCAGCCAGGCCTCACTAGATCTCTCCCTCATCGTCATCATCTCTCTAGGCGCCGTTTGCGCTCTACTGCTCATCGTCATGGTTATGTTTGCCACTGCCCGCTGCAGCCGAGAGAAGAAAGATCCCAGACACAATTACAACTGCAGAGTGGCAGAGAACAGCTACCAGAACCACCCCAAGAAGCCTGCCAGGCAGATCCACAAGGCAGATATCACACTGGTCCCAACCGTCAATGGGACTCTGCCTGTACGGGCCCACCCACGCTCCCCCTCAGCCTCCCCTACACCTGAGAGGGGCACCCTGGGGAGCAGGCAGAGCCACCATAGCCGCCAGTCCCTCAACAGCCTGGTCACCATCTCCTCCAATCATGTGCCGGAGAACTTCACCCTCGAGTTGGCCCACGCCACCCCCCCAGTTGAGGTAAGATAATAAGATTTCAGTTTGTGAATGCTGTTATTTAAATCTCGTTAAACCTAGAGGCTTTGTGCTAAAACAGTGTAAATATACAGCTTCATGTGTTTTATGAATTGCTTAGGCATGCGTTAAAACCTAAAGATAACCAACCTGCAATAATCTGGTCCTAAATCATATACTATGAACGCTTTTTGTCTTATATGTAGTGTTTGTTTTGAATTTATAAATTGCTCCCATATTCTGTTACCTGCAGCTCTCTGTGTCATGTTTTTGTTGACCATCACATTCGGGAGCAAGTCATTGTGTCATGCCATCGCCCATCCCTCCCCCACCCCCCACCCCCCTACATTGTATTGTGGCCTTGCTTGTCTTGTTTGACTCCATTCATTTTCCCCTCTTCATTTTTTCCTTTTATTTTTGTCTTTTTTCTTTTTTCTGTCTTTTTTTTGGGTTTCTCTTGGGATTGTAGCAAGTCTCACAGCTTCTGTCCATGCTCCATCAGGGCCAGTACCAGCCACGGCCAAGCTTCAGAGGCAACAAATACACCAGGAGCTACAGGTAATACGCATAACAGTATGCTTTTAAAGCTTTTATTGCCATACATCTGTAAGGTCATAAATAAGGAAAACTCTATTGTACATCTCTATAATATCATGTCCACATGATTCTGTCTGCCATGAGTGCTTTCACATAGTCCCTTTAATCCATATCCAGTAGCTTTTGGTTTAGTGTCAAACTGTATGCTCAATAACTTCACATTTGCATAATTTTATGTAAAACCTCTTCTGCAGGGCGCTCTCTGTGCAGCATGTTATCCATCAGTAGCATTGCATTCCCTTAGCTATTTGATAATATTATTGTCAATGACTCGCCAGTCCTCTATGAGAAATGTATCAACTCTCTCTGCCTGTCTGTGTGCAGATATGCCCTGAACGAGATGGACAAGTTCAGCCTGAAGGACAGCGGTCGTGGAGACAGTGAGGCCGGGGACAGTGACTACGAGCCTGGCAGGGAGTCGCCCATGGATAGGCTCCTTGGTGAGGGCTTTACTGAGATATATGCCCCTGATGGCCAGCACAGATCGCATGCAGGTACACCCCTGGCCCCCCATCCACCACACCCCACCACCGCCCCTTCATACCCAAACCATTTCTCTCCTGTCTCAGCATCTTCTTCTTTTTTCAGGTTGTACAATGCATCAGTTCATTAAAATTAATTTAGATCTCAGCAAAGATTGGAGGCCAATTATTTTTTATGATCTGCCAAAATAATTTGGTCAAATACTTAATTCAAATCAATGTATTATTTGCTGTTATTATAACGTTAGAAAATACTTTATACATGTTTAAAAATAATTAGAAACCAATGCCCATGGCTTCTTGATCAGCAATGGTTGCCAATTGATTCTGTTTTCAGCTCTAAAATGTTTACAATTAACATAATACATCTGTTTGGTGTAATAAATCATTCCATCCATTTCACTACATGGTCAATCAACATTATCTAATATTGGCCCAAACTTCAAATATGACTTTAGTACAACGCCAGCTGGAGGATTGTGGTAGATTCCTAAGACTGACTGAATTATAAATCTTAAAGGGAATGTTTAGATTTACATTTGGACTCTCTTTATAATATTCTAACATGGTGTATACTCAATGAAAGAGTTATTGCTTGCTGCAGTCATTCCTCCTTTAATTCCAACTAGCCCTGAAGTGATTCCTTCCTTGCACAATCCAACGTAAGTGAGGGGACACAATGCACTGCAACGCTAATATGAAGCTGTATGCTAATGAAGTGGACGTAAAGAAGAGGTCTTGTCAAAAAGACATTGGAAGAGACCCACTTGATACAACACAGACTTCTGAACCTTAACGTAAGCGAAAGCTGAAGGTGTTTGAGGACTATGGAAGACATCACTTCAGGGTCTGTAACCGATAACTCAATGGGTAGATCAGTAGAATCAGGACAGACTCAAACAATGAGAGCCCAGTTTTTGGTTTCTGTATAATTACTTACGCTCAGGCCATACTCTTGAAAACAGAATACAACAGGATGCCATTCACAAACCCACATGACCATGTGAATAGTCCATTGCTGGGGCCATTAGAGTTTTGTGACCCATAGACCGGTTGAGAAACCCTCGATCCACATATAGCACGCTCCATACTTCACTCTATTCATCAGCTGCGTGGAAGCAAAGCACTGTTTTAGCCATTCAGGCATGCTTTCCTTTGTTCTGCAATACAAGCGGCTGCATGTGCACTAGCCTCGGAGGTTTGTGAATGATACTGAACCCACCCAACCACCGAGTTTCACCTCGCCGTCATTACGTAGTTGAGATATCTCTCCGGGTAGCTCAACTGATCCTCCTGTACAGCCGCCCATCTCGTCTCCCTCCTGTCACACTGCATGGAGTTGCCCTCCTCTCCACAGTTGAGTTAACAAGGAAGAACTTTGAACACTTGTTGAACACTGTTTGACCCGCACTAACTTTGAAATATTCTACCCACCTGAAGCTAAAACTCTCCAACATCTCTCAGCCTCTCAGCCATGTCTTAGCTCAGGTTGCGAGCTGCTTTCATCCCGCCACCCCTCTCCTCTCCTCTCCGAGCTCCCGCTTCTTTTCCGGCCAGCTTCCCACACAGTCATCACTCAACACTGCATTTGAGCTACATCCCAATTAGAGTCCACCCAGACGGGCAGACAATCTCATCACCAACACCTCCTCCCTCCCTTCCTTCATAGCTCTGCTCGTTAGTCGCTCGTCTTTTTTCTCCACATTCGAGCCTTCACTTTCAGCCGTCCAAACCGAAGCCCCCGTGCTCCTCTGATGAAAAGGGGCCATTTAATTGCCATGTGACAAATAGTTGCTATGGAGTTGGCGCCGAGTAGCGCTCGTGATCAAGCCCTGAAGAGCATAATTACATATCAAAGCTCACCTTTCTCCTTCTGTCTGTTCACCCCGCCCCCCGCCCCCGTGTCCACTGCAGCATGGATGATTCGGAGCAGCGTTTAGTCGGTGCCCTGTCATTAAGCCTGGATAAGGTAGCCCTCACTGCACAAGGAAGGAGGGAGAAACTCTTTGTTTCTGGCTTGAAACATTGAACAACGTATTGCCATTTGCTTCAGAAAACACGACATTCTCTAAAGCAGCAGGATTAACACTGCAAATCAGTCTACAACTTATTGTGCTGTGGTTTATTTACTTATTTCTGAGAGAGAGAGAGAGAGAGAGAGAGAGAGAGAGAGAGAGAGAGAGAGAGAGAGAGAGAGAAGGTCAATACCACTCCTGTTTGTGTGTTGAATACAGATCTGGAGTCAGGTAGTAGTTAGCCCAGCTTAGCATAAAGACTGCAAAGATGGGGAAATGCTACTTTGTCCAAAGTTGAAAAAATACACCCGCCAGCACCTATAAGGCTAAGGAATCCATTTGAACTCATTTTTAATTCTTACATGAGCAATGAAATGACAATCTGTTGAAGTTAGTTATTTTTTAAAGTTATTTCTTGACAAACAACAGCTGGGTAAAGTAACTTCCTGGAGCCTTGCCATCGTCATAGTGAGACCGTGAGCTGTGGAAGCAACCTGTGTTCACTGACCTTCATCCCATGCTATTCAGGGACTTTATGATCATTTAACAAACAACATATATAATGTGCTAATTAGGGAACGTTACAGGGTTGAGTCGACTTGACTCACTTTAGTCAAAGCCAAACTATCGGCTTCCAGTCTGAATGCTAAGCTAGGCTAACCACCCAAACTCCATACAAACACACAAATCATTTTATGGATATAAATCTTCTCGCCTCACTCTCAAAATATAGTGATTTACACTTTTAAGACTAAAAAAAGGTAATTCCTCAGTGTTACAGATAGAAGTGGGCCTCTCATCCACAGACACCGATGCACAGGAGGCAGAGCGCTGATGATCGCTTTGATTAAAAGTACCCTCACCGTCGAGAGCTGACCCCATTCTTTTATGCATAATGAATGAGGAGTGAACATTACTGTCACACACAGGCAGGGCAGCCGTGTAGTGTTCATGAAGGCTACTTCTAACTGTCCGTATGAAGCGGTTAAATGAGCGCTCCACCATGAGGGCCGACGACTCAGCCTTTGGAAACTATCGTAGGACAGCAAATACATGAAAACCTGTGACACAAATCGAATTTGCAAGTATCTAATATAAGACGTTATGTAGTTGCACTATGGGATCTAGTGTAGGATCTAGTGTGTAGGATCTAGTGCTTGTGGAACTCAGGAGATCTCTGCATCTGTCACTTAATTGGTCTCCCATGACCACTCCAACTTTACGCAACTACAATACCAAATTGTTGAAATGTCCCTTAAAATGTGTCTCCACCTTGTAGTCCTCAGACTGCTATAAGGAACGCTCTGAAGTAAACAAAGCCATCATCGGCAGCGAGCCATGTGGTCTGTCGTTCTGAATAAAACCAGTCTGATCATTTATTGGCATGAAAATCAATTAGTAAGCCAGCTGAATTGACTTCACAGTCAGTCAGATAGGCAAGCCTTCACTTAATGTTTGCCTGACATGTCCTTTTTTATATTTTTACACATAAATCAGCTGGGTTAAATCTTTCATTTTCAACCTTTCATCAGCAAGGCACCCGATCTGCGCTGCCCCCGCACTCCCCCCCCCCCAACCCCCCCCCCACCCTTCCAGTGCACCCAAATGCACTTTTCATCTGCTCTAAGATGTATTATAAATGTTCCTTTCATGTTAATGAGAGGATAATGAAGTCCCTCAATAGCACGACTGAAAAGCGCTGCACTCCTTTAATGAAGGTTTTAAGTTGGCATATTTGATTTGTCTAATTTATTCTTCAGAGATTTTCTATTTGAAGATTTAATATTGAAAAGAGCGACTTGAAAGGGAAAGATGCAGAGCTTTTAGAGGAGGGGTTATTTTGAATGGGTAATAGGCATTGATCGGCCTCTCGGAATTGTCTCTCTGCGGTAAATACATTGGAAGGTACTGTAGCAGGCAGTGCTCCTGCAGAGAGCCTTCCAGACTAATTACAGCAGATTTCTACATTGTTTCCAGAGACAGCGCAGCAACAAAACACCTGAGGGAGGCGGCAGATATTAGATGGGAGAATACTCAACTGACAGGAATCATTTTCTAATTCAGGGTTGCTTTGTTTCGAACGTGAACATTTCTTTTACATACACATGAAAGAATGCGATCTCTGAGAATCATCTGCCTGCCTCTAATACAAACACTATAGCCTATTATATATAATATACATGCTGTGTATTCTAACTGTCAACTTTTCAAGACAAAGCATTTTAAAGCTCATGAATGGGGTTTTAATGTTTTTTTTAGCCTCAGTGGCAAGATCATTTCCTCAGCCCAAGTATAACTTTATCTTCTATATAACATATGGACATCCACTGTTCTAGTCCATTGGTTCCCACCTTTTTGTCCTACCTGCAGGACCATTTCACAAGTTGTCACATACATACATGCACACATACACCTGCATAGCCCATACAATGCAGATACAATTGCTGAACCAACCACAGTCCAGACTCATCTCCCAATCAGTGTAAATACAGTCAGTTGTTGAATTTAACCAACATTCTCAGGTTCTAGCTTCTCAGACGTGAGGAGTGTGTGTACTATTGTGTCGTATTACAGCTCAGTATTCCTGATTACTTACAAATATCCCTGTCTTTCTTTCTAGCTATGAGGCTCTGCACAGAGGAGTGTCGTGTCCTAGGTCACTCAGATCAGTGCTGGATGCCCCCCCTGGCCTCCCCTTCTTCGTCTTCGGATTACCGCAGCAACCTGTACATCCCTGGGGAAGAAGCCCGCCAAGCAACTGACATCTCCCAGGAAAAGACCCCGCAGCCCTGCACTGACACCGGTCCCGCCCGAAACCAGAGCTTCTCCACCTTCGGCAAGGACCTGGGTGGTGAGGAAGGTGGAGAAGATGAAGAGGGAGGGGGCGATGCAAGAGATGACGACTTGTGTGGGACCACTTCGTTGCTGTCAGAGATGAGCAGTGTGTTCCAGCGGTTGCTTCCCCAGGGTCTGGACTCGTACGGCCAGGTCAACGAGAACCAGAAAGGGACTAGTCTCAGCGGGGTGGGTGTACCCATGACCGGATCTTTAGATCGCAGAAGAGGCCATCTCCCTGGCAAGCCCAACCCCTCCGTCCACCAGCAGGGCGTGGCAGCCTGGGCCGCCAATACCCACTTCCAGAACCCGGGAAGCAGCATGTGCCCATCTGGCCACCACCAGGGTGGCAGCTACCACACCCTGAAACCAAGCACCAAGCTCAGCTCCCAGAGCAGCAGCCACAAGGGCTTGCAGGCACCCAAAAGCAGCCCCCAGAATAGCGGCCACCCCACTAAACCCCACAGCAGCCCGCTTCTCACGGCACTGGTCAGCCCCACTCTGGTGCAGCCTTCCTCGGCCCCGGTCCCGGTTGCGATCCCTGGGCCCTCCTCCAAGTGGCTGCCCGCCATGGAGGAGATCCCAGAGAACTACGAGGAGGACGATTTTGACTCCGTGCTCGGCCACCTTCAGGGCAAACGGAGCGACAGCAGACACGAGCTGGTGGATGCCAGCGAGCTGGTGGCAGAGATCAACAAACTCTTACAGGATGTCCGGCAGAGCTAGACTTCCTGTTTCTAAAACACTTTATTTATTCACCACCTGTTGACTGCTTTCTTTACTTCAGAATAAAAGTGAGGGCCCACGGGTGGCAAAAGGATGGAAAAAAGTCTAAAAACAAGACCTGCAATTGTCGTTAAAGTTGCATTTCTAATGTAATAATTGTGTTTTGTGAATGCTAAATATCCAAAAAAATGTTTTTGTAATTGCTGGTTTGGTACACAATGTACACTATGTGACTGTATTTATCTTTGTATTTTAAAAATACATTTGTATACTTATATTTATAAAAAAAATGTATATAAACTAAACATAAAAGTCTATTTTTATATTGTGATTGCATGTTGAGTATGAAAACCTTGAATCAAGAATTTGACATGCGATCGACATCCTACATATTTAAATTGTCTTTTGTATTGTGATTCTTTTTTTATTTGTCACTATGATATGTATACAGGAATATATTAATGAATTAATGGACATGTGTCTTTGTGGATTATTGTGGGGGGGGATGGTAAACAAATAAAAATAACACAAACATTATTCAGGTGTCTGGTTTATATAAAATGTTATTACTGTGTCATGTATCACCAAAAATAAAAACTATATAGGTTTACTATTAGGCATGTTTACCATTAGGCATATCAAGTGCCATTTGCTATATATCCCTTAAATAGGCAAACCTATCAGCATCATGTATTTCATTTTGCTTTCTAGCAATCTATAACACAATGATGTGCTTATTCTACAGAAACTAGAACATGCTGGGTAATATGTATGTTGACTGTGGTAAGTCTCCATTTGATCATGTGACAATACTATATATTATACTGTTGCTAGTCCTGCTTTCTGTTTTCTTTCTCTTGAACTCATTTCACTGTGAAATCCAACACATTATTGGTGAATTACATACAGTATATGGTTTGTTGTTTGTATGTAGTAACTAGCATGCACTGGGGCCCATTGGTTGCCCAGTTGTCAGAGTTAGTCGTTCCATTTCCTTTTTAAAGACAAGTGAAAGCTCCAGAGCTAAGTGGACCCGGGTTTGTGTAGTAGAACTACTGCTACTGCTACTACTACTACTACTACTACTACTACTACTGCTACTGCTACTACTACTACTACTACTACTACTACTACTGCTACTGCTACTACTACTACTACTACTACTACTACTACTACTAACAACTACTACTACTACTACTACACTGCTACTACTACTACTACTACTACTACTACTACTACTACTACTACTACTAACAACTACTACTACTACTACTACACTGCTACTACTACTACTACTACTACTACTACTACTACTACTACTACTACTACTGCTACTGCTACTACTACTACTACTACTACTACTACTACTACTAACAACTACTACTACTACTACTACTACTACTACACTGCTACTACTACTACTACTACTAACTACTACTACTACTACTAACTACTACTACTACTACTACTACCACTACTACTAACTACTACTAACTACTACTACTACTACTACTACTACTACTACTAACTACTACTACTACTACTACTACTACTACTACTAACTACTACTACTACTACTACTACTAACTACTACTACTACTACTACTACTACTACTACTAACTACTACTACTACTACTACTACTACTACTACTACTAACTACTATTAACTACTACTAACTACTACTACTACTACTACTACTACTAACTACTATTAACTACTACTACTACTACTAACTACTATTAACTACTACTAACTACTACTACTAACTACTATTAACTACTACTAACTACTACTACTACTACTACTACTACTAACTACTACTAACTACTACTACTACTACTACTACTACTAACTACTACTAACTACTACTACTACTACTACTACTAACTACTACTACTACTACTACTACTACTACTACTAACTACTACTACTACTACTAACTACTACTACTACTACTACTACTACTACTACTACTAACTACTACTACTACTACTACTACTACTACTAACTACTATTAACTACTACTAACTACTACTACTACTACTACTACTACTACTACTACTACTAACTACTACTACTACTACTACTACTACTACTACTACTAACTACTACTACTACTACTACTACTACTACTACTACTACTAACTACTACTACTACTACTACTACTACTAACTACTACTACTACTACTACTACTAACTACTACTACTACTACTAACTACTATTAACTACTACTAACTACTACTACTACTACTACTACTAACTACTATTAACTACTACTACTACTAACTACTACTACTACTACTACTACTACTACTAACTACTATTAACTACTACTACTACTAACTACTACTACTACTACTGTGGGGTGACTATGGGTCAGTGGTTAGCATGCCCGTCTTTCAATCAAGAGGTTGGCAGTTCAATCCCCGCCCTAGTCGATGCGTCCTTGAGCAAGACACTTAACCCTGCATTGCTCCCCGTAGCTGTGTCTACGGTGTATAATGTAAAGTGTCTTTGAGTATCTAGAAAAGCACTATATAAATTAATTAATCATTGAAGTACTAGTCAAATAATACAATGTAACAGGTCATAATTCCACGTTAAAGCTTTCATGATAATCGTCATGAAAAAGACATATGCCAATATTTCAATGCAATACTAATGAATACCAAATGTTGGGTAAAGGGGAAGCAGTACTGAAACATTCAGGCAATTAACTGATTATTCCATCAATGGAAAAATAATCAACAACAATTTAGATAATGAGCTAATTGTTATCCAAATGAAGATATTTGCAGTTACACAAAGAAAAAGACATTTTATAATGTCACATTGGGCTTTTGTTTTTCTATTACATTTCATAGGATTAACAATTAATCAGTGAACTAAAACAATAACTGACAGACTACTGAAAATAGTCATTAACCTCTTGCATTTGTGATGTCCTCTATGGACTCATGAAGCTTAAAAGATTTGTAAAGTCCATGAAAACACTGTTACGCATCACCAAACCCATCACCAGTCATTATCTTCACATCAGCAAATGTGAGGTTCTTGTCAGAGTTTGTAATTTGTGTGACTCGCTCGGGCTCGTACGAGGAGGCTTTGAGGCATTTCCCCAACACTCAATGACTCGATACGGGGTTGTTGCCTCAGCCCAGAAGAAAACACACACAGAGGACCTTGCATTCTGTGAGCAATCTCAGAGCCACTTGAGTTCACAAAACAAAAGGATGAAACTTGGATGTGGGGTGGCTGATGGTTGGAATTAGCTGTGGAAGCAGATGCAAATAGCTGCTGTGCAGAGAGAGCAGAGTTCCATGGATGGGTTGGAACGCCTCCCTCTGTTGCTTTAACAACTAGATAATGGGTGACACCTAGAGGCTCAGCATGTGCACTGTAAACCGGTGACTCCAGCACACAGCTCTCACCACCACATCACTACTACTACGACTAGCAGCAACCCTACCATGGAGCCAGAGCAGACAACCAGACAGAGCCCCCTAGAGGAGAAACCACCGCCCTGCGACCTGCAGGGGAAATCCAGCACATGCTCCTCTGCTGGGGATCAAAACACATGGAACACACCATACTGTCCATCACCACGGGTCACGATGACAACATCAACTAAATATAGAACAGCATTTCAAATAAAGAAGTACCCATTAAATATGTATTGTCTCACCAGGACAAGAATACATATAAACTATAAGCACACCACATAAAGGCTACACATTACTGGTATAGTCGTGATAAAATGAATCCCTATAATCACTATAAGCTGACTAAATCACAATAATATATCAAACACGTGTCACTATTTAATGTTAAGTTTGACCGTTTAAAATGCTGTTCAAATTATTACATGAACTGTGCACTGTACAACATTAAAATATACTGTAATACAGTACAGTACTGTCTATAAGTACAGGCTTAGTGCAGTTCAAATTACAACAGTAGTATCCATCCATCCATCCATTTTCAATACCGCTTACCCTCATTAGGGTCGCGGGGTGCTGGAGCCTATCCCAGCTGACATAGGGCGAAGGCAGGGGACACCCTGGACAGGCCGCCAGTCCATCGAGGGCACATGTAGGGACATACAACCATTCACTCTCACATTCACACCTATGGGACATTTAGAGATCAATTAACCTGCAGCATGTCTTTGGACTGTGGGAGGAAGCCGGAGAGCCCGGAGAGAACCCACGCTGCCACGGGGAGAACATGCAGACTCCACACAGAAGGACCGCTCCGACCGGGAATTGAACCCACGGCCCTCTTGCTGTGAGGCGACAGTGCTAGCCACTACACCACCGCGCAGCCCACAACAGTAGTATGTTGTTTTCAAATACTCTGATGCCAGATGTTTCAGTGCATTTCCAAATGTTCAGGGCTGACAGTATTTTATATACATCTTAATTTACCATAGATCACACAATAAGTGGTGTCATTTGCTAAATATCCCTTGAAAAAAAAATTAAAACCCATCTTTGTCTTAGCTTTAATTCTTTCAGGTAGAAATCTATAAGTACATTTTAAATATTCAATTAAATGAACAGCCTCATTATCTTTGCAATTGTTTTGTCATACATATATAATGGTGATTACATGGAAATATGTATGTTGATGTTATAAAGTCTTTTTATTCAAATCATCCATCCATCCATCCATTTTCAATACCGCTTATCCTCATTAGGGTCGCGGGGCGCTGGAGCCTATCCCAGCTGACATAGGGCGAAGGCAGGGGACACCCTGGACAGGCCGCCAGTCCATCGAGGGCACATGTAGGGACATACAACCATTCACTCTCACATTCACACCTATGGGACATTTAGAGATCAATTAACCTGCAGCATGTCTTTGGACTGTGGGAGGAAGCCGGAGAGCCCGGAGAGAACCCACGCTGCCACGGGGAGAACATGCAAACTCCACACAGAAGGACCGCTCCGACCGGGAATCGAACACACGGCCCTCTTGCTGTGAGGCGACAGTGCTAGCCACTACACCACCGTGGAGCCCTTTATTCAAATCAATTCAATACAATTTCATTAATCTATTGATTTTTGGGAAAAAGAAACAAGAAAAGAAACAGGATAAGATCGATAAGATAGGACAGGAAACCGACAGACAAGCTGTTTAGGATGTTTTTCATGTGCCAAGCATTTCAGTTCCTTGTTTACCTTTGGAACCAGCAAATGTAGGAGAACATAGAATACTCTCAATAAAAGAACTGTACGTTAGCGCGATGGGTTTTTGAACACTGAATTAATTCAGTTTTCGAACAAAGTATTGATGTCGGTGTGCTTTCTTTGGTATGTGGCTCAAACTTCAAGGTGTTATCTCAGAGAGATATTTATACTGGTCTACAATGTCCACCTCCTCCTGTGTAGGACCACTGGGACTGGCCTAGGAGGACCCCTGGTTTAATCAATAACCATCTCATTGGTCTTCACCATGTTTAACTCCAGCAGTGCATTGTCCCTCTACTTTATGTTCAGGTTCAGACCTTAAGAGGAGGGCAGTGTCGTCATCATAAGGTGATGGTTAGGTCATTAGTGTGGAGAATGAACAAGGGAGTGGGGGCTACTAACGAGTAACTAGGATGAACTTCTGGAGGAATTCCTTCAGCTCAGACTCCAGCTGGGCCTCCTGCTGTAACCAGCCTGCCGAGGACAGACACATATCCCACTTCTCAGCGGCCTTCGACCTCCTCAGAGCTTCTCCTCCGTGCTCTGCTTGGCCCCGCTGGGAGCCGACACCACGCTGCTGGAGGCCCAGGCCGGATTGCTGGGCCCGCTGGAGGGAAGAGGGGCACCGGAGAACCGGGACCAGGACTGAAAACACGACCATGTTTGTTCACACTGACCACCAAAATCAACACAAAATAAAGCTCTTGTAAAAACTTTAAACCTTCATATTTACTAACTTATTATTACATCATCCTCAATGCTCTTTAAATCCTGAAATAAAGAAATGTCAAACATTAATTATTAGTCAAACTAGTCTCATACCCATGGGGGGAGGAAAAGTAGGAAGATATGTTTCCTTGATAGAATGTCTGACACAATCAGACCTACTTGTAAGATACTGTTGCGGCTTCACCAAAGAGACAAAGAGACATAACACCTGAACTGTGACATCTATATCAGGCAATACAATCTATATCAGGTATTAAAGAGATTTGGTGTAAACCCCATCACCGATGTCTCATTGGACAAGAGCCAGTGGAACCCCAGGGAGAAACTCTGGCCAATAGGATGGAGTCTTAAGTAAGAGGCTACGATGGGCAGAGATGGGTCGATCGTGTGTTTTTATAAAACCTTGTTTGTGTGTTTAAGTTTAACATCACGGTTCCTTGCATGTTAGGGTTCCATGCATGTTAGGGTTCCATGCATGTTAGGGTTCCTTGCATGTTAGGGTTCCATGCATGTTAGGGTTCATGCATGTTAGGGTTCCATGCATGTTAGGGTTCATGCATGTTAGGGTTCCATGCATGTTAGGGTTCCTTGCATGTTAGGGTTCCATGCATGTTAGGGTTCCATGCATGTTAGGGTTCATGCATGTTAGGGTTCCTTGCATGTTAGGGTTACATGCATGTTAGGGTTCATGCATGTTAGGGTTACATGCATGTTAGGGTTCCTTGCATGTTAGGGTTCCATGCATGTTAGGGTTCGATGCATGTTAGGGTTCCTTGCATGTTAGGGTTCATTCATGTAAGGGTTCCATGCATGTTAGGGTTCCATGCATGTTAGGGTTCCTTGAATGTTAGGGTTCATTCATGTAAGGGTTCCATGCATGTTAGGGTTCATGCATGTTAGGGTTCATGCATGTTAGGGTTCCATGCATGTTAGGGTTCCTTGCATGTTAGGGTTCCTTGCATGTTAGGGTTCCTTGCATGTTAGGATTCCTTCCATGCATGTTAGGGTTCCTTGCATGTTAGGATTCCATGCATGTTAGGGTTCATGCATGATAGGGTTCCATGCATGATATGGTTCCATGCATGTTAGGGTTCCTTGCATGTTAGGATTCCATGCATGTTAGGATTCCATGCATGTTAGGATTCCATGCATGTTAGGGTTCCTTGCATGTTAGGGTTCCTTGCATGTTAGGGTTCCATGCATGTTAGGGTTCCTTGCATGTTAGGGTTGTAATCGTGCTGTTCCCCTCTGCTGGGCTCTGTTGAGTAGTAAAGTCAGTAGACTGTATTTCATCAATTAAAGCTTGCCAGGGAGGCTTTTGTGTGATAAAGTTGCAGTTCACTGTACTTCACTGCTGCGGTGAGGATCTGGACATGGACATGGGGAAGTCCCAAACATTCTTAAAAGAATGAAAAGCAGTAATGTCCTGCAAGGAGCAACGGCAGCCTCTAGCTCAAAAAGGCTCAATGAAATTAAGAAGTATAGCACGTTGAAGATGGATTAATGTTTATGATGTAAGGGGGTTAAGGGGGTTACTTGGAACAGGAAGAGCGATGAGCAACCAAAAAGCCAGAGACTAAAGGGGTAAAGGATAATTTATTACAATATTTCAAACCCACAGCAAAATAGGTCGCTTTAGAATGTAGGTTCCTTACATGTCCTTCAATAAGACAAGTTCTAGAGATAGTGGATAATGGAGTCTAACAACCTGATGGAGGTGCACAGCCTTGAGGGTTTGCGCTTCGGAGAGAAGAACACCAAGTTCTGAGAAGGCTTTTAAGGAGGTTGGACTGGAAGAGTGAGAACTAGAAAATCAGCCTGAAGATGGAGAACGTACGGAGGTTTGTAGTAAGGATCCAACATAGGACTTCTGAAAGGGAGTACAACATCTGAGGACTGCTTCTGCAGCCAAGAGTGTGGCATAAGATGGGCTACACTTTGGCAGCACTATGTCTGCTTTAGAAGTCCCTGCTCTGCCAAACGGAGGCTGGTGATGGCATGGTCAAGAGTTGCATATTGCATTGGGGAATCTGAACAAGGGTTGATGCTGAAAATGTGTGAACAAAAGATAGAATACATAATAGATATGGATGTCTGTCTCTGCAATCTGAGGATCTTTGCTGAAGCAGAGGACAGACAGAGTGAATGAGCGTCCATGAGAGAGAGACAGAGAGAGGGGGGGGGGGGGTGTTGAGGTGGAGAGAGAGTATTAGAGGAAGAGAGAGAAGATAACAGACTGTGAGACAGAGCAGAGCTTTAATGCAGATTGGCCCTTTTTCTCACAGCACACACACTTTTACTGCTATCTCGCCGGTACAGATCCCTTCAGCGACAGCAGGAATGGAGCTCCCAATGTAACTATTGTCATGGACACGCTGCTATGATGTTTGAGATGTGTTGACGTGTGTCAGTGCCAGCGTTAATGCCGATGCAGAATGTGAGATTAAATGCATCGTCATTGAGGGTGTGTGCATGCGTGTGCATATGAATCAGGGGTGTGGATGTTGCCCTCATCAGATTTGTATTACCTTTCTAAACAACAGACAGCAGCAGCACCCGTCTCATTGATTCAAGCCATTTGCCTTGTTGAGATGCTGAAACACTCATTTTGAACACATTGATTTTGTCTTCTCTTCTTTGGTGGCAGCTGGAGATTCTGTATAGTGACACCACTAAAGCCAATGTCCTCATCCTATCACTCTCATTACATTACTCGTATTTAGCTGACGCTTTTATCCAAAGCGACTTACAATAAATGCATTGAACCGCGTGGGTGTAACTCAAAGAGTACATCAAAACTTCTGAACTGCTGAACTGCGTCAAGAGTTTTTATTTATTTTTTAATGGGCCAATGGGCAGTCTGAACTGAGTCGTTTTCAGTCTGCGATGGATCACTTGGAGAGTTTGGGCTGTTTTGGGGAGTTTGTTCCACCGTTGTGCAGCATGGACGGCAAACAGTCGCATTGAGGGAGTTGCAACCCGACTGGTAGAAGCAGAGCCAAGTGCACAGGCTGGGTTGTCCGGTGACAGGCGATCACCAGTGTTCAGAGGAGCGAGGTAGCGTGGCAAAGATAGGTAGGTTGAAACCCAGCTGGGTGGCTGTATTCTGTTTGAGTTGATTGAATTGAACAGAAAACTTGATCTGCTCATCACACTTCACATAAAAGACATGCAATCTAGCTTTGATTTAGCTCTAAACCCAATCAAACACTTTCAAAGCGATAACAACTGCCTCCAAACCACCGTGGAAACTTCCCAGTAAATAAATGGACATTCAGACAAACAGAAATAAGCGCATTAAAGAAACCATGCTGGACATTTAATCACAGAGTGTGCGTGGCAACTTACTATTCTTTTCACTTCATTCACACCCAGATCAAAATTCCCTGAGATACTGAAGATCACGTGATCAACATTGATCACGCTCAAAGAATTTGTAATAGCACCGACAAAGGCCATCCTATAATTGGAAAACTCGTAAAAGAAGCGAGACAAAGGAGCAACATTTGGCATCAAACATCAGTTTCTCAGAAAGAAATAAACTAACCTGGACCCAATCATGAAAAATACAAAAACAAACATGAGCTCCTGTCACACAGCCTGCTCAAGGCGGAAGTGTTGCTCCATATATATATATTGTAGTGTCACGGGCTGTCGCTAGGACAGGCTAGCCTGGGGCGGTGCAAAGAGAGAGATGAACACAGGCACGTCAGAGGGTATTTAACAAAAAGTCCAGGTTTATTTCCCATCCCACCAGCAAGGTAACATCCAAAAACAACAAAGTATCAAAAAAAAGGTCCAGTTAGATAACACAAAACATCCCGGAGGAGAAAGTGGTTAATTAACCAAACAAAAACTCAATCCTGGTGAATCCAGGCTACGAGGTCCTCTCCCTTGTTGTCCTCTTCCAGGTGCTCGTGGGTTCACCTTCCGCTCTCCTTTCTCCTTCCCAGGTGCTCTCCCTTAAGTCTCCCAGCCCTGCCTCAATCAGGTGCCTTAAGCAGCTGCAGCTGGGTGAGCGGTGAGGCAGGCTGGGAGATGTAGTTTTTGCACTGGTGGCCACTCTGTAGCGCCCCTCCACTACCTGTCCCCCTGTGATGCCACAATATATATATATATATATATATATGTATATAAGGTACAGAGATACCAACCCTGTTGCGTTGCACGTCACTGCTCTTTTGCTCATGGAATGCCAGCAAGCTATCTTAAATCATACACTGGGGAGGCATCATATCATTGTTGCCGGCATAATGATGGATATTATTTACTACTTTGTGTAGGAAATCTCGGTAAGAAAGAAGCTTCAGTGGTGGACAGACTCTACGGAAATGACAGCACCACCATGGCTACTCTAAGTACTACATACATGACTCTATTAGAACCGTCCAAACCTGCACAGACAGCTGTCAAACAAGCTGTCAAAGCTGCACACACAAGGGCCATCCCTCTGGATCTTCTCTCCCCTTTCAAACTATGGTCAATCTCCCTGGTGGCTTTCTCGTTGCGTTTTGTCTTCTGGTGGGATTTCTGTCTCTTTGTATATGGGTTTTTGGCCTATTTATCAATCTTTGGAGAAGAGTGTTGGGGTAGAGGAGTCAGAGATTCGGCGGTTCAAATCCCTTGCTCCACAAGTCCATGTTGATGTGTCCTCAGGTACGAACACTAACCCCAAATTGCTCCTGTAGTCTGTGCTGGATGTGTATGAATAGGTGTGAATGGTTATATAGTCATGATGTGTATGAATGGGTGTGAATGGTTAGATAGTCATGATGTGTATGAATGGGTGTGAATGGTTAGATAGTCATGATCTATATATATATATATATATATATTTGTGAATGGGTATGAATGGGTGTGAATGGGCATACATGATTAGAAAGTCATGATGTGTATGAATGGTTAAATAGTCATGCTGTGATGGGTGTGAATGGTTAGATAGTCATGCTGTGATGGGTGTGAATGATTAGATAGTCATGCTGTGATGGGTGTGAATGGTTAGATAGTCATGCTGTGATGGGTGTGAATGGTTAGATAGTCATGCTGTGATGGGTGTGAATGGTTAGATAGTCATACTGTGATGGGTGTGAATGGTTAGATAGTCATGCTGTGATGGGTGTGAATGATTAGATAGTCATGCTGTGATGGGTGTGAATGGCTAGATAGTCATGCTGTGATGGGTGTGAATGATTAGATAGTCATGCTGTGATGGGTGTGAATGGCTAAATAGTCGTGCTGTGATGGGTGTGAATGGCTAGATAGGCATGCTCTGTATGAATGGGTATGAATGGTTAGGTACATGATCTGTATGTATGGTTGTGAATGGGTATGAATGGTTAGAAAGTCATGATGTAGATGCATGGGTGTGAATGTGCATACATGGTTAGAAGGGAGGGGCTAAGGTTCCCCCTGCGCATCAGCAGTAAATAACATTCACACACATTCATACAGCATAGTCACAGCTACGGGAGCAATTTTGGGGTTTAGTGTCTTGCCCAAGGACACATCGACATGGGCCAGCGGAGCCGGGGATCAAAATCAATTAATGATAAAGCCTATAATCAAATGATCTCAGTCATCAAAGTCATATCACGCTTCTCTAAAAAAAACAGTCTCTCCACTCCGCGAGTTAGAAAACATTAGAAATGACCAAATCACAATCGACTCTGCATAAACACACCTCTATAGAAAAGTATTTTTGACTAGACCTTTAGCTCAACACATCTTCACTTCACTTCAACACATTGGAACAACTCATTCATCTCTAAAGACCTGATCTGGTGAGGCCCCTTTCTCCGTCCCGGGGTTTCACACACCTCCTCCCCATGGTAGATCAAACCCCCGAGTTGGCTGGAGGTCTTCTCGCTGTCATCAAAGACATCGGATGAGATGGCTCGGGCGTACATTGGGACTTGGGTCGCCAGGTTTGGTGCCCAAGCTGACGTTTCCTCGGACCGAGGCTCACAGTTTGGAGCACAGTTGGAGAAAGCCTAAGGGTTCACTCCACCGTACTGCTGCCTAACACACACAGGCTGATGGGTTGTGTGAGCGGTTCCATCGCTCAATGAAAGCTGCTCTCCTGGCCAGCCTCAAGGATGGTGGCTGGGTAGACAGGCTCCCGTGGGTTCAGGACAGCCACAATACGTTCATCCCTGCACTCCTACAATAATCTATCATTATAATATAAGCTATTACACAGGCCAACATTGACACCAGGAGAATGTTATTGTACATTCATACTATACCATATATAATTACTAGTATTAATATTAATATATCTGTGTAAACAATGATTGTTATGAAGTAAATTACTTAAAGTATTTTATTTATTAATGGAATATCTCTCCACACCCTGAGTGAAAATCCTTACATCTTCAGGATTTTAGGGTAAAGGAAGGAGATAAGTCTTAATTTTAACAACACATCTAGACCAAGAGCTTCTTAAGAACATGTTTAATTAAAGCACCTTCAAAGATAGGGTTGGAAGTCATTGTATCCAAACAGCAATAAATAAAAGAAATGCTCTGACAGATTTATTTATAAAAATAAATCACTGTCATAAGCCCGTCCAATAATTGTATTCAGCCCAAACAAAATAATTGAAAGGGCTACCTGTCTATCTATCTACCTACCTGTCTAGCAACCTACCTGTCTACCAACTCATCTGTTCAACTACGTACCTGTACCTACCTACCTACCTACCAACGTACCTCTTTACCTACTTTTCTACCGACCTACCAACGTACCTCTCCACCTACTTTTCTACCTACATACCTGCTCGTGCACTCATTGCACGTCACCGGAGTCTTCTTCACGCTGCTAGTTTATCAGCTGAGCGTAACGGCAGCCATGTTGGTTGTGTCATGATCATTTTGGGGAAGTGGCTTCAGAGGGAGGCCTGAAAGGAATGGCTGCTGACTTGGCGAATTTCTATTTAAATTTGTTTTGTACTTCAGTTTGAAAAACTAACGTACTCTAGCTGGTTTCTTAAGATGACCAAGACTGTCATTATAGGACTCCGGTTCATAACCTGTTTGTGTAGTAAAGACAGATTGAGCGTATCTATAGTCTGGAAGTGATGAGTGTAAAGGCACAGACACACCAAACCAACATCAAATAACTATGGAAAAGCAAAGTAACCCTTGAGTTGACCCCTGAGTTTAGAATGTTTCACTTGGTGTAAGTGGTGTGTTGTTTTGGCACTTGTATCCACTGCATTAATTCTCCTCGCGGCTCCTCGTTGCTCCTCGTTGCTCCTTGTTGCTCCTCGCCGCTCCTCGCCGCTCCTCGCCGCTCCTCGCCGCTCCTCGCCGCTCCTCGCCGCTCCTCGCCGCTCCTCGCCGCCGCTCCTCGCCGCCGCTCCTCGCCGCCGCTCCTCGACGCCGCTCCTCGCCGCCGCTCCTCGCCGCCGCTCCTCGCCGCCGCTCCTCGCCGCCGCTCCTCGCCGCCGCTCCTCGCCCTTCCTCGCCGCTCCTCGTCCGCTCCTCGCCGCTCCTCGCCGCTCCTCGCCGCTCCTCGCCGCTCCTCGCCGCTCCTCGCCGCTCCTCGCCGGTCCTCGCCGGTCCTCGCCGGTCCTCGCCGGTCCTCGCCAATCCTCGCTTCTCCTCGCCGCTCCTCGTTGCTCCTCGCCGCTCCTCGTTGCTCCTCGCCGCTCCTCGCCCTTCCTCGCCGCTCCTCGCCGCTCCTCGTTGCTCCTCGCCGCTCCTCGCCGCTCCTCGCCGCTCCTCGCCGCTCCTCGCCGCTCCTCGTTGCTCCTCGCCGCTCCTCGCCCTTCCTCGCCGCTCCTCGCCGCTCCTCGCCGCTCCTCGCCGCTCCTCGCTGCTCCTCGTTGCTCCTCGTTGCTCCTTGTTGCTCCTCGCCGCTCCTCACCGCTCCTCGCCCTTCCTCGCCGCTCCTCGCTGATCCTCGCCGCACCTCGTTGCTCCTCCGATCCTCTGTGAGCCGACACCGACACCCCGCTGCTGGAGGCCCAGGCCGTATTGCTGGGCTTGCTCGAAGGGAAGGGGGACACGGGAGAACCAGGACCGTTTCCCTCGCCTTCCAATGTAGTTATTAGGATCATGTTTTAAATACTTTTGCTTTCCATTAATGATTCTTTGTAAGAACTACTCTTTTGAAGTGTTCATGGAAAACATTTAAATGTCCATTAAAAACGGTGTGTTCTGAATACAGATAAGAGAGTGACCCTGTCCTCTGACAAAGTAAAGTGGTTGAAAGGGACTCAGACCTCTGAACTAGCAGCAAGCCACACCGATCCTATGGATGCTCTTGACAATGACCACACTGGCCTGTCCGATAAGGTCAAGTCATCTCTTTGATCACCCATTGTAGCTCACGTGTCACCGGCCAGGCTTACCTGTCTGAGAAAGACCTGCTTTATGCTAAGTGGTCCCTCTGAAAACCCTGGAGGCCCACGTGGAGAAGGTCTGAGACAATGCCGCTCACAGCTCGAGCACCCACCTTCTACCTGCGGCTGATCCCTCAACGGGGCGCCAAAGGCAGTGGCAATAATCCTTTATCTGACTTCACAATGCCTTGTGCTACAAAGGCCCCAGGGTGCTCTACACATGACCTACATACATTTGCTGGTACGGTTTCTGCTCATATATCTGTGTAGATGAAGGTATCTATGCTTTCATTTCTTCTTCTTTTTTCTCAGGTGTCTCAAACATAAAAAATGCAGTTGACAAAATAAACTTTCAAAATCCAAGTGGCAATTTCAAACCACCATTTGGGCAACAACAAAGAAACAGCAGGCAATGTGTCACTTTTAAATCAATAGATGAATCCCAGCTGCATATTTTTGCATATCCATACTCACAATTTGTGCTTTATAAGTTTCAGCTGGGAATTTCATCACCACAACAGGGAGAATAATACAGATTGAGTTTGAATCAGAATGTTCTCATCTCAACATAAATGCAAATGCGTGGGCAGGTGGCACGGTGCATGGTAGCCCCGGCTATCAGTGTGTGAATGGGTGTGAATGGGTTAATTAGTCCTGATGGGCAGGTGGCACGGTGCATGGTAGCCCCGGCCATCAGTGTGTGAATGGGTGTGAAAGGGTGAATGAGTTGTGTTGAAGCACTTTGAGTAGTTGAAACAATAGAACATCGTGACACAAGAAGAGTCCATTTACCATTTACAGAGGAAAGCTAGGAATAGAAAACACTGAAACCAACATGACAGGTAATGTTTGTCCAATAGTAAATGACCGATCTGAGGATCTGACACAATAGTAGTGAGCAAAATCCAGTTTGGACATCAAGATGACTTTCACATGCAGTACTACTGGGCTAAGTGCTACTCAGTTGTCAGAAACATAAAGAAAATCAAAGTTCAACCTTTTTTTTCTTAAGAATATGGCAATATTATAAATAGTTGTTTTTATCCGTTAAGAGCTTGTTCCAAGGCAAAAAAAAGGATAAGGAGACTTAGATTCTTCAACGTCTGCAGAAGCATACTGCATATGTTTTATCACTTGGCCAGCGTCATCACCCAGATGTGACCTCATCACCCAGATGTGCTGATCACCAGGTCGAGGAGAAAAGGCGACGCAGCACCTTCCTTCCGCTGCTCTCAAGCAGCCTTTAGACACAGAAGCAGTGGGATAGAAGTATCACATGAAGTAATACAAGTTTACATCTTATAGCAATAGCAAGTGTATTCCTATTGGAAGACAATAGGGAACATGCATATATAAAATAGGATTGACATACAGTACAAAGTAAAATATAGTACTTTCGCAGAGATTAACATCATTGAAAGATAAGAAATACAAAAAAATACAATGTATTAAAATGTTTGACTTCAGATCAATATGAATCATTCATAAAAACAACCTGTGGACATTTTAATAGGTAGTAGGAAAGTTCTCCAGATGACTGACAGGGAGTCCCGATCAAGCACAGTATGCTGGTACGATGTGTATTTTATGCACTATGAATAATTTCCGTGGATATGATTAATGTTGCAAAGTCACTCAGATAGCTTCAAGCATTGGACCGACACACTGGTTGCTCTGAAGTTATCGTGTTAGGAACTTCTCAACATTAGAAATGGACGAAGACTTTGCAAAGCAGACAAAGTCTGGTGGTTCTCCAGCCCTCAGAGGTCCTGGTGAGTCGGAAACCCAGAGTTACTACCTAGATTAGAAATGAGGACCATCTCATACAGTTAGCGACTATAGTTCACAACTAGTTGATATTTTACTGTTTTTCTCATTTGTAGAGCGCTATATTGCAGATGAGATCAAAGGTCATCTTCTGGAGAGGTTGACATGACGGTAGGACCCTTACAGAAAGACAAGGTCCTCTGAAAGTAAACGGGTCCCCAGTCTGATAGTGAAGAGGAAAGCCACAAAAGAAGAAGGAGAAGGACCACTGAAGGAGAAAAGTACAAGACTTTCTTCAACAGACACTGGCAAAGGTAAGCTGATCATGTGTAACTGTTGTTGGGAGTGTGTGTATATATGTACAGTATATATATATATATATACATGTTTATGCATATATATATAAATATATATGTATATATAAATATATATAAACATATATATTTATATATATGTTTATGGCCTGTCCAGGGTGTCCCCTGCCTTCGCCCTATGTCAGCTGGTATAGGCTCCAGCGCCCCCGCGACCCTAATGAGGATAAGCGGTATTGAAAATGGATGGATGGATGGATATATATATATATATATATATATATATATATATATATATATATATATATATATATATTGTGATGTCATGAGAGGAAGTGCCATCTATGGGAGATACATCCCCTCCCAGTGGTTGCAGCAGAGACTACAACCCATCATGGCAGCTGGGTAACAAACTACAATTCCCATAGTCAGCAGGGCAGCAGGGGCCAGCTGAAAGAGTTCCTCTGGGTACTTTCTCATCTGTAGAAATACATCTGTGGAGCAAGTGACAGTCAGTAGGAGGAAGGCCAGCACCGATGGTGAAGGACCAAACAGAGAAAAGAAGAGGAGGCTGGCCCTGAAGGACACCAAACAGGAGACCGGTCAGGATGTGTCCACAGAAGCCCCAAGAGGTCAGTAGATAGTGATGAATGTAGGGTTTGACCTCATGGAAGTGCAACATTAGCATGTATATTAAGTATAACATAGAAAGGTTCATATTGGAGCTTCTAGCTTTCAATTGGTGTTAATCACAACTGTATGAAAACAAAATGTGTTTCTCTGTTCTGATGAATTTGAGACCAAATACCAGCAACAGGATCAGCTGGTCGAAGGAGGATGTGGATGTGTGGATGCTGGCTAATAGATGGATAATATGCCCGTAAGTGTGACACACACATTCTTTAAATACACACACCAATCCAATCCCACAAAATAGTAATGCTGCTGCCTCTCTGACAGGAAGGAGAACGTGAGGACCTCCTTCTGCTTGTGTTGTAGCCCACCCAGCATCATGGAGAGGGGATCTCTCTTTGAATTGCCTTTCCAGAGGGTTCTTCACAATCTTCATTTTCTATCCGTATTTTGGGAGTTTTTCCTCGTCTTCTTAGAGAGCTTGGGCTGGGTGAAATCCCCAAGTATGTAATGGGATATTAAATAATAAATTAACTTGAATTTAAATTCCCTTTCAAGCTTTTTTACTTTATTATAATGAAAGACACATGGTGTACAAATACATAATATTGACAGCAATGATCATTTTTATTGAACATATTAGGCTTTATTAAAAGTGTTTCAGCTGTGGTCAAAGAAGACCTCAGATCAAAGCAAAGGTACGAGGAGATTTACATCGGAAATCAAGATTAAAACATAATCATATATTTATATTAATTGAGGGAATTAACAGCTAAAGAAAAAAAGAAATAGTTTAATTCACTACACGATAATGTAAATAAAGAAGAGTAAAAGCAAGACAGTATAGACAGTATAAAATGGGGTGTCAACAAAATGTATATTTAAGAGGTTCTGAGAAGTTATTTAAAATACTCACAGCTCTAGTACCGGACAGCTGAGGCCCGGTGGACTGTGGTCTGGATTCAGGACTCAGGAGCAGCAGGGAGACGTGGCTCTGAGGCGACCCGGTGTTAGTATGTGAGGAGCAGCTATTCCCATCAGGGCTTTGGAACACCACGACCATCAACCAATCAACAGGCACACGAGAATATTTAAGATTCATCTATTTTAATTGCATATCAAATTTACATCTATTTGGAATACAGTTTTATCATAAAGAAACTCATAAACTTAATGTGATGTGTATTTTTGTTTTAAATACACAATAAACAGGTTTATGCATTCAGCATAAATAAATCAAGTTTGTTTAAAATTCATAACCAGGTTTCTGGGTTGAGTTTTAATAGAGGTTACTTGTTTGATATTCAAAAGAAAATCATGCAATAAACTTAATTATATGCATTGTATTACTGCTCCAGAGGAGTGACACACACACACACACACACACACACACACACACACACACGCTGACATTCCTCTTGAGTAAGTTACTGCAACAAGTTGTTTTGTAGTTTGGAAGAACTTGGTAAGCCTTCATTGACATGTCATCATTGTTAGGATTCCTCATACATTGCAGTTAACATTTTACCATTTCATCACTCTTTGTTTGGGTTCCCACCTCACACAAAGCAATACGGCTGGGTTTTTGTCAAGAAAATATGCTTCTGTTTTCATACTGGCAATACTAGAAGATGTTTTTCTCTTGGGTTATCACTGTTTTGTGTATAAGTGCGTGTGTGTGTGTGTGTGTGTGTGTGCGTGTGTGTGAAGTAAATGTAGCAGCTGTAGTGTGACAAAAAGCTTATAGCCACAGTGGGAGGTGTGTTGTCCACAAATACACATACACACACACACACACACACACAGTGATGAGAAGGGCTGTCAATGGTTAGATAATGGACCATCAGCTGAACAATAGCTGCTGTGTCTGTGTGCGTCTGTGTGTGCCTTATTGTCTTGCTGTGTCTGTGTGCGTCTGTGTGTGTCTGTGTGCGTCTGTGTGCGTCTGTGTGTGTCTGTGTGCGTCTGTGTGCGTCTGTGTGCGTCTGTGTGTGCCTTATTGTCTTGCTGTGTCTGTGTGCGTCTGTGTTTGTCTGTGTGTGTCTGTGTGCGTCTGTGTGTGTCTGTGTGCGTCTGTGTGTGCCTTATTGTCTTGCTGTGTCTGTGTGCGTCTGTGTGTGTCTGTGTGTGTCTGTGTGCGTCTGTGTGTGTCTGTGTGCGTCTGTGTGTGTCTGTGTGTGTCTGTGTGCGTCTGTGTGTGCCTTATTGTCTTGCTGTGTCTGTGTGTATGTGTGCGTCTGTGTGTGCCTTATTGTCTTGCTGTGTCTGTGTGCGTCTGTGTGCGTCTGTGTGTGTCTGTGTGCGTCTGTGTGCGTCTGTGTGTGTCTGTGTGCGTCTGTGTGCGTCTGTGTGTGTCTCTGTGCGTCTGTGTGTGTCTGTGTGCGTCTGTGTGTGTCTGTGTGTGTCTGTGTGTGCCTTATTGTCTTGCTGTGTCTGTGTGCGTCTGTGTGCGTCTGTGTGTGTCTGTGTGTGTATGTGTGCGTCTGTGTGTGTCTGTGTGCGTCTGTGTGTGCCTTATTGTCTTGCTGTGTCTGTGTGCGTCTGTGTGCGTCTGTGTGCGTCTGTGTGTGTCTGTGTACGTCTGTGTGTGTCTGTGTGTGTCTGTGTACGTCTGTGTGTGTCTGTGTGCGTCTGTGTGTGCCTTATTGTCTTGCTGTGTCTGTGTGCGTCTGTGTGCGTCTGTGTGCGTCTGTGTGTGTCTGTGTGCGTCTGTGTGTGTATGTGTGTGTCTGTGTGTATGTGTGCGTCTGTGTGTATGTGTGTGTCTGTGTGTATGTGTGCGTCTGTGTGTGCCTTATTGTCTTGCTGTGTCTGTGTGCGTCTGTAATTGTCTGTGTGTGTATGTGTGTGTCTGTGGGTGCCTTATTGTCTTGCTGTGTATGTGTGTGTCTGTGTGTATGTGTGTGTCTGTGTGTATGTGTGTGTCTGTGTGTGCCTTATTGTCTTGCTGTGTCTGTGTGCGTCTGTAATTGTCTGTGTGTGTATGTGTGTGTCTGTGGGTGCCTTATTGTCTTGCTGTGTATGTGTGTGTCTGTGTGTATGTGTGTGTCTGTGTGTATGTGTGTGTCTGTGTGTGCCTTATTGTCTTGCTGTGTATGTGGGCTAACGTCTCAATCTTTGTGTGTGCACCATGTTGTGCATGAGCATTTTAGATTTCTTGATTGTTTAGAGGAACCCATCTATGTATCTGCTTTGATGCACCACAGTGTCTCTCTCTCTGTGTGTGTGTGTGTGTGTGTGTGTGTATGTGTGTGTGTGTGTGTGTGTGTGTGTGCTAAGGCACACTAAAGCAGTGTTATCTCCTAGAACATATAGCAGTAAATCTGTGGACATATTGGGATGGCAGATTACACTGATATTACTGTGTGTGTGTGTGTGTGTGTGTGTGTGTGTGTGTGTGTCGGACAAAGCTGATAGAAGTCTAAGTGTGCAGGAGGTTCATCTCTTTCTCCCCTGAGCTGTATGTGCGTGCCTCTCTGCCTCTTCGTTCAACACGCCAGTGACACGCTGACGGCAGCATGAGGAGCTCCTCGTGGACGGATGGGTCCATCAAACACAGGACTTTCACCCAGGAGACTGCTGTTTGTGTGAAGCATGGAATGTAAAGGACACTCAGTCCGTTTAGATTGTTACGTGAAGCACATCATTCCTTCTGTCTGTCTCTGCTGAATGCTCCACTGGGTTCATCACAACTCTGTACATGAGAGAGATAACAGTGAAACAGAGGTGTGTGTTTAGTAAAAACAAATGCAAGTTTCCATTTCCTAAAGAGTGTGACTGTGCTGTAATTTATTCATTTCTCCTTCATGTTTTGCCTCTTTATCTGGCAGCAGCGGGGAGGGAGGTGTGGGTGGAGGCCAACAGTTCAACATCTCTCACAGCACTGTTTGGCAGTGCCTTCCAAAATTGTAACAAATCGTTGTTTTAAAAATGTAACTGTTTAGTGTATCTCTTGAGCTTTGTTCAGGTTCTGGCACAATACTGGTTCAGAGGAGATCATGACTCCTCCGTGGTGGGGCGCTGCACCTGGCTTTAGGCTGGCTAGCAAAGGCCCGGGGCGAAAGGTGGCTTGAGGCTCCAGCCGTGTCCTCACCGCCCGCCCCCCCCCCCAGACCTCCAGACCCCCAGACCTCGACCTTTCCAAGGGACTTAGTGCCCCCTCGGTGTCCTGCCCTAAGCGCATCACACTAGATAACACTGTTTTGAAATTTGGCTGAACTGACCCTCAAAGGGCAGGTTGGGTACATACAAATAGATGCTCTATTACACACACACACACACACACACACACACACAGATTCAACATCAGCAGGAGCAGCGCAGCCCCATGGCTAATCTGGCTTCACACTGCGTGCGTGTGTGTGTGTGTGTGTGTGTGTGTGTGTGTATACACTAACACATCTCACACAATGTGACACTTGCCATGAAGCCCCTTTATATATGAAGATGCAGTAACCCCCGACTTTGCCGGGCAGCATACGTTTCTCCGTGCCTCCTCTCCCCGCCAGACACACACAAGCATGCTGCCACCGCTGAGAAATTAATCCGCTAACAAGGCTGTCTCCCATATTAATAACGATATGGCTGTCATCAGGCAAGGTGACACCTTCTCCTTGTATATTGCTGTGTGAGGCGGGCGATATGGGAGTAATGTGTTTGTGCACAAAGCAGGGGTTGACCCTGGCTTAACTGCTGTGATTATGAGCAAGTAGGTACTATTAAAAAGCACAAAGTGACAGTGAAAAAGTGGGCGCTGCAAAAAGGGTGGCGTGGACGTGTTGAGTGTGTGTGCGTAGGTGTGTGTTGCAGGCAAAGGTCTGCAAACACATTAAAAGGAGTCTCTGTATTGTATCTGTACTCTGTGTGTATGCATATAGTACAGATGTTTCCTGCCACTAGGTGGAGCTCTTCCTGTTCCTCAGGAGCCTCCTCTCCTCTCTTCTCCTCTCCTCCCCGTGGATGTGGCTGCCAGCTCTCTGACTAAAGCAGCGAATGGATCAGCGGCGGATAACAAAAAGATGGATTTGATCCCTCCGATATCCCCTTTTTTCTCCAGCTCCGGCCTCGTCTCCAACTGGCACCAGCATGTGTCTCATATCTGGCGTGGATCTGGGCTCCGGTTTAGCTGGATTACATTTACACCTGGTGTTAAGATGCATCTTCCTGTATGCTCACTTAAATTGGATTTCTCTTCCCGTCTCCGAAGCCTCAGCGCTTTGCTGTTCACATCTGTTTTTAGTTGTTTCCTCCTTTCACACCGACAGCAACACGTGTAAACGATGAGTTCAACCGTGAGATTCAGTTTCCACACCTTCTCGGATCCAGATCCACTTCCGTCACAGGTGGGACTGTTCTGGCATCTTCTGGTGTGTTAATGCAAAGGCTGACATCAGGTTTAGCAATTTTACGGGTATTCCAAACAAGAAAAGACTCTTTCTCCTCATATGAAGTGAAAGCAAATAATTAGTTTGACTTGGTTTCCACTGTCACTCAGAGCCGGATGAGGAGGCGATGCAGCCCCCAGGTGAGAATCAGCTTTGGGCCTCTTTTGCCCCCCCCCCCTTTACATTGTGTATTTTGGTTGGTAATAAATCATTCGTATTTGGTGATTTAAGTACAAATTCATTTTCAATATGTATAATTAATATTTAAAAAGAAATCTGGGTCCCCTCTCCAAGATGAGTCAAGTGTTGATTCAGTATTGCACTTCATCAACGTCCCTCCAGGAGGGGGCTGACAGCCCGGACCGAGTCCTGGTGGCTGGGGGGGACTCTTGTTACAGCATGGTGAGGAGGTCCTCTTCAAGCAGAAGGTTGATGAACAGGTTAGCGGCCCCTCTCTAACCCACACCTAGGGAGCGGATAGGCCTTCAGATCAGCCGACATCACGCCAAGCGGGGGAGTCAGAAGCTGTGGAAAAAGCTTGTGCTTGAGTTTAGAGCATCCATTTCTAAAGGCTTCGGTTAACGAGTAATGCATCATTTATTCTCGCTTGTATTATTATTTATTAATGCAAATTAAGCATAAGCCATTAATAAAAACAACATGTCAGTTGTTTAAAGTTATAGGTCTTAATGGCTCATAATATATTCAGCCTTAGCAAATGATGTATTATCTATTCATGAAACCTTTAATAACTGTTTGTATGTCTTCAGACGGCCACGATGGGGCCTTGGGATCACTGATGGAGGAACACTTTGGTGTTTTCTCTCCCTGATGAATCCCAGAGTGTACAAAGTGACACACTCTGCCATTGTGGTCACTGGGTGTTGATTGACGGACTGGGCTTTGGCAGGTTTAGCGGTGGCATGCTGGTGCAGCGGAGTAAAGACTTCCCTAATCCATCCTGGATGACGACGTCTTGACAAACACACTTGTATAAGCCTTAATCACAGTTGGAGCCTCACAGGGCTTTACCCCGCCTCATTATGAAGCGATGCATCAAGTGACACACACTTACGAGTAACCTTCATTACGAGCGCGCTAAAGCTCTCTGAAAAAATGCAGTTTCTGTACATATTGAGTTCATCCGCAGCTGTGATAATAAAGGGTCGAGGACAGACCCACGTCTTGGCTCCTATTTGCCTTCAAAGCAGTAAGGGTCGACGTGTCAGATGACAGGTGAATGGAATTTACCATGTGGTGTTCGCAGCACTGACAAATAACATTTATGGAAATCTGTAGCAACATCTCTTGCAACCCGTCTTCACAAGAAATAGCCTGAGTGGTCTCCAGGTTTTATTAGAACGGCCTCAACTTAATGGAATTGAATGTTACAAGATTTAAAAAAAACACATAAATAGATGTTAGCAGCGAAAAACATTCCAATCCTTCACCATGAACGAATAAACTGATGACGATTTTGAATCTTAGTCATAGCGCCACCTACTGTTAAGAGGAAGTTACTGTTGCGATACTTTGGCTTGCTACTCTTAAGCCATTGTCATGAAAATGTAGGAAACACAACCAAACTTGGCACACACACACATTTAAAGTCCAAAAATGTAGTTGATGTGATTTTAAGTCGGCTCGATAGCCACCGGCATGATAAAGGCACTTCTCTGTGTCATCGTCTCGACTTCATACTGGATAAGTCTAGACGATGATCTGAATAGACAACAGCAAACAGAGGTCACCTGTCTCTATGAGCTCCATTTCCTCCTGTCTTACTCTTTGGCTTGCTTGTCTCCACCTCCTCTCTTGCTCCTTCCTGTTGTAGACTCACTGTCTCCTCAGCCGTGTGTGATTGACTCGAGCAGAGCTGATTGGTTCTAATTACTCCAACACAGCGCTGATTAAACCTCTGACACACATTTGAGCACATGCACAGATGCATGCGTGGATTTATACACAATGTTTACACCTGCACATATAAAAAATAGTTATTATATCACTGACAAATCCTGAACTATAATCCCTTTAAATGCAAAGGAATAAATCAACACTTTTGGCTAGTATTTCCTGTCTTTCTGACTGGAAATACCTTATGTCTGTGTGCGACGTATAGAGCTGAGGATGTGAGGTGGTAGCATCAAAGACTGAATATAAGAAGTGGACATAGTCAACGTGACGTCAAACATTGATTTGTGGAATGCGGTTTTGAAACCTGGAGTTTTGAATTTGTCCATCACATCTTGATTCATGGGAACTATTCAATTCAGTTTATTTCTTATAGCCCAAAATCACAAATTTGCCTCAAAAGGGCTTTACAATCTGTACACTTACGACATCCCTGACCTTTGACCTCACACCGGATCAGGAAAAACTCCCCAAAAATAACCTTTCACAGGGAAAAAAGGGAAGAAACCTTCAGGAGAGCAACAGAGGAGGATCCCTCTCCCCGGATGGACAGAAGCAATAGATGTCATGTGTACAGAATGAACAGAGTTACAGAGTTACAACACATGCAATGAATATGACAGAAATTCTGAATAATGAGTAGGCATGGACCACGATCCAGACCTCCACAAGCCATGAAACAGAAGGAGGGGGGGGGCATCAGCAGGGCCATGGCAGAAGGCAGGGCCACCAGGCAGGAGCAATGAGGTCAGGCCCTTGAGGCAGGAGGCACAGAGAAGGAGGCAGGGCCATTGGGAAGGAGGCCAGGCCCAGGCCAGTGGCTGGATGCAGAAAGCAGGGGCAAGGAGGCAGGACCGGCTCCAGACACCTCCAGGTCCAATGGACCCTATGAGACGAGAACGCACAAAGTCTCCAGGGAGGAAGTAGAGTTAGTAATGTGCAATGAAGAGATGTAAATTCATCCATAAGGAGAGAGAGAAGAGGAGATAGGTGCTCAGTGTATCTTAAAACATCCCCCAGCAGCCTATAAGCCTATAGCAGCATATCAAGGGGCTGGACCAGGGCAAACCTGATTCAGCCCTAACTATAAGCACTATTAAAGAGGAAAGTCTTAAGTCTATTCTTAAATGAGGTGACTGTGTCTGCCTCCCGGACTGAAAGTGGAAGCTGGTTCCATAAAAGAGGAGCTTGATAACTGAAGGCTCTGGCTCCCATCCTACTTTTTAGGACTCTAGGAACCACAAGTAGCCCCGCAGTTAGTGAGCGCAGCTCTCTAGTGGGGCAATATGGTACTACAAGCTCCTTAAGATATGATGGTGCATCACCAATCAAGGCTTTGTAGGTGAGGAGAAGAATTTTAAATGTGATTCTTGATTTTACAGGGAGCCAGTGCAGCGCAGCTAATACAGGAGTAATGTGATCTCTTTTCTTAGTTTTTGTGAGTACACGAGCTGCAGCATTCTGGATCAACTGGAGGGACTAGTTGACCAAATGCTGAATAAGAATTCTTTAGCGACCAAAATATTATAATTAACTTTCAGAATTGAAAACACACTGTGAAATTGTTAAAAGTTCTACGACGAAAAACGGCCAACGACGCTGTGGTAGGTACCTGTCAATCACAGGGTAACACCGCCCTAAAGCATACCCTGCTTTATGGTCTATTTGACTCTAAATGGACCATAGTTTACTAAATCATCATCATGCTGTATTGAAGAAGACTTTAAACTAGCAATAGGAAATGTTAAATTAACTTGCATGTATGCAATTAATATATATACATATGTATATATACACATATATATCAGTATATACATCAGTGTCTAAACAAATGCTCATTCTCACACACCAATGGCACAGTCTTCGGGAGAAATTTGGATTTCACTTAAACCTCCGTTCTTCTCGCTTTAATTCAGCCCCGTGCATTTGAGACCATGAACTCATGTTCACAATGTTTACTGAGGTAATAAATCAAGTGAGCACTCATTTTCTCATAGATTTCTATAGAATCAGACTTATTTTGACACCCAGAGGAGTCGCCCAACACTGGTTATTAGAAAGAATGAAAATCCTTTAAAATTCTCGGGAAAGTGAAACAAAAATAATAATAATAATAATAATTATTATTATTATTATTATTATTAGGGGCTGGTCCAAGTCAATAATAATAATAATAATAATTATTATTATTATTTGATAGAATTTTCAACATGCTTTCCTTTGAGGAAAATTACCGTTTTAGTTGATACATTTCCCGCAATTGTACTGTTATGTAATATCCATCTATGCACTATTATTCTATTGGGTTGATTTGGATAAAGACTTATTTTACCTGTGAGCCTAAATGTATAATATCACTTGGCACACGTATGTAGGTCTATCTTACCATGTGTCATTATAGAATGTATTTCATTATTTAAGTAGATTTTCCATGAACTTTTACTGATAGTGGTTAATAAAGTCAAATAATTTGTCAGCCCTCTAAAATCAGGTCAGCGTTACAGAAACTCTGGTTAAGCAACAACTTGGTCCAGGTTAGTTTCCCATCATAAGCATGAGCTTGAACACAAGGCATGTTGTACAAGGTACAGCAACAACACCCGACCACACACATCCCACGGGATGGCAGGCATTACTCTTTGGGCTCCACAGCGCAGAAAGCCAGACAGCAAAATCAATTAAGTCAAAGCCTCTGCAAATATTTGAGAAATATTAGCTCTCTCAACACTGACCACAATCCTTTGGAATCACAGGAAAGTCCCCTCACAGAAACAAACTATAGATTGTGACAGTTTGTTGGTGTCAAAGTCACCTCCTGATTATGAATAGACTGCAGCCCCAGTGTATTGGAAGCTTTGTAGATATGGAACAAGTAAAATGTCACTTAGCATTTGTGGTGGTGACACGCAGATAATTATTAGTTATCTGATAACATGAAGTTTAATTTGTAAATGTGTTTGAAAGCGTGATATCTCAGCACTCGGCCTCTGATTAGCTGCCTTTATACAGTATGTGTGGATGTAAGATTGAAAAAAGTAAATGTCAGCAACTAAACTGTCAGCATATTTCATAGCTCTATAGAATATATATTAATAGAAGCACTGGTTGTACAGTGTGCTGCCTTATAAGCCCCCAGAGAATGGACATGGAAATTGTATGTGAGACACAAAATAGTGGATGCAAGAACCTCTGACAAAGTGGGTTATGGGAAACTCAAAAATAAGATTTTAGGCCTTGAAACGCCAGGGCTTGATATTTTTTGGATTATTTTACAAAGTACACAATGTAAATGTTACTTTGCAAAAAAGCAATGTGATTTTCTTTTCTTTCTTTTGGAATGAGGCCATTTGTTCTGATCTTCCCACACTGCGCTTAAAGGCATCAGCCGATCCGGTTGTGTGGAAAGACTTGAGCCTATTTGTGTCAAACAAGACAGAGGCTTCGCAGTCCAAACAAAGACGGACAACTTTATTACTCCTTTCACCTTTGGGACCAGATCCACGCCTTCTGTTCTGACCTTTCACAATAAAAGCCTGACATATACACAGTGTAACTGTTTACCAGAGGGTAGTCCTCTGCCTGCAAGAGTCCATGTGAACCTTTAATAAAAAAACATGCAACAATTGTAACCAATCCCAGCTGACATTAGGCAAAGCCAGGCAATCACTGAGCTGATACATAGAGACAGACAACCATTCACATCTACAGGCAATTGCATGTCTTTGGACAGTGGGAGGAAGCTGGAGAACCTGGAGAGAACCCAAGCTGACAAGAGAACACAACTTCAGCCCAGGATTGTGTGTATTTGTTGACTTCCAGCAACACAGTGCAACAGTTTACACTCATACTATGTAGACTGACATTTGACCCGCACATCTCTCTGAACACCTCCCCCGACTCCAAGCTTCCTTACACACATAATGGGTGTCGTATGGACCCAAGGCTAGGCTGTATCCAAGGCTTCTAAAAGGCTCCACCTTCCACCCTCACACATGGGAGTTGGACCTCAATGTCTGCTTTGCTGCTCTGCACTGGCTCCCTGTAAAATCAAGAATCACATTTAAAATTCTTCTCCTCACCTACAAAGCCTTGATTGGTGATGCACCTTCATATCTTAAGGAGCTTGTAGTACCATATTTCCCCACTAGAGAGCTGCGCTCACTAAATGCGGGGCTACTTGTGGTTCCTAGAGTCCTAAAAAGTAGGATGGGAGCAAGAGCCTTCTGTTATCAAGCTCCTCTTTTATGGAACCAGCTTCCACTTTCAGTCCAGGAGGCAGACACAGTCACCTCATTCAAGAATAGACTTAAGACTTTCCTGTTTGATAGTGATTATAGTTAGGGCTGAATCAGGTTTGCCCTGGTCCAGCCCCTTGATATGCTGCTATAGGCTTATAGGCTGCTGGGGGATGTTTTAGGATACACTGAGCACCTATCTCCTCTTCTCTCTCTCCTTATGGATGAATTTACATCTCTCCATTGCACCTTATTAACTCTGCTTCCTCCCCGGAGTCGTTGTGACTTCACGTCTCATAGGGTCCATTGGACCTGGAGGTGTCTGATGCCTGGTGAGCCGGCCTCCCGCGTTGGCCCTGCTGATGCGCCTCCTCTCTACCTCCTTCTGTTTCATGGATTGGAGTTCCATTCATACATTGTCATATTCATGTAATGTGTTTATGTAACTTTGTAAATGCTGTTCATTCTGTACACATGACATCTATTCATCTGTCCATCCGGGGAGAGGGATCCTCCTCTGTTGCTCTCCTGAAGGTTTCTTCCCTTTTTTCCCTGTCAAAGGTTATTTTTGGGGAGTTTTTCCTGATCTGATGTGAGGTCAAAGGTCAGGGATGTCGTATGTGTACAGATTGTAAAGCCCTCTGAGGCAAATTTGTAATTTGTGATATTGGGCTATACAAAATAAACTGAATTGAATTGAATGTCACGGAGGTGAGTAAGATCCTTCTAATCATTAAAAATATGTCCTGGGACCCTAAAACAAGGCTCATCCAATTCAAGATTCTAAATAGTCTATTGGATCCCCATCTAAGCTCAACAGAGTTAAGCTAATGCAAACTCCAGAATGCTTGAGATGTCAGAAATGAAGCTCCAGCGTGAGTTCAGTCAGGAAGAGCATACTCTTGCAAGCCTGTCGTTCATTTCCATTCACTCCTTGTCAGGATCTGTAGTGTTGTGTCGTGTTTCCTGTTTTATTTTGAAGTCCTTGTCTCTCGTGTCCTCTGTTTCTCTGCACTTCCTGTCCCTGTGATTGTCTGCCCTGTCCCTGATTGTTTCCTCCTGTGTCCAATCACCTGCACCAGCCCTCTGTATTTAAGTCCTGTTCATGTCATTCCCCTTTGTCGGTTCGTCTTGTCTAGATCATTGAAGATCATGTGTGAGACTGTTTTGTTTGTTTTTGAATCCTGTTAAATCCTGTTGAGCAATAAAGTTGCCTTTTCGAGTGTTGACGGCGTTTGGGTCCAGTTACCTGCAGCTGCACATAACACTCCTCATGCATGTTCACTCATAATTCCCTTGCTGTCATGGTTCAGGGCTGTCAATCATCAGCTGGTCTCCTCTGTCCAGTAGCACAAAGAAACAATGACATGGTTAGCCAATCATCTTGCTGCTGTCTCTCTACCTTCAGTATGTTCATGCTGCTGTTAGTCACCGCTCCATCTCCACCCAGTCTTCATCAGATCCATCATCTTCATCAACTCATCATTCCATCAGCCTCATCAGCACCACCAAATCATAGGCTGTGACATGCTTTTTGCCCAGAATCTGTGTATCCTGGGGGACCCGTGACTCCTCGAGGACATCCCACACCCCGATGCATAATGGATGCAAACTAAAATGATGCTGGGGGATAAGCTCATATTTAAAATGGAGGGGCCCCCTCTTTCAACCCTGTTAATCTTTGGTACAATCATTTAGCCATGCTGGAAGGCCTGGCATACAGACTTAGGAAAAGAGTGGAATGTTTCCATTCCAAACGAGAGAGTTACCTGTGCCACAATAGGGGGCCATGCTGGGGTGTATGAGAGGGACTCGAGGAATCATCGTCATATTGTCAGTTTATTACACTTTCCATGTACAAGTAAAGACATTCATACTGCTCATTGTCCCATCACCAGATATCTGTCACATGTATGCTTGTAAATGTTTGTTATGATGCCATACAACTTTTTATCATGAACAAACTGTTTCCCCACACAACCACAGTACTCTCCAGGGATATATGGATACATGGCATGAGCTGCAGTCGTCCAGCGCCCTCTTTAGACCATGGTTGTATTATTATATTAACAGGTGAATGTGTTCTAAAAAGGACGTTTTTTTCGGCCTCCCCGGGTGTGGTTTGGACCTACAGAGCCTGTTGAAAGCATGTAAGTATGGGAGATATTGCCGGCTCCCTGCATACATACAATGAAAAATTAAAAACTACTGTCTTTTATACTACAAAATGAACATCTGTAAAACTTGAAATGACTTGAAAATGGCACTATTCTAAAATCTGCTGTGTGGACTTGGTATGAAGAAGCACACGATACTGTCATCCAGGAGGTATCCACTGGCTTTACTGTGCTTCCATTAGAGTTACCTACCAACAACCCACAGAGACATACATTAATTACATCAAAAGTAAATAGAAGAGGAGTTACCTACAACAATTAAAACCACAATAGTGCAACATAATTAAATGCTGACTTAAATATCAGATCTGTCATCTAAAGCTGTATTAGTAAATTATTTAATATCTGATAATCATATTGATTTATGGTGTCTTACTGAAACCTGGCTGAGTCATGAATAATATGTCAGCCTAAATGAATCAACTCCTCCAAATTATATTAATACTCACATTCCTCGAGGCACCGGCCAAGGAGGTGCGTAAGCAGCCATCTTTGACTTAAGCTTATTAATAAACCCCAAACCTAAATGAAATTATCTCATCTAAAAAAACCTTGTTCATGATCTTTCACACCCAACATGAAAAACAATACAGCTTATTCTGTAACTTTGATCAAGTTGAGTTCTTGGAACAGATAAAATAATTATTGAAAGTGATTTTAATATTTATGTGGATGGTGATAATAGCCTTAGTGCAGCACTTATCTCATTATTAGATTCAATTGGCTTCTCACTGGTTTAACCACAGCCATGACCTTGTTATGGCATATGGCATTGAAATTGATAAGTGATAGTCTTTCCACAAAACCCTCTTTTATCAGACCATTACCTAATAATTTTTGAATTACGCCATAAGGTAACAGTTTATACACTAGATGTTGATCTGATAGTGCTGTTGCTAAGTCTAAGTGATTGAGTCAACATTTGATTCAATACCACGACTCAATGTGACGGAGGACTCCTGTGCTAACTTTAGTCCGTCCCAGATTGATCATATTGTCGATAGTGCTACAGGCTCACTGAGAATGACACTAGACTCGATAGCCCCACTGAAGAACAAGATAATAAAACAAAAAAGTTTGCTCCATGCTATAATCCTCAGAGTTGCCTTGGAAACGGCTGTATGCCCTGGTGTATATTTGGATAGCTTTTCTCCCATTAACCTAGACCAATTGTCCTCAACGGTTTCTACTTCTAAACCGTCTACCTGTCTCTTAGACCCCATCCCAACGAGGCTGCTTAAAGACGTGTTGCCTTTAATTGGCACCTCTCTGCTGGATATTGTTAATGTGTCTTTGCTAACAGGCCATGTACCACATTCCTTCAAAGTAGCTGTAATTAAACCTCTCCTGAAGAAGCCCACTCTTAATCCAGAGGTGTTGGCTAACTACAGACCAATCTCTAACCTTCCCTTCCTCTCTAAGATCCTTGAGAAAGTAGTCGCAAATCAGTTGTGTGACCTTTTTACATCATAATAGTTTATTTGAGGAGTTTCAGTCAGGATTTAGAAAACACCACAGCACAGAGACAGCACTGGTGAAAATTACAAATGACCTCCTAATTGAATCAGATAAAGGACTCATCTCTGTACTGGTCTTGTTAGACCTTAGCGCTGATAAAGGACTCATCTCTGTTCTGGTCTTGTTAGACCTTAGTGTTGATAAATGACTCATCTCTATACTGGTCTTGTTAGACCTTAGTGTTGATAAATGACTCATCTCTACTTGTTTTGTTAGACCTTAGTGCTGATAAAGGACTCATCTCTGTACTTGTCTTGTTAGACCTTAGTGTTGATAAAGGACTCATCTCTATACTGGTCTTGTTAGACCTTAGTGCTGATAAAGGACTCATCTCTGTACTTGTTTTGTTAGACCTTAGTGCTGATAAAGGACTCATCTCTGTACTGGTCTTGTTAGACCTTAGTGCTGATAAATGACTCATCTCTGTACTTGTTTTGTTAGACCTTAGTGCTAATAAAGGACTCATCTCTGTACTGGTCTTGTTAGACCTTAGTGCTGATAAAGGACTTATCTCTGTACTGGTCTTGTTAGACCTTAGTGCTGATAAAGGATTCATCTCTGTACTTGTTTTGTTAGACCTTAATGCTGATAAAGGATTCATCTCTGTACTGGTCTTGTTAGACCTTAGTGCTGATAAAGGACTCATCTCTGTACTTGTTTTGTTAGACCTTAGTGCTGATAAAGGACTCATATCTGTACTTGTTTTGTTAGACCTTAGTGCTAATAAAGGACTCATCTCTGTACTGGTCTTGTTAGACCTTAGTGCTGATAAAGGACTTATCTCTGTACTGGTCTTGTTAGACCTTAGTGCTGATAAAGGATTCATCTCTGTACTTGTTTTGTTAGACCTTAATGCTGATAAAGGATTCATCTCTGTACTGGTCTTGTTAGACCTTAGTGCTGATAAAGGACTAATCTCTGTACTTGTGTTGTTAGACCTTAGTGCTGATAAAGGACTCATCTCTGTACTGGTCTTGTTAGACCTTAGTGCTGATAAATGACTCATCTCTACTTGTTTTGTTAGACCTTAGTGCTGATAAAGGACTCATCTCTGTACTGGTCTTGTTAGACCTTAGTGCTGATAAAGGACTCATCTCTGTACTGGTCTTGTTAGACCTTAGTGCTGATAAAGGATTCATCTCTGTACTTGTTTTGTTAGAACTTAGCGCTGCGTTCGACACCATTGACCATGACATCCTATTACAATACAGGAACATTTAATTGGCATTAAAAGGACCTATCCTAAGTCCTATTCATCAGCTCCATCTCAGTTTGTATTTGTAGACAATTAATCACACCATGGCAAGTCCAAGAACGATTCACCTTATATATGCTTCCATTCGGCAATATTATCAAACATTAACTGTCTTTGGTATGCAGATAATACCCAATTGTATCTATTGAATAAGCCAGACAAAACCAACCAGTTAGCTGAATTCCAAGAAAAGACATAACAACCTGGATGACCTGCAACTTCCAGACGTTAAACTCCGACTAAACGTATTGTAAATTATGGAATAACATAGTTACTCTAGATGGCATTTCCCTGGCCTCCAGGACCCCATAACCCCACGAGAGCACTGCGCTCCCAGAGTGCAGGATTACAGTATGTGTGGATCGTGTGAGTTTCTAAAAGTAGTTAGTCAAGGAGAATCCGGTGCATAACAACTTAATCTCTGGAGAGGTTCTTAGACATGCAGTAGTAGTAGTTCAACAGGTTTTTTACCAAATTTCAGTAAAATAGCAAAGCCACAGATATGAGTAATGTGTTAATTTGTATAGTGTGCTCTAAACTTGAGCCTGGTGTGTGGTTGACTAACTTAATCATATTGACTTAATCATACTGCCTACCAAAAGTGCCAGAATTATTGTTAGGTCCTGACCACCAATCCTCTGATTGAAGGACGACCCTGCTCCTCACTGAGACACAGTCGCCCCATAATAGACAATAGACAATAGACAATCCACATGACAGAAAGTATACTTACAATGAGAGTAGTAATATTAGTTGTAGCAGCATTAATAGCAATAAAGTGGATATAATAGAATAAAATGGAGAAAAATAAGTAACCAATAATATTAATAATAGCAGTAGCAGTAGGTTTTAGGCAGGGCCAAAGCAGCAAGCATGTCCCTGGTCCAGCTATAATCAAAATCCATGGACACCTTCAAGGTGAGAAAGCACAAAGACTCTGTGGAAGAAACCAAGTTATTAAAGTGCATTAATGGGACAAGGATGTATACAGATGAAGAGGGATAAGAGGAGCTAAGTGTATCCTAGGAAGTCCCCTTGCAGTGTAGGCCTAATTAGGGGCTGGTCCAAGTCAAGCCTGAGCCAGCGATTACAATATGTGTAATCACAGTGGAAAGTCTTAAGCATACCCTTAAATGTTGTGAGGATGACTGGACCCCGGACTGAAACTGGAAGCTGGTTCCACAGGAGAGGAGCTTGGTAGCTCAGGGCTCTGGTTCCCTTTCTATCCTCAGGGTTCACCTGTACGCCAGCTGCAGACAGCATGTGCTCATGTTCACTGAGCTTTTCTTGCCTGAGTTTGGGGGTTCATGACTACATCCTCTCATACAATGGCAACTTTGAGCAAACCTGCAAAGATTGAACCTGAAGCACAAACTAACAAATCTGATGGATAAACATGTCTTTCAAAACAATGACACAGTAGCATTATCTGTGTGAAATAATCACAAGAAATGGGATGAACAGTGCAGAGACTTTGGCCAAGCTAAACTCTTCCTGATCTCTCCGAGAACCTCGAGAATCATTGTCGTTACCTCTGGCTCCTCCAGTTTCGCAACTTTGCACTAAGCACATATCAGACAGAAGAGAAATTATGATAAGAACAAACGGGAGTTAGAGTTTGATGAATAAGCTTGAGTATGGCTGCATGCCCATTCTCTCTCACTAAACTTGCTCCTAAATGGCAAGAACCTGTGACAGGGTTGAGGAGCGAAAGGGTCCGGTGCAAGGGGTCTCCAGCACAACTATGAAGTTGTGCTGGAGACCACTGGAGAGGACCGCAAGTCATTCATATCTCCGGGCTAAAAGCCTGCTCTCCCACGGCAGAGGAAGTGGAAGAGCAACAAAGTGGAATTATTTGCAAAGGAGAGCGACAATAAGGGATTTATAAGGTTTCCACCTCCTGCAAACTCGTGTCAAAAATACAAGTTTAACAGTTATATATAATGTTCATTGTGGGAGAAATGTATCATAGTGTTCTTCTAAATGTAACTGTATTACTGAACTCTGACAGCAGAGTTAACCTCATCTTGACCTAGTCTGATCGACGCCAGAATTCTTTTTATTATTGTTTAGGCCTTTGTCTATTTTGCCTTTCTGTTTCTCACTTTTACTTCTCAGGGCCACAGCCAAGGGACATCTTGCAGACATGCACCAAGGCCTGTCTGTGAGAAGGAAGGAGACACTGCGAGGAGGGGAGAGAGGGCAAACATTTCTTAAGTTATTGGAGATGTATAAAACTCTATTGCACTTTCTGGGTCAGACCTCCTAACCATCTGTGGTGAAGAGCTCTGCTCATTCAATTGAATTGTTCCAAGTTTCGGTTTAATAAATCCTTAAAGACATTTAAGTGTTTCACATCGCATTTGTTTTCTGTAAAGGAGATGGAAAAGGTTAATTTCCATAACATTAATTATTTTGGCCATTTGTTTATTTATTTTGAGCTCTCCTTAAAATGATTGATGGAGCAAACGCACAACATTTACTTTGAAGGCAAACTGTTACTGTTACCAGCTCTCGGCTCCACAAAATCTTCATTGATCAAGTGAATTCAATTCAATTTATTTTGTACAGCTCAAAATCACAAATTACTCTGAGGGCTTTACACTCGGCACATATGAAGCTCAGACAGGAAGACCATCCCCTCACACCAGGCTTGTAGGCCCCACCTGTATGGCCCCCTCACCAGCTCACATTCCATACAGGCTGTCAGCATCAGAGGAGTCACGTCACTACCAGCTGATCAACAGCCGGGCGCGAGCCAATAGCACAGAGTCACGCCCTCTGAGCAAGCCTATCAGCTGCCGCCGTCTCCTCTAAATATGCTGTATTCCTGCTTCTAGCGCCTGCTGCTGTTTCCATGCGGCCCTCCGCCTCCCCAGCTCCAACCACCTCTTCAGATTCAGCAGCCCATCGCATCTCCAGCCAACTCCAGGAGGACCTCAGCCACCACCACCAGTGTCTGGACTCCTCGGGGGGATTCATTTATTGCTGCCGCTCAGGGCAAACACAGCGCGATCTCAAATCTCCCCGCCGAGTCCAAGTGCCAAGTGTTTTAGCGTAACCCATGGAGACATCATCTGGCATTATAAGAAAACGTTGACTACTAATCACTCACTTGTCTCTCCTGATTGAAATGACATCCTCTGGCCTGGGACCCCCACATCGGTTCAGGGAAAAGCTCCCACCAAAACGTCACAGTTAGATGTGCAGATGGAGCCACCGGCTAAGCGTTTGATGAACGTGTTGCCTAAATACATGCTACATACAGTATTAAAATATCAAAAATACATTACCATTTTATACCAAGTAATTACATAATACAAATGACATCAGACATCAATCAAACTGAAATGTTTCGAGCATATACATTTAACAAAAAAAGTGTAAATCTTTCAGTCGCTCCTCCGTGTCCTCATGATTTAGACTCGAGTGTTGCTTCAGGTACCAGTGAGATATCAAATACAAAATATGAATACCAATTCTAGTAACAGATTACTGTCCAACTGTTACATAATAGCAGGTTTGTCCCTAACCACATCTCATCACTGTTTTATTATGTGTTTTGCTTTTCCATCAGATTAGTGACCAGACACAGCATTGCAGTTTGATGTGGGCGGACCATCTGAAAAACCACCTGCCTCACTCGGTGGTAAAGAGCTGCTCGGTGTCCTGTGATGCTGCTTCAGAGGCTTTCTCACGGTGCCAGGAAGACGGGTTTGGCATGAGAATTCTCCCGGCGCAGTAGATCCGCTATCCACAACAACTGGCAACGTTCTCAACTGAACCGTCCAACTCGACAGCAAGCATTTTACACTCATGATCAAATTCACATCCCACTCAACCCCACAGGTAAATATCAACCAAATGCACTTGGATCCTTGCAAACATTTGACAAGTGCTTTGGTTTGTATCATTCAGTGACAAGTCCACCTTTGAAGCATGAGCAAATAGTTAACAATAAATATCCTTCAAACCGTTTCAGCACGTTCCCCCATGTGAGGCGTACATGTGCTGTTCGGAGCTAGCATCTAGTCATATATTTATGATCAAAGTCTATCAAAAGTGTCAATGTGTGAGATCTGTTATTCAACTGAAATACACTTTACATTAATTCATTCAGTTACCATGTGTATGGGGGTCCTCTTTTATGACAATCAAAATATGTTATGGAACACTTCCATCCCCAGCTTTCTTTGATTCTGTGTGATAACAAACTATATGAAAATGGAATGTAGGATTGGCCTTTGTGGTCCAAAGTAGTAAATGCAATATTCAACACGTATTGCCAAACAGAATGTGTCCAAATCCCAGATTATGTACCATGATAGGATTTATTGATAATCACTTTTACACACCAACTCAAGGTTTCCAGAACAGGTTCTATTTCCTGTGTGAGAGATTGTGGCAGGTCATTGCAACACAACTTGATTCAGAGATGGTCACAAAAAGATTACTCTAGGCCGCTAAACAATAGCTTATTGCTAATGTCAGTTTGTCATCTCAAATTGCAAATATTCTCAACAAATAGAAAACTAAAACATGTCTCACTCAGTGTGAAATGTTTCAGGTGATATATTTGGTTAATGCATCCCACAAATATGGCCGTGGTGTGCAAAGGTTTTAGCTAGTCACAAGATGAAACGGATGTATTTGTCCGACTGAGTTTGTAACGTCTTGGAGACGCAGACAAAGTATTTCTTGCTAAAAGTGTGTATTCTGATCTGAAGGCCCTTTCGGTCTACAACGTGGACACATATCTTTTGTCATTTAATTTGGAGAACGTGTTAAGAAAAATAAATATAGCATCAATACTCAGTGAGAATCAGTTAACTCTTTACCAGTTACATTGAAACAAGTCAGCAATGTTCCATCAGATCAGTGAGTGATCCATGTGCCTGAGTCGTCTGTCTCTGTGGGTCTCGGTTCTGTCGAGCCCAGAGGGCTTTATTACACTCCCTGCTGAGACTTGCTGCTGCTTGGATTCAGTGGGGAACACCCCCCCCCCCCCCCCCACCCCCCCCGCCCACACCCCCCTCCATGAGCAGAGCCTCTTCTGCCATAATGTTAATATATATGTGATGAATGATCAGAGATCCTGGAGCACATTCCGAGAGAACATTTGCTATGATAATTCTTTCTTCTACTATGAAAGGTTAGGAAATCATACATTTTCAAGCAATACGAGTGGATTAAAGTGTCAGGAGTATTTCCACTCAGGTCATTTCTCGTCTAACCTACCTCATTAAAAAGATGATTTGGGTTCACGTGACCCACCTATATATATGACCCATTTATATATATATATATATATATATATACACATAAATATATATATATATATATATATATATATATATATATATATATACACATAAATATATATATACACACACACATACATACTTGACTTATATTACATATTCATTAAGTCAAATTAAATAACCGGCAACTTCACATTTCATAACTTCCTGTAGACAGCAAATATTAACTCTGCTTCCTCCCCGGAGTCGTTGTGACTTCACATCTCATAGGGTCCATTGGACCTGGAGGTGTCTGATGCTGGTGAGCCGGCCTCCCGCGTTGGCCCTGCTGATGCCCCGCCCCCTCCTCTCTACCTCCTTCTGTTTCATGGATTGGAGTTCCATTCATACATTGTCATATTCATGTAATGTGTTTATGTAACTTTGTAAATGCTGTTCATTCTGTACACATGACATCTATTCATCTGTCCATCCGGGGAGATTAAAAAGAAAAAAGAAAAAACACAATGCATATGTTGTCGTGTCCCAAACTGAAGGGGGTACAGAGTGCCTTAGTTTCAAGCTTAGGGCCACTGACCTTGTGTCTGAGAAAACTAAATGAGTAGTGCTGCGGCGCCGAGGCACACAGCAGCACCACTCACTTGTCTATCCAGGTGTATGAGACCTGCTTTTAACTTCCTATGAATGCATGTCAACAATGCGTTCTCCCTGTGCTCCCATCAGACTGACAAATGAGAGCAGAAAAGAAAAACACTTTGTCAGATGAGCCACAATGGCTTTTTAATATCGGCACGCTGATGGGATTTGAGTGTTTGAGATGCTTGTGCAAGTATTTTACTGCCAGAGGGATAAGCTTCTCCATCTTCTGACCGCTTAATTCCACATCGGGTTCCACACTAAACACGTTCACCCCCTGCAGAGTCACTATTTGCATTTGTCTGCTTGCTCTGTTCTCAAGGAGAGACTCCAGGTATTCTGTTGGCTTTGACTACGGGACCACAGCCAAGAATCACAGCATGAAAGTGATGAAATGTCTTGTAAGTTCATTTTGTCTAATCATTTTTCACACACACACACACACACACACAGGGACAGATTTGAACTTCCAGTCGGCAGTTGTGCTCCGTCGAGGGACCACGAGGAGACTTCAGAAATCATAACTCTGTATTTACTCTAAGCAGAAGCCATGCAGCAGCTCGGAGAAGCAGTGATAGACTTCCACCACACGTAGAGCGGCTACACGCTGCATGCAAATACATCTTAAGTCCTGGCAGTTAAAGAGGGAGGTCTTTTGTCTTTGTTTGAGGCAATAATGGCTGACAGAGGGAACACACAATTATAACGAGGGAAAATGCTACGCATGGATTTTCATAACGATACAGTTTTTGACGCACACATACACTTTGCACAAAAAAAGAAATCTCCTTACTTAAAGCCCCATTTTGGAGCTCCCGCTCAGCGACCGTTAGACAAATGAAAGCACTTTTTCCTGCAGTATAATTTGGATTTGTTATCACATTCTATTACATTAATGCCTGCACGCCTGTGATGCATGGGAGAGAGGAAAAAAGGTTGAATAAGACAGAGTGAGAGGGGGGAAATGGGGAAGTGAACCAACTAGAATGAGCTTCATATCCTTAAGGCAAGGCTAGTTAATATTAAAGTCAATTTATAACCTTTCATAGCGAGAGTCTTCAGAGGGAAATTAATCTTGCATGAAGGGTGATTTCTGTGAGGAATTACAAAGCTCTGCAGATTGACCGTCGCTAATGCACAGTTCACCTCTTCTGCAATCTGGGGAAAGAATGTGGAGAGAAGTCTGTAGTGTGAATGCTAAAGTAAGAATATCCACATTCACCTCACTAAATCATTAGCTGTGGATCACAATCCCTGTATCCGAAATCATTTACAAACAGAATTTACTGGAAATCTAGACCGACTAGATATTTATTATTGACAACATTCAGATGCCAATTCTCCGAAAAATACACTATTCCAGCTAAACTGCTAATATGGCTAATGGAAATGTCACTAATCTTCCCGTTTACATGCAGCTGTGGATACTCTGATTACCACAAAGCTCCCCCACGATGTACGTCCAACAGCTGAATAACTTGCTCCTGTGGTGAGCCTCACTGTCACCGTTCTTCAAGCCTTGCATCACTTAAAAGAAGCTTTGCAAACTCTTGGCTGGATTGTGTGTATATAACCAACGAGAATATATACATATTCTGCATACTATACATACAGGTCAAAAGATTGCTTCTAATGCTGCATTCACACCAAAAAGTGAATTTTTGCGTTGCCTAACTCACGTGAGTTTATCAAACTACTTCATTCACGCTACACGTCCCAGAGAGGAGGAGTGGCTTATTTCCATGGAATAAGTTAGCATTTCCGCCATCCATCATAGAAGAAATAACCACTATTTCTGCTTTGTTCATGTTGTGAAAGTTCCACAAACGTCAGCCCATCAGATTCCTTCATGTCTAGGTTCATAATATTTTCTGCGTTATATCATCTGTTCCGGCCGGAGGCAATTTGTGTTACTTGCATCCAGTCGTGTCTTTGCATTGACTTTGTAATCTAATCACGCAAAAGTAAAAAAATAATATCGGCATATATCCCACGTCTAAATCTGTGATATGTCTTTAAACAAGGTCTAATTGAGACTATTCAAAACAAATATGCAGTTTTCATAACCCTTATCAAATTTGAAGTTGTCATATTCTGAATTACCATGGAATATTAAGTGTACATGTCAACGTACTAACATAATGTCCTCGAGGAAAGGCAGGATTTGGGACACTGCTTGGAGCCCCAGACCCTCAAAACTTCCAAGTTCATTGCTTGTCGGTTGGGTTTTGGTGGTCTAATCAATGTGCTCATTAGTTTGAGAATGTGCAATGTTAAAATGAAACAAAAAGGAATGTCCTGCAACATTATCCTAACTTGTTGCCCTAACCACTGTAGTCTTTTCTATTTAGAAGTCTATGTCGGATCTACTGGAGTTTGTTCCCATTCTGTTTCCAATACTCATAGTGGAGTGTGCTAAGGTGGCTGAGCACTCCACTCTATGTTCTGCATTAAAGGGGAACTTCATCAAAGTGTGTTTCCAGCTGTTGGGGAGTTCTTCATATAAAGCCTTTTGAGTCTCCACAGGGAGCTGTGTGATGAATTGTCTCCACATCCGTTTGAGGCTAGCGGCTCCAAACCAGCTACGAGTCCAACACACCTGAATCTCTGACGGAAATGTTGATGGTTGCGTTGCATTGTGGGTAATGTGATGAAATCTTTGGCGTGACACTATTCTCTAGTCCTGGCCCAACATACATGCAAGCTGCTGTTCTCACTCGTTGTGTCTGCTCATGATATGACTGCTGTGCCGACTGGTGGGACCGAGTTGCTCCGGGTCTGTCCTTGTCTGGGTCAGTTGGTCTTTACAGTCGGAAGACAAAAGGTCTACAGCTGCAGTGGCCGGTAGATAGGAACTTCTTATTATCTTCTGCATTTGACAGATACTCGTCAACATCAGAAAAGGACGGCTGGGGATCGCGACCCGATCACTGCACTCAACATCTTCTGACCACCAAGCCGGAGCAGCTGAACTAAACCCGCCAAGACTTTGAGCTGATCCAAATTTAAATAAGGCACTACAGGGATGCACTATTATCTTTAGTTTGTTTATTGATTGGTTTATATTGTGTAACAAATGAGCTACAAACCAGGGTTACACAATCAAATGCACTGCATTACATTGTGTAGCACTGTGTTGTAGAATTACATGACCTTGAACAAGTTGCTGCCAGTCGTTCTCTTCATAATACTAATAGTCATCCTTTATTGGTACCGCAGTGGGGACATTCCCAAACATCATATTACATATATTTACACATTTTTGATCTCTGCCTTTTCAACCCATCCTTAGTAATTGAGGACTGGAGGTTCAGTGTCTTGCTCAAGGACACATCAACATGCAAACCGGCTACCTCGTGGTTTCTGGATGACCACTCTACCCATGAGCCTCAGCCTCCCAAAGTTTGTTAAACACATTTCATATTTACATCCGACATCGGTGACAAATTGAAGTGTTGCCCGAGGGAGACACTGCGTAAATAAACATGTCTACCTAACCAGAACGTAGCATTGTTTAGGGCTAGGTTAGTTAACCCTCCTCCCCAAAGGCTAGTCCACATTGCCTTCACCTCTCACCCAAACTCTTACCTATGCTAGCTTTGACAGGAGGTTGACAATGTGTATTCAGACACACATGACGGACATCGAGCAGGCTCATAATCATAGGGCGGTTTATTAGAATAACTAATGGAAATCAGTGAGAAACTGAGTTGTGAGAACAAGTGAACAGCTGGGCAGGTGTCTTGAGTGATAGAGGCAGATTACCCTTCTGACTCCCATAGAATAGTAGGCCATGTATAAAGAAAGGAGCATTCAAAAACTCCTTTTCCTCTGAACTTCTGCCCGCATGTCTTGTAAAACACATTAAATCCAGCATCAACTTTTCAATGAATCCTTTCAAGGAAACATTAGGTACATTTAGTAAAGAAGCCAACCTGCCATCTGTCTACAAAGTATTTTATGTAAATGATACTGCTGCAGTGCCCCAATGTAAAGTCAGTTCTGATACACCCACTGTACTAAATAAAGAATAGGTAGTACTAAGTTGTTTCCACCTCACCCGGGTGGAATTCCAGCACAGAAGTAGGACTGCAGAAGCAGGGTCATGACTTCTGTGGCTCAGGAGCGTTCTCAAGTCGGAAAAGATTACTTTACTTTATTCTGTACACATGACATCTATTGCTTCTGTCCATCCGGGGAGAGGGATCCTCCTCTGTTGCTCTCCTGAAGGTTTCTTCCCTTTTTTCCCTGTCAAAGGTTATTTTTGGGGAGTTTTTCCTGATCCGATGTGAGGTCAAAGGTCAGGGATGTCGTATGTGTACAGATTGTAAAGCCCTCTGAGGATAATTTGTAATTTATGATATTGGGCTATACAAAATAAACTGAATTGAATTGAATTGAAATCAAAAGCTTGATTAGATTCAAACAGTATTGTTAACGAAGTCCATTTACTCAAACGCGTGATGGTTAAAAGAGACATACATGTTAATATGATGTCTGAAAATCAACGGGATACCTTAGACAACTTTGTTTGACCTCTAGTCTCCAATATACAGTCTAATGGAAAGCTGACAAATGCAACAAGCGTGAGACTGATTACTCTGCTCATATATGAAGCCAATATTGGCCTTTAATTAAAAAGCCGGCTTTTGTATTATCTATAGGAAGGGTCAGTATCTTGTGACATGGAGGTGCAGTTATTGTTAGCCAGTGTGCTGCGTCCACATATTCAACTCGGGGAAACCAATAATGGCTGAACTAAAGCTGAATTAAATTCTACATTTTATCATAACATTCATCCATTCAGCTTTTTCTTCCCAGGGAGACACTTTCACAAAGCAGGGTACAGACTGCTCACCATTCATAGTGCGAGTGGTGGCTGGTTAAATGGAGCCACTTGCCACAAAGCATAATTCAGAATAACCAACCATAATTAATTATTTTTTTAAAGAATTTAAATTATATGAATGAGTTTTTACTTTCAGCATATTTATACTACCGCAAGGAAAGTTTCAATGTTTCATTATCTTCCCAAATGGGCGTTGTTCCAACGGTGCAATACACACCAGCTTTCTCCTGATTCTGCCTCCATACAATACAAATATGGGTAAAATGGCACGATCAGACACACACAAATGCATGCGAGTTACCATCAAGATATTACCAAGATATTTGTGCTGAATGTGGGGTAAGTCTTGGCTATTGGTTGGGGCTGTGATTTCACTGGTCAAAGTTGAACTCCGCGTGATATAAAGATTTACATTTGCAAACTCTTTTTTTGCCCCTCAAGTGAACATTAAAGCTACTACGAGAACCTTTCATTTTGAGGTGATTTTGGCAGTCCCTTTGGACAAGAGTGGTAGTCTTTAGATCACCTAATTTTACTGGAGCAGGTTCTTACAGTCCAGGTGCAGTCCTGGTTCTGGATTTCCCATGCCCCCCTTCCCTCCAGCTGACCCAGCAGTGTGGTGTCGGCTCCCATCAGGGACCGGCATCGGGCACAGAGCTCTCCACCTCCCGCCGGGGGTCGGAGCTGAAGGAGTTTCTGGAAATATTCCCCAGCTTTAACAAATATATGGTTTAGAATTCTTAGTGCACACAGATTTGTTAACGATAATTGGAAGAGATGTGTCGAAAAATGCTGCAAAATTATACAAATTAAGATTGTGACTAATTACCGTCTCACATATGGGGTAAGTAGTCAGACAGCAGGACAATAAAGGAATGTCCAACACTCACCATGAGCCACCACAAGGACAGAGGCCATGACAACAGGTGCCTTCTATATGCTGGCACTGATTGGGGCCAGCCTGAGGGCTGCGTTCACAACCTACACGTCCTTCTCCGGGGAGCATCCCCCACTACACAAGCATTAAGAATAACTATCTAGACATTCTGCTTATGTAGGTCATTGAGAGGAATCAGTATGAAATTGAGACTGTTTCATAACTATGAAAAGTTCCCATCTTTCAGTAAAGACCGTGACAACTGCTTTTTATATTCAAATGTTCTATTGTTCATCGTCCGCCACCCGAAAAGCACCCCGAGCAGACTCCATCTCTTTGTTTCTGTATCTGGTGATGTAACCTTCCACGGCTCCTTTAAGAATTAAGGAGCAAAGCAGAACATTACAACCAAGTAAAGACAATAGTTTTATTATATGTGGCAGGTAGCTTAGTGCACGGCCGCTGGTAGGTGTCAACATTAGCACGCATATGTACAAATAGACATTTCACCAAAATCACAAAGAACCCAGGAGAAGGGTCAAACAAGGCAGACCATTTTAATCTGTTGAATTCTGGGTAACTGGGACACACCGGCCAAGGCCTCCAAACGGTCACGGCCATCGCAAACGCTACTATTTGGCCCGTTACCAACGGCAACGCACTGTGACGGGGCACCGCTTGTAGATCAAATGAAAGAACACATCTAGAGAATCTGCACGTAGTTGGGTGAAGTAACCCGTTGTAGAATTCAACACAGGGAGGAGAAGAGGGGAGGGAAGAGATATCAAGAGAGCCAGAAAGTCTTCTTACTGGGTCAAATTGTAAGTCTTGAATGGTCTCTAGAGGAATATTTAAAACACGACAGACTCATATTTAGAGTTGGTTCGCTCTGGCTAGATTGCTGACGTTTTGTGCTGGCTTCATTTCCTGTACGATCACACCGTCCTGTTGTGAGCAAACCAGAGCTTGTAAAGACAGACTCACCTGTGTACCGTTCTGACAGATTGCGATTTAATGGATATATGGGCAGATGAAATATATTAAAGTACAGCTTCAGTCAGTGTAACCTTGTCACAAGAGTTAAAGTCCAGTTGCCATTGTCAAGGCCACCAGACAGACCTTTAAGGAGTCTATAGAAAGACGTTTCAGTTTGTTAACTCATTCCTGTAAACGCTCTGTATGTGGAGAATACTATCAATACTATTTATGTTGTCTCTTTATGATGTTTTAATGGGTTAAATCTAGACTCTAGAAGTGGAGGACCTCACCCGGATTCAACTGCTACTGCAATGTCGATTTTGACTTGATTGATGATGAAAAAGATTATGATGTACTTTGACCAAAGTGTTTTAGACAAAACTTGTTTACTGTTGGAAAATTGAGATTAATGTATACCTTAAATATTAAAATCTTTGTGTTCCTCACAATGTAATATATGTTGATATAATATTTGTGTGTATTTGGCTTACTATACTGTGTATACATTTTTATGGCATAATTTCCTTTGACCTTCATGACTAAATCATACATTTGTTATGACATATTATACATATTTTATGACATACTAAGCTATGACATTTTTCAAGACTCTTTTATGAAGTACTTGTAATGTCTTGACCTTGCTCTTAAATGATGTCTTTCTTATTTCATAATGTATCACTTGTTCCTGTTTAACGTTACTCACCTGTCCTCTTGTTTCAGGTCACTTCACTTCCTGCCTTTGTGTGTTTTGATTGCCTGCCCCGCCCCTGATTGAATCCACCTGTGTCTAATCACCTACACCTCTCCAGTGTATTTAATCCATGTGTTCCCCTGTGTTGTATAACTTGTTATGGTATACTATACTTTATGTCATACTATAAAATTATATTATAATTATAATTTATGACTTTTTTTTTAGAACTGCCATGTAATTCTGTATAACATATTTAAATCTATGCACGTTTTTTTTAATAATGGTTTGTACTCTGAGCTACTAAATAAACTCATAAAGCCATAAAGGTCTGTCTTCTACCTTAATTCAATTCAGTTTATTTTGTATAGCCCAATATCACAAATTACAAATTTGCCTCAGAGGGCTTTACAATCTGTACACATACGACATCCCTGTCCCAGGACCTCACTTTGAATCAGGAAAAACTCCCCAAAAATAACCTTTGACAGGGAAAAAAGGGAAGAAACCTTCAGGAGAGCAACAGAGGAGGATCCCTCTCCCCGGATGGACAGAAGAATAGATGTCATGTGTACAGAATGAACAGCATTTACAAAGTTACATAAACACATTACATGAATATGACAATGTATGAATGGAACTCCAATCCATGAAACAGAAGGAGGTAGAGAGGAGGGGGGGCGGGGCATCAGCAGGGCCAAGGCGGGAGGCCGGCTCACCAGGCATCAGACACCTCCAGGTCCAATGGACCCTATGAGACGTGAAGTCACAACGACTCCGGGGAGGAAGCAGAGTTAATAAGGTGCAATGGAGAGATGTAAATTCATCCATAAGGAGAGAGAGAAGAGGAGATAGGTGCTCAGTGTATCCTAAAACATCCCCCAGCAGCCTATAAGCCTATAGCAGCATATCAAGGGGCTCGACCAGGGCAAACCTGATTCAGCCCTAACTATAAGCACTATTAAACAGGAAAGTCTTAAGTCTATTCTTGAATGAGGTGACTGTGTCTGCCTCCCGGACTGAGAGTGGAAGCTGGTTCCATAAAAGAGGAGCTTGATAACTTTAAAAAATGAAAGAACTTCAGGGAAAGCGTCTGTTTCCCAAGCGTTCCATGCTTGTGTTGAGGCCATCATACCACCAACAAGAGTCAGCAGACTCTACATGTGGTCTCCCTCTGTGCACTGCGGCATGGAGGGAGACCAGCTGCCCTTCATCTTACTGGGCCAGTGTGTTGTTAGTGGGGGCAGATCCGTGGGCTGTGGCATGGAGGCAGACTGTAGCCCGGTGCACAGTCTATGGGTACACAGCCTGTGTGTTATCACGGTTTACGCTGCCTTGTGGAACAATGCTAGTCTATCAATTCTGATTCATAATTCAAAATTCCAGGGGTAGCATATTTTCTGTTGTGCTGCTTATACAATGGCATAGGCTTATTTGTCAAAATAAGTGTTGACTAATTGGTATGATTGTTGATAGATTAATTGATAGAAAATGCGATGTTATTTGCAGCCTGTGACATTTTTTTTATGATTCACTATGTCTTTATTCATGACAAACTATAGGATTACATTTTTATTAAATACTGTACTATAATTTCCATAATATATTATATTTTTATGTTGTTTCATGGCATGCAACAGTTTGTTTTAATAAGATTTGGATGACACACTTAACTATTGGAATTTATTATCCATTATAGTAACTGAATCATTTCATAAATCAAAGTAGTTTTACTCATTTTTTATTGTCTGTCACTGTTTTACGTTGTATGTCTGAAACATTGTTAAATGTGTTTTCGCTGTCTTGGCCAGGACACTCTTGTAAATTAGATTTTTAATCTCAATGAGGCTTTTCCTGGTTAAATAAATAAAAAAATAAAAACATAAACAGAAAGAAAGTGTTAAACACTTTGATTTATGACCAAATACCTGCACAACTAATACCAGCTCCATCATACTCAGCTGATCTTAGTGCTTGGTGTTGATCTTCACACATGCTAACATGATGCACTTGGGGACCAAATGAACGTGTATTATGTATAAGTACATAGTATATATGTTAACGTGTATTAGTATTGTCATTGTGAGCACATTAGCATTCTAAATCAAACGATCATTTTGCTTTAGAAACCAAATCCTTTCACCCCTACTGAACTGTGATGTATATTTACATGCGTATGGATGTTCGTTCTCTCTTTTCAACCAATATGTCGAACTGTGTTTGTTTGAAACTTATTTTTAGCGTTGTTGCCATGTTCCCATATTCTAGCAATTACCTTTGCGAGTACAGTGGTATTACTCAGGAATAATGGCCAGACATATACAAATACCACATCATTATCATTTCTGAATGAGTGTTACATCATCCCGCCCTTGTAATTTGTATCCTTGTACTGCGTTCACCTCTCTTTGTCTCTCCTTCCTGTTACTGTGTATGTACGATGTGCTTGACGTGGCCTCTCTCGCAGCTTCCTCTCTAACAGGATGACTGCTGGAGCATCGGTGCAGAAAGGGGGAGGGGGTTGTCGAGATGTTTCCCACCTCTTCTTCCTGAATCAGTCCTTTCTGGTTTGGGAAATGTTCCTGTGCTAAAATAAATAGGAGGATAATTGGCTTGACGATTGGATCCAAGGCTTGTTTTTTTCCCAAAAGCCACTCATGCAGAGGGAGTTTACATCAGCTCTATTGCTTCCATTGAGCTCAGCAAGATCTCATTTGACTCTTTGTGCATTCATTCTAATTGTATGGCTTTAATGACGCTTTCCTGCAGTGCTATAGGACTCCAAAGAGCTGTGACCGAAGGGAAGTCATTGCACAGCTTTATTCTACAACATTTCCATGTAACGATCTGATTGTCTCAGCTCTATATGTGATGTAAGAGGACTGCAATCTAGCATGTGACAGCTCAACCTGATGGCCACAGGGCGTTGACAACACTGACGCCTCACAGCGAGAAGGTCCAGGGCTGTATCCATCAGCTGTGTGGAGTCAACATACCTGCTGGCTGGGCTTGACTCGGTTTGAAACGCCATGGCAGTGCGTCAAGGATGTGCATCTCTATTACAGCACGGCTACATTTCCTCAAAATTCTTCTCAATATAAGTCCCTATTATTTTTGCTGCAGTTTTTTTCCCCATCATTTTCCTACAGCACGTCAGGCAAAATAAGTTGTTGTTTGGAGAGCTGTTTGCAAAGGTGACTTGAAGAATAGCTACTAACAAAGCTCCGCTAATTCAGTGAGAAACACATTTCATAAAAGCCCCTGATTACTTTAATAGTTTTTTGTTTTGAAGCAGCAAAAGTCATTAGATCGGTAAATAAAACAAAGCAGCATTCTGAAAGTACAAACGGGAAGAAACTGAGAGAAACTAAATGTCAAACCACAGAGATTCAGTTAGAAGCTACACACGTAGTGACAGCTCAAGACAGAAGTTTCAAAAGGTCTTTCTCTCTGGTCTCCTTCACACAGGCTTGTCTGAGGGGGGGAAGGGGGTCAATAGCGGGTTGTTAGTCAGTCAGACCGTGAGGTGCTTTGGCCTGACTCTAGAGCCAAGCGACACTCGGCACATTTAAACCGGCAATGCAAATGATAATTAACTGACTTGCCATGCCAATACATTTCTATTTTTTTTACTCCAAAGACAGGTGTGAAAGCTGCATTGGAACCACCAAATGTCTGTCTGTTGTGTACCCCAACTCACACCTGCTGTGTGCTGGGATTGTTGTTAGTTAGCCGCTTCCAAGTTCTCTGAATCACGGCCCACACATTGAGTTCATTCAGATCGAGTTGTGAAGTGGGAGTGTCCGCTGGTTCTGGAGACTGAGGAGCCTCAGCTGCCGTTGATGGAGGACAATCCAGTTCCAGGTGGGAGTCAGAGCAGTAGGAAAATGGTTTTGTTGTGGAATTTGAGAACAGATCGAGACCACAAAGCTTGACCAATCTTCTTTTTTTGGTTTTGTTTGCGTGTTCACAACATAATAATCTATTCAACACTGGGACACCTAACAATTTAAGACCTGTGATTAAATACTTGCCAAAATGCTTCTTGTTATCACCTCATGATTTATACTCTCCAGGTTTGTGCCTTTGACCTGCTTTGTACTGACAATTCAACCAGGAGACTTTCATGACATTCACTCCTTCAAGTGCTCCAACTGTCCGTTCTCTAGTAATATTAATGCTGACTCTTTCTTTCTGGAACCACTGACCTCCCAATATTGGTCTGGTGCTCATAGCTGTTTCTGTTAGTGAAAGTCAACCAATCAGGGTGTTTTAGGCGGGATTAAGAATGTGGATATCACATCTAGGTGACAGAGATGGGATTGATAAAGCTCTATAGGTTGTTGTTAGTCAACTTAGAGAAATCCCAACATATTTTGTTCTTTGTTTGGCATTAACTGGTTCTAGCACTTACGACTTGCCGTCAAACAGATGCACCCCTCACTATTAATTGGGAAGGGCAAAAAGAAATACATTTTGATCTTACTATTTACTTCAAGTGGAGTTAATTCTGAGAGTGAATAAAAGCAATATTCATAAAACTAAATGTGTTTTTTCTTAGTCTCTGAAAAGTTGACCTTGTATAGCACTAGACAGCAACACACATTTTTGGATGTCAACAGCTATAGCTCTCTTCACCAGACACCATTAATATGTAAAAGCTATAAAGTTTGCTTCAACACTTTGATTTTCAGCCGATGAGGAGACACTTGTACATTCACGCCTGTACCTGCCTGGAGGGGCCTCATTAATAATTGTGATATTGCAGAATGAAAAGCACTCCACTTACTTGATATAACTGCTGCAGATTCTCTCAACCTGCCTGACCGTAGATAATTAAGAGAAGTAAGAGGAGCTGGTTGGCAACGTATTATTTCTTGTTACAATTGTTTTGAAGTTTTACTCTGAACAACCACACTGTTCTAACAAAGGAGTCCTCACAGGGATCAATTCCAGGCGTTTGTAAGCTATGGTTCAAACGCTTCACAACTGAAAAACAACAACATGCAGTTTCCATAAGTGGCTTTTGCTTTGGAATCATTCATGTACATTACTGGCAGGAACACCACTGTGAGACATGTATCTAAAGTTAGAGGGTGTTCATAAAGCCCTCTTAGACAAATAGTTGACCTTTATGAATCACACTGACTTGATCATGTGATTAGATATTTCCTTCAGGAAATTGTTCAGCCATGGTGATGAACTTGAAACCACAAAACTGGCGCCCCTGCTCATTTACGCAAAAGATCAATGTATTTTTTTGGTATTTTCCCTAATCTTTTTAAATTAATTTTCTTGATGTTAGCAGAGGTCCTCCATATCTATATCTATCTATCTATCTATATATATATATATATATATACTGGGGCTCAGAGGGCTAGTGTGTCGGATGTTATGGCATATAGCAGTGATCTATCTGTGTACAGCTGAACTACATTCACGCAGAGGCCTAAAAAGGCTTACTTTTACCTAGAATCCACCTTGCCCAGAGTCAGAAGGCCTTGTTGCCAGTACACCCTGATGTTCTGCTGCTTTCATATCACAGTTGAAGAGAGGCACAACAATGTGGCATTACAAATATTTGCCAAATCTAAGACTTGTATACTTTTTAAGACAACAGCTTGAGTTTCGCAGAGTTTACAAGGTACACCTGAATGCACCATGAGCATGAAGTCCCTGTCGGCACCTACATGCTTTTCCGTACTAAGCAGTGGATTTCATGTGGAGATCGCCAAACGGTTCGCTGAGAGCTGATCTTCTGCAGCCTATCTGTAGTTTTTCTGTCTCTGGGACTTCAGAGACGCCGATCCCAGCTGACACAGGTCGCTATACGCTATCACGGGGCTGACATGTAGAGACAGTTAACCAGTCACGCTCACATTCACACCTACAGGCAATTTAGAGTCATCAATTAACCTCAACTGCATGTCTTTGGACTCTGGGGGGAAGCCGGAGGACTCAGAGGGAACCATAGCTGACAAGAGAACATGCAAACTCCATACAGCGTAGCAACGACTAGCATAATTAGTGAATAAAGCTTAACACACATTCACACAACCTTGTATTTCTATCTATCTCCCAATCTTCTGTCACTGACATAATCAGTAATTGTCTAGCCCCTGACCATCACAACCAAATGACCCCAGCCCTAAACCTAATTCTAACCTAAACCTCTGAACTCTGAAACAAGGTCTGTCCCAAAGTGAGGACCGGCCTAAAACTGTCCTCACATTCCAAAAATGTCCTCACTCTGAAGGTCTAGAGCTCAAATTGGTCCTCACAGAGATAGCTGTAAAAGCACTCGCACACACACACACACACACAGACACGGTGCCGTCCTTGTTCTCTCACCCCATCCCAGCAGCACCACCTCTCTCTAAAAGCAGCACCCGTTCTGACACTTCATTGATCTCCACTCATCATATTGTTTAATGCAGAGCCAAGAAGTCACTGTAGTTGAACCTTCCGAATGGGAGTGCTAATCAATACCTGTCCTTTCTTGTCTCTCTCGTCCTCACCCTCAACCCTCCACCTTTCCTCCTGTGCCCTCCACCATCCCAAATCATAGACTCATCAATACGCATCTATCCGGGGGCTCCAAAATGTCTGCCGGCGTGGCTGCTTTGGAAGCTCAGCCTGACGGGGAGGGACCGGGATGAAATGCTCTCTTGCCAGCAGTAGACAGGTATATTTAGCATTTAGCCATTCGCAATGCTCATTGATTTGAACCTGGGAGGAGAGGGATAAAGGTGACAATATACCTCCTTCTTTTCATTCTCTGGATGTATCATCGTATTGCCTGCAGCTGCACTAAATATTGCGACTGACTGTAATGACTGGAAAATGAAATGGAGGTTGAGGGTTGAGGCCGATCCTGAGAACATTAAGCGGCTGATCAATACGGCACTTTGATTTGCCTGGTCACATTAAGTAGTACATCTAATACGCCCTGTGCCCGTCGATGCTCGACCCCGTATCATTTAATTACACTGTGATGTGTTACAAGCAACTCGTCTAATTCATTAACATCTCGCAGCGGCCTTCTCTCTGTCCCCTGTCTGCTTCTCTTCCATGTTGATTACACTGATATATAGTCCCCCTGGAAACATGATGTTCAATTTAAAACAGCTCTGCCACGCTATTGATCCTCACAATTGATTAACAAGATGGAAAATGCAGAAATAGAAATATGATATGTCACAGTTTGTGTAGTTTAAGAAGACAGGATGCAATAGGTTTGTCTGACTTACTGGCATGGAAGATAATATCTGGATCTAGTACCACATTGATGTACCAGTACATTGAGAGGAACACATACTTCTCCTTCAAGTCAGACTGGGCCAGGCCTATATTACTCTCACTTATCTACACTGTATATATTTTGCTTTTTTAAAAATTTTTCTTTATTATTTAATTATTTAATTTTCTTAAATGTAATATGTCCTTGGTCTGCTATTTTATTGTATTGTATATATTGTAACCTTGTATGCTGCTGCTAAAAAAAAAATTTCCCCCTGGGGATGAATAAAGTATCTATCTATCTATTATTATTTGCAGATTTTAACTTATATATCGCTGTGAGCCTACTGCTCTCACAGACTAAACGACAACAAATAAAATGTGTTGAACCTTTCTTAAATTACCCAAAGATAGATGGATTTATTTTCATGTCATGCACATAACATGCCCGACCCTCATGTTTATGAGACACCAGAAATACAGCTGCTGTGGACACGCAGTCAATCAGGTCTCATTCAATTACACAATTACAGGTTACCTCACCGCTTTTTCATAGTTATCCAGCAAAAACAAATAAATGGAAGTCATTTTTAATAAAGAGCACATCCCTTATGTCCTCGTAGATAGAACAGTAAAACAAAAAGGGCACCTTGTTCTCAATTTCCCCGATTATGAGTGGAATTCAACCCTCCAGTCTCTGGGGCTGGTGGTGATGCTCCTGAGCGTAAAGGAAACAACAGACAAACATCCCTAAGTTACACCTCAAATAGTTCTGCACTATAATTAATTCAAGTAAATCTTTATGAGACAATACGTTGGTAACCTTTGTGTACATCATATATCAACAGACCATTTTCCTCTATGAATGATAATCTTCTGAATATCACAAAGTAATCTGTTCTGGAAAATGAATTACACATCGTTCAGATTAAACAGACATTTAATATGAGATCCAAATGAAATATCTTTTGTGTTAGTCTCTGATCAGACATCGTTACAATCTATTCCAAAATCAAAGCATTTGCCACGTTGTCAGGATCCCTGTCTGACCCATTGTGTGTTTACCTCTGTTCTCCCAAGTCTCCTTACCTCATGTGTCTGTCATCCCGTTTGTGTTTTTGCCTTGTGCTCGTTGTGTGGGTGTGTACCTTCAGACGCTGCCCGTGGCCACTCCCCCGAGTGGTGCACAGCTGCTCCCGTTTGGATCATCACCGGCTCCATATCAACCCTGGTCGTGCAGGCCTGGGTTGTCAGTCTGTTACGTCTTCTGCCCCGGTAGTTCCCACTGCCGCTCCATGAGATTGTCCACTGGCTCGTTACGCTCGGTAACTCTCTCTCTCCTTGTTCGCAGAGTACCTGCTCTCTTCTGCCTGCCTCCGGTGTTGTGCCTCGGGACTCACACCGTGATTAGCTGTGCCAACCTCCGACGTCGATCCTCGGGACTCAAGCCGGAATTGCTAAACCATCCTTACGGAATAGAGTTCCTTATCCCTATCCTGTCTCCTGTGGTCTGCTCTTGGGTCCTAACCCTGTTCTCCCGTGACAGACGTATGTCTGCTGTTTGGAGGCTCCCGACCCACGTCCACTAGTGGCCAAAACAGACGTAGATGTGTGACCTCCCAATGACCCCAGTGTCACAGCGTGTGTGGTCACGGAAACCCCAAACACCAGAAACATATGAGTGATTCTGATCTGACAAAACAAGCCAAAGAAAAATAATTTAAAGTGGTTTTCTGATGTGCTATCTCCGTGGTTAAAGTCGAGGCACACAAAGGACCTGTTGAGGAAGAGGACACAATCATGGCCGAGGAGTCAAATACATCAAACTGAAGTGTCTGCAGGAGACACTGTGGTCATGCACTTGGTTGAGCCAAGCATTCACCCCGAGCCCCTGGCTCATGTTACGTTCATGAGCACTTGTTTCTCAACTCCCCCGCCCCCCATGCCCACCCCCATTCCCCCCACTCCTTCCACTGACTTATACAGCAGTAAAGCAAACGTCTCGTTTGTTTGAGCTTTTTTTTCTTCTCTCCTCCAGACTTATGCCGGCAAGAGTTTAGTTGGCAGATGGTTCTTCCAAAGTATCTTTCCCTTTTCAGCAATGCAAGTCCTCAGATGGCTCTGTGGAACGCACCATCTGTGGCGTCAGGTTAGCGGTCCACTGGTTGTGCCCACAATGTTCAGCACAGCTCGGGTCAACTGAACTGCACATGAGGCCCACCCCCGCTCCTCTGAGTGCACGGCAGGCATCTACGCAGAGCTGCCCCCCTGCACCGCCGACACCATAAGGGAGGAGGTGCGAGCGAAAGCCTTTTTATTCATGCGAGTGGGCTCGTTGGGCGACGACAGCATGGCGCTGAGCTTCAGTTGACGATCTCTGATGTGTTCAGAGCTAAAGCAATGTAACCGTATCCTGGCGCAGGACGATCATGTGCTTCTGGGACACAAACAAACATCATCATAATACTGAGGTAAAATATCAAGTGATTATATTTCAACATTTCCTCTGGTAATAACTTGTGATATATTCATTACATAATTATCAAAATATGTATTTTTATGCCCACTTCTGATTGTGAAAAGATAAGAGTGAACGGAAGCTGTAAATATGTGTTATGTCTGCTGTAAGGTCCAAACTAAATATTCTGCTAACGCTCACCATCACTGCCTGCCATCATGATTTCAAATTGAAATATTCATATTCCCTCACCAAACACTTTGGAGCTCCTACCGATGCCGGTTGCCTCCCACATCCCTTTTTCATTTAGATAAATTATCCATTTTGTGTCGTTGCATCTGAGGGAACGTCAGTGAGCTCACAGTGGTGGCTGTAGTCGTGATATTCAAACGTTATTGGTCATTAAAATTACGCATTTAAATTTGACGTTTATTTAAAAATGTTCAACTGTCTTCTCAGTTCATGGTTTGTATTGTTTTTTATCCTTTAACAACCAAATGTAAGAGATTAGTATCAAAGACGTTATATTACTTGTTTGAAGGAGCTATATTTGTAACATGATGAACATTAATATCTAATCAAACTAATCATCTATGTAAAGATGGAGTGTAGTAATGTCTCCCTGAGCAGAGAAGGAAGACTCTCTCCGTAGGAGTGTGTGTTGTCAGAGCTCCTCCTTGGTGCGTTAATGTAGCTTGCGTGCCTTTTAGTGCATAATAATGCGTAACCCCCCCCCAGTTCCCACTGTTAGCGCTGTTAGCCATGAGCCGCCAGTTTACCGGAACTGTTGAGTTGTTATATTTCTCGATTTTATTTGCCAACGTGAAGGCCACACAGAATTAAGAAGATTAATCCTTTAATCATAAATTGAATGGCCTCAAATAGAACCAACATATTTTGTCTCAAGCAACCTGTATCGTATCCATAAATGTGGAATGTTGACTCCAGTCAGGTTCCTAAAACCCCAGATTACAGTGCACTCAACTGGAGCTACACACATATGTACTTAACGCACAGACATTGAGACTTGTATCAAGCTTCATATCTAAAGAAAAGCAACACTATTTCCCAACATGTTTCTCTTCCTCCGATGTAAAGCACACCTCCTTTTACTTCCTCCAGGTAAAACAATCAGATCATGATCACAACTCCTTCTATGTGGCAGTTCACGTGTGTGCTACACAAAACCTTTATTGAGACCTAATGAATAAAGACAGGGCCTTTAGTTGCCTTATTGATGCCGGTGGTCTTGTAGGTACACAGACCTCAGGGATTTGGGACGGAAGGATGGTGAGAGGGACTTTATTAAACTGATGAAGCAGCTTGACAGTAAATCCAATTGAGCTCCACGGCCCAGCAAGAATTATTGGCTTTCTGCTTCCTCGCTGGCATTATCTGGGTGTGCTCAGCACCGGGGGAGCCATTTGGGTGGTTGGGAAAAATAAATCCCAGATAGTTTTAGGCATTATGGGGCAATAATACTTAAACACGTCTTTTCCTTCATTTTCATTAATAGAATTGTGTCCCAGCTCAGTCACACGCATTGATAGTTTTTTTTTTTTGGAACAGAGACACCCCGCCTCCCTCCCCTCCTTCTCTTCCATTGTTGCAGTAAAAGGCTTTAGCCATGATTAATGAATATATTCTGACTGGAACTCGCCTCTAGCTAACTGGAACTCTTTAGTTAAGCTCCCAGATAACGGCCCATCCCTTCTCTCCTAAATATGCCCGGGCAGATCTATCAGCACGAGACTCTGCCGAGTCACTACGAAGTTGCCAAGCTGTTATTGTTATGTCTTTGGAATAGCAGACATTGGAGGGTGCAGGTGGGAGCTGGCATTTACCTCCATGTGGCTGCTCGTTTAAAACTCAATGAAAGGGGAAAAGTGCTGAGTTAAGTGGAGGACAGAACAGCTATGAAGCAATTCTTTCTCCGTTCAGTATAGTGTGTGTGTGTGTCTATATGTGTCTGTGTTGTTTCTGTATCAGTGTGATTACTTGGAAGTTGCCAGTTCTACAAATCCTGTAGTCAACAGTTTTAATAGCACTACTGGTTTGTCCTTTATTGTGATTTAAACAATATAAAATGAAGTGATCAGTCCACTTTGATCGATGATCAGTCCACTACATCATTATATAGTTATACCACTAATGTTTGCATCTGCTTGTAACTTTAGTGTCCTGAACACATCCATCGTCTTCCTTGGCTGTCGTCGTCAATGGTAGTATTGGTTTTGTGGTTAGTAACTGGGATAAGCACCACAATAAACTCTCCATGCCACAGTTGAACAGCATTCGTTGGAGGAAAGACCAAGTGTGGCGAGAGCTGATATATACACACAATAAGCAAGCAGATTGTGTTATTGTCTTAATACAGAGAATCTTGCTCATGCTCACAGTTCCATACATTCACACCTGGAAGTGGTAACATTAGACAGCCTGCGAGTACGGTCTGCCTACAGCTGCTGAATCTTCACTGAACCGGTGGAAAGCTCTGATTAACTTCATTCCATGAAGTTAATAATCATTCATAGTAAATAACCCTCCAACGCCCACATATCCACTGCTGCCGCTATAGATTATAATTGTACAGTTTTTAAAACACCCATTTCTTTTTTATTATGTACATATAATCTGCCACTGTCAGTATAAATCCTTCACACTGTGTAAACAGTATATGCATCTTTACATTCTTTATGTACACACTGCGCATGTATATCCTTTGAGTACATCTTTCTTTCCAGTAAAACCACAGTCTTATCTGCTGGTCATGAAGCTGCATGAACAGATATACCATGATAATAAAAAAGAGTGCAAAACTCTCCCACTATGTCATCTATGCATCCTTTCAGTATCTATCTGTTTGTTTAACTGTATTGTGAGAGATGCACAAACTAATCTGGATTGACCTATTTGACAGAATACAGATGTCAAAGTTGTGTCCAGTATTACTGCACACGTTTAAAACCTAGTATTGTAGTGGACTCGGCTTGGAGGACATCATTCACGGTACTAGTGGTGTAGCGGGAAGTAACAGGTTAGGACTCACAGGGATGGCTTACGATACAAGTGACAGTGTCCCCTGTAAGAGCGGTATCGTAACCATGGTAACGTAATGGCGTTTGGGGGGGTTAAAGGTGACGGGATGTCAGTGTCACGGGTCGAAATGTTTCTGAGAGTGGAATAAACGTCCACAGAGGGGTGCAGCCCAAAAGATAACCTTGTCCTGCACCCCTACAGTAAAAGGCTTTCTGTGTCTCCAGAGGGAGCTGCGTGAAGTTGAGCCATAATTATAATCATAGAATGGGAGGAGGTGCCCTGGGGTTGTTGGACCACTGGGGAAGATCAAGGAGGACATTCATAAATAATCACACCAAATGACAGGAGTTACCATTGACGCTGTTACCACGTGACGAGAGCCATACTCAAACCATGTAGTAACAACTGAGCCCTGCCGATGACAGGGCTCGAAGTGTCCTGCACCATGTAAGAAGCATCTGGTTAAAATGAACACACTTATTGTTGATTTTACAGAGACAATGCACACCAATCAACAGTAAAACTGTAAGTGAGCCAGAGTTACAACAACAACAACAACAACATATGTCTAAGCGGAGAGCTTGTTGGTCAGGTTTGCTTTGAGTCAGGGAGGCTGTGCCGGCACTGTAACATCCATGGCTAATATTCCAAACAGCTGAGCCCCTTCAGGCTACACCCACAGAGCTCATCAAATTATGAAGCAATAAGGTGTGAAAAACAGCCAGGTTTGACAATGCAGAAGAAGCCGAGCCACCCAGCGCTTCTCACTGGCAGAACAAAAGCAGCCCAACACTCGTGTCTCCCTCAGTCTGTTGGAGACTGACAGACAGTCTGGCAGCCTTCTCTTCAAGCGGAGAGGAAGTTTATTGCAACTCTTACACAGACGTCCATCAGATGACGGAAAGACTCAGGAATTAGCTACTTTGCTGCAGTGCCAGCTCCTCCAGAGGGGTTTCTAGAGAGTCCTTTCTACAGCTGGAGCTCAGCTGTCCATCAGTCAATACGTAGACAACCTTTTGTTATCGTGCTCATCAGCACTGGGAGCAAAGGAGGACCCTTATCTGACAAACTATCAGCTTGCTCTGCCTTCAGCTTCTTATTGCAGGATTTAAACAGTGTGCCGGCATCAATAAAGGTGAAGGAAACGACAAGCAGGGAGTAGTGCCTATGTTTAACTCTTCAAGCATGTTTCTGTCCATACTGAATGGATGTATTCTGAATAAGTAAATTCCAGAATTTGGGGAAAAAATGGGACACATTGCAAACATTTTATATATGCGCTATGTCACAGTACTTTCATCTACTTTTTCTATGGCCCATCCTGTTGTCGCTCAGTGTTCATGAACGACAAATAGCTAATTTAGCAATGGTCAAAATGTACCAATATGTAAAATAGGCTTTTAAAAAAGAGGCTCACAACATGTCTTATTGATTCCATACACATTGTGTGACACTGTCAGCCTATGAAAAACCCTGCTATAATGTAACCAGCTACTGGAACACAACCAAAACTGGACTTTGAAGCTGATATTTAGATGAAAAAAGAGTTGAACCTTTAACAAAGATAAATATCAAATATTCATTCGTTAAATTATTTAAATTATATAAATTATAACCCTTTAATGGAAGCTTGCTTATATAACGGCACTTTATTGAAAAAAGACAACACAACATTTTTTTATATTTTCAATAGTTTTTTCTTTCACTTTGGGATGTGTACATGATTAAAGATAATAAGAGCATTGATTTTGATGCATTGCATCAAACATTGCAGTGCCTCATAAAACAGAAGCAATACCCCTCGTGGAAACCAGAACAATAGGACATAGGACAAACATGAGGCGATGGCTAAATCTGATGAGAAATTGTTAAAACAACAATTAAAACCAGGGTTCAAAATTGGAATCCTGACATAATAGAATCCATAGCTTTATGCTGTAATGGCCGTGGGACCAAACCCTGTGGTTGTAGTTGGTTTCAATGGGTACGTTTGTGCTAAACAGTTCATTAAAGACTTATTATAGGAGCTGAGGTTGAACTTCAAAAAACACGCTTGCCAAAAGTTTTTCAATATGCAATAAATACAGACTAAATTATTGAACAATTATTGAACAAAGCAAAACATGTTGCTTGATAAGCTGTGAGGTCATCGAGGTCCAAGGAGCCAGGTTTGGATTTTTTTGGTTCAGGCTATCTAAATCTGGTCCACATGATGCAGGATTACATTGCACCCCGATGTCCCGACTTAGTGAAGGGCTTGATCTGGTGGATACTGGCTGAGATTGTTTTGTCAAAATAACTGCAGTAGAATTGCAGCATATTGTCTCCGGCAGCTGCGACAGAGCCATAATGTTGCACAGTGGTACAATGGACATTTAAAGGGACTCATTTTCAGCTTCATAGTTGTATTTTGACTTTCTATTGGAACATTTTTACATGCTTTAGCTTTCAGAAAACACTTTATTTCATCTAAATATACCGCTTGTCCTCCCCACCCCCGAAAAAAAGCCTGGTCTGCTCTTATTGGCTTGTGAGGAATATGGGGCACCTTTGCAAAGGTAGTTCTCAAGCCGTGGGTGGAGATACTCAGATATATATATATGCTAATGAGCCTGCATGTGACATTGGGAGGGGAGCCAAATCTGAATGTCTTGTAGAATCACATGTTTTTGGATGGAGGCAGCACCAAACACAACCTGTGTTGTCTTATTTCACAGTGTGTGGATTGGTCCAAATGCACTGAAGAATATGTCACAATATGTGCCTTTAAAGGCAATAGGCAGCAGGAGTTGTATATGTTTTAACAAATGAGGTCCATTATGAGATCATTCCTATTGGGGTTTCTGGATCACACCCCCACCCTTCACTTACAGCGAGAGAACAACATTCACCTGAAACAGTTACATTACAGATTAGCTTAATGATGCCTAAGCTGCTAAGCCGCGTGAGGACAAAGAGCTCAGCCGGACAAACAGCCGGACGAATGTACCGAATGTCTGCGTCGGTGTCGTTGGCCGTGCAGGAACAAGCTTTCCATCATTGTTATTCCAGTCAAAGCGGCTGACAAACAACCGTCTCTAGAAAAGCCCCCCGCCACATAATGAGATTTGAAATATAATAAGCAGAGTTGGCACGAGGCAATTTCAAAATCCACTGTCTGTTATTTTTTTCACGTTTTTTTTTTCATCATGTTTTTGTTTCATCCATTCCATCCCTCCATCACCCCGTCTCTCGACAAACACTGTTTCCATAACATGGGCATCCCTCAGATCTCTCTCCTCACCTGCAGGATATCACAATGCAGAGAGGGCAATTTTTTTGGTCTGTCTTCTTCTACTTAAACACAATGTTGCTGTTATACACTGCCACGATTAGGGTGAGAGCTGATTTTGATTGACAGGCAGTGATCTTGGAACACAACATAATCACTAGTGTTGTCCACCACCAACACCAGCCGGACAGCCTATGCTTTGCAATGTATGTATCCAGGTGAATGATATTTATTCATTTATATAGACATTTAGATATATGTTTTTGCTAGTATAATAGTACACACCATATACACAACTATCCTGAGCAATTATCCAGTAGAAATGAATAAGTGAAAGGTGTATATCGTATATAATGTACATTGCAATGTTTTTTTTAAATCGTAAACTCTTTTTCACTTTGCTACTTTGTTTATTGAGCTGCTGTACAATTTAAATTCCCCGGTGTGGGATGGAGAAAGTTCTCACCGTACCTTATAATAAAGGAACAGGTGGCACTTCACGATCAACTCCCTGGTGCCCTCAATTAATGAACCTGTGCACGCCAACTGTTCACTACATTTTCACAAAGTGTGCTTGGAAATGAATGCAAGTGAACATAATCCAATGAAAACATTGAGGGTGCTTTTGCTTCTTTAATCATAATCAGCTTTATTGGCCATGTGTGTGTACACGTACATGGAATTTGACTCCAGTTACACATTGCTCTCTTCATACATATGTACATATGATATACCATTAAACAAGAACAATCGAACAAAGACATTAAAGACAACAGAGTAGAAACTAAGCATGTCTCTCTATGCCTCCAGAACTCCTCTCCGGTTCCCAAGCCGGCCTGCCTCACCTGCTCATTACCCGCCCTGCCCTGCTCCGCTCATACTCTGCCCTGCCCTGCTCTTGTGACACCCCGTTAGTTCTGTGTCTGTCTCCCCAGTGTCTGTTAATGACTCATTCCCTTCACCTGCCCTCAGCCACTCCTCTGCCTCCTTAATGACTCATGTCCTACACCTGTGGTTTACCCCCTTATATATACTCCTATTCTTCCCCTTGTCCCCTGCCAGATTGTCATGTGTTTAGTTGTTATTAATCCCTGTTGTTCGTTAGTCTTTTGTGTCACTTCCCCTTTCCAGCCTGAGTTCCATGTCTTTTCTTTTTCGAAATAAAAATTGTTTTTTGTTCCCCGTACCTGGACTCCTGCCTAATTCCTCCGCACCTGAGCTCTTGCCTCACCACACCCAGTGACACCCCGTGACAGCTCTACCTTCACCCTCTCACCCTTCGTCCTTAACCGCGGCTCCATGTCACCTCTTACCAGTATCGCCACCCATTATTCCCCTGAAAATAAACCTTTTCACTTCATTTACTTCCCTAATCTGTGTCTGCGTTTGGGCCCAAGTCCACAGTCCTGTGACACCCATCTCTCCTAGATGTACTCTTTACTCCTCCCACAGTGTTCCTACGAAAGTGGGAAAAGGTCACACTGCAATCAGCCATTTCAACACGTACATGTTCTACTGGAAGGCACACGGAGCAGATACGACTCACTTTAAATGAGTGTAAATGTCCAGGAATGGACCACTTCTGGTACTGAGCTTAGTGGATGCAATAAACATGACAGAGCTTGAAAGCAGGGCGTAAGAAAGTGGACATCATCATGTCCGTGAGCTACATAGCTAGCTTTCTTGGCTACACCCGTACTAATTAAATGTTGCCAACAGGCATTGGAAAGCAGTTGTACTGGCTGAAAGAAAAGGGGTTTCCAGGACTCTGATGGCAGGTCCACAAACTATACTGGGAGAACCTTCGTTTGGTCTTCCAAACTCATTTTCAATCATATCTCTGGTGTTTTTTTTTATTTCTTTGCTCCATCATAATGAGTAAAAAAGAAGATGGAGATTGTCTGTAATAGATTTCAATCCGGTGACCTTCCAAGCGCAGAATGGCTCCTCCAGCCGATAGCTCACCCCAACCTCTAACGATTGCAGGGCTCATCATGACTGTTGGCTCCCAGCTGCAAGGCTATTATCTTTCATATAAACTGATGTCCCTTCAAATAACATCTAGCAGCATGTGTGTGTGTGTGTGTGTGTGTGAGTTGGGGGAAAATGAGACTACGTGTAAGGGAGGTTGCGGGATGACTGAATCACGTTACCACCCAGCTATCGACCGCCACAGGGCTTGTCTTTCTGCAGTAGACGCAACATTAATAAAGCTTTCGCATCTTCTTTGAGATTGGGATCTAGAAGAAACAGCGAAAGAGGGAAACGGAGAGAGGCAGAGGGGAAGAAAGCTTTCCTGGCTTGTCGCATGGAGGTAGCCCATATCTGTGCATCATCACCTAATAAAAAGCCATTTTTTATGAACAGAAGCTTTCCAGAAGCATCCACTCTGTCTTCTTTGACCGGATACACCTGCTATATCTATGGGGCCTCTGACATAATGAATGTCACATAGCTTGTTTGATGACATATTTATTGAAGAATTGATCAGCACTGGAGCAAATGGTTATGGAAGACATTCATTGAAATGAACAATTAAACTCCACAGAATGTTGTATCTATTAATTTGTTTGATTATTTAAATAATTCATAAGAAAGTGTAAAATTGAGATTATGGATTAGAGCTTCAAGATTTGAAATGAACCTCAGTGATTATGAAAACATGTAGTATAACATAACAGTCTAAGGATGTGGAATGAGACCCCTGGCGTTGATATGTGGTCAAATGTGTATTCAAATACATCATATCGATAATGACATCTAACCAGCTGGCCTTCACATTTATACCTGAAGCAGTTCACAAACCAATGAGTGACGTCACCGTGACTACGTCCAGATCTTAAAATCAGTCTACAAACAGGACACCCACTGAGATCGGATCCCAATGCGAGCCTGACCATCTCCAGACATGGTCTGGCCAAACCAGTCGTGTTTCAATCCCAATGTTTTCTGCATGCATTTCCACCTCCACTGAGTCTGAAAATATGTATGAGAAATATGAGAAAACAGAGGCTGTGGGTACATTCCAAGTCTCTTAATTGTCGTTTCCTCTTGAACCGCAAGTTGTTCTGCGCCGCCATATTTACGGCTGTCCCAAAGCTCTTATTGTGGTCTGAGGAGCCAGAAGCCATGATCCAGGAGGCACGAGCGCAGGCTTTCAGGAAGTGGTTTAATGCTCGACACGCCCCCTCATTGTTCATCAGTTATTTGATTGGACTGATCGCTGGAGTTAATACCAGAGTGAAGACGGGTCACAGATTAAACTCAAGTTATATATTAGATTTGTTTTCGGATTAACCTTCTGGTTGAAATAAATGTTTATTCTAGGTCTGAACAACAAAAGGACCACAAACAACTTCCTTCATTAATAAAAATATTAGTCTTTTCTTGATCTGTTATTTACCTCAATAACCCATAATCCATGAAACACATAACTTTTGTTATGGATACAATTAAAAGTTAGAGAGAGCTGCAGAGAGGAAACACTTTTTACATAATGTATCATCATTTCTATTCAGTCACGTGAAGCTGATCATTCCTGAGTGTCGGGTTTGATGAGTTATATCATTTTAGCTAACAGTGCTAACCATGCTACCATGCTAACCGTGCTAACGGTACAAACTACAGAAAAAGTGCCAACACAGCTAAAAGTGTTTACCTAAGGGGGAACCAGCACTGCATGAGATGACCTAAGTAGTTGTTACTACACAGCATCTTTACAAAGACAACAGTACATAACCAGAACATAACCCATGAATTTATTGCATTTTAATGATCACAGCACTGTGAGTAAAACTATTATAATTACCTGAGCAAGTTTCCTTTACTGCTTTAGTGTAAGTCATCAAAGGATGTAGGAACGTAGAATAATATATAATTCAAGGTGTATAAGTAGTTATAGTCTAAGAAATACCAGAATCGGCATTCCACAACCGGTATCGGTCCCAGCCTGTGCTTCGCTCCAGTTACCCAGAGTAAACACAAGCCTTGTTCCTTCCCTGAACATTTGTTACACGCCGTCTGCTTGTGACAACCCTTAACATGCAAGGCTGCAGAGGCTAATGGGATTGCGCCATATGGGCCTCCATATTGCATGCATTCATCTTGCTTGGAGGTGTAGTTCATTGGTGTTCAGTTTTTGATGAAATGCATTGACGTTTCCACAGGGCACATATCTCCCCTAAGCTCCCTAACCCTTCCTATCCAGCAAACAAACAGGGAAAGAGAAGAGAAGAGGAATGCAATAGATTTCTGTTTTTTTGTTGTTGTTTTTCCAACCCCAGAGGCCGTCCGGGTTTTGAAGGGAGGCCGTCTCAGACCTTTCCGGAGAGAAGCTAATGTCGAAGATAGTGTTATCAGCCCCGGAGGGCTACAGACAGACAGCTGACGACTGAATCCAAGGCTTAAGTAAAACACTGAGGTCTAATAGTAGCTGTTTTACTGGCTGTAAACATCGATCATCCCACTTGTCCGACACTTTCAGAGCTGGAAGACGACCAGGCTACAGGCTATAGTGGTTTGATGTGAGAAAAATAGCAGTTCATAGGTAAGAAGATTGCATTGATTCCCCTCGCGACCAGAGGGAGGGAGAGATATAGATAGAGACAGACAGAAAGAGAGAGAGAGACAGGCAACCCCGTTCTTTGTATATCGTGTTTCACCTCTCAACATGAAGAGTTTGGGTGGAAATGGAGAAAAGGAGATCCTCCTGATTTCTTCCATTCTTCCATGATCCTCTTAGAGCAGCACATGGGGTCTTAATGAGTCTGAACATCTAAGCGTGATCTTATAACGGATAAATATAAAACTTACCCAAAATAATCAAAGACAAATACAAAAATAAAAAACAAGGACAGAAAACAAGCCAAGATAATTAGACCTGTTTCGAAATCCATTTCGACTGGAAAAAAAAGCCCATTGAAAACCTATCCAACCTCACTCAGAGATTTCAGCTGCGGGCAGAAAGAGCTCCTTCAAGGAAAGTTGCCTTAGAAACACTCTTTCTTCTTTCTTTCTGTGACGCCCAGAACCTCAAACACTACGTGAGATGCAAACATACTTGTGCCAAGATCAGACCATAAGCCATGTGTGTCTTTTGAGATGTTCAGGATATTGGATGAAGTGACATGAATGAGAGACACGTCAGACTCTTGTACAGACTGTGTGCACGAGACGGGGCAGGAGGGGCCAGTGACAGACTGCTGGATTCAGGAATGTGTTGCCAGATATGCTATAATTGTATGGTAATTTAGCCCTTTGGAAATGTACTGTCTTTGTGTGTTTGTTTTTGGTTTTAAGGACTTAAGGAAAGGAATCCCAATTAGCCATGGATCTTTTTGCGACCATGTCTGTTTTTCAGTTGACATGGAGTCGTCTGATCAGAACATTAGTTAACATAACAGTACTGTTTTAGCTATTCTACCAACCCCAGGTTGGCATCCCTCAGGATCCACTGCAGCACAAAGTGCAAAGTGGGTCAGTGTCTCGATGTCCCTTGTAGCTGATGAGACACCAGGCTTGGCATCCCTCCCTCTGCCTGTCTGCTGTGGCAGGCTGGTAATGACTGTAATAGAGGGGCTGGTAATGAATGGGAGCCTTCTCCATCTGCAGCACCTGCCTCACTCCTCACAGAGATAATTCAGAGCAGGAAAGCTCCCATTGTTCATACGCGACGATTGATGAGAGAGCCAGCCTGCCTGTCGAAACAATGGGAGGTAAATAAACATCCACGCCTTCATCAAAGTGCACACACACACACATGCACACGCACACACACAAATGTACTCGATATACCAATTTGTAAATCACACACTCCAATACGCAACATATTTTTTGACTACGGATGTATTTTCTGTCTACTGCAGGTCAGTGTAATTGAATAAATGCATTGGCGTTACTGTATGTCACAAATATAAGTAGCCAGATGCTTGCATAATAAACATGGTTCAATATGAAAGGCATTATCTTCTGTACTGGTGCCCAGTAGTCAGTACATGTGCATATGGCAAACACTTTTGTCCCAAGCAATGTACAAATGCGGGACAATCCAAGTCCCAGTAGAGAAGCCTTTAGGAACAATAAATATTCTCAAATAAGTGCAGGACAAATCCCTTTTTTAAGAGAGAGAGAATATAGAGAAGGATGGACAGAGAGGGGAAAGAGGGGGCAGACAGAAAGAGCATACAAGGTGAGGAAGTACTGTCAGAAGAGATCGGTCTTATGAAGACAGAGAGGGATTGTGTTGACCCAATCAAACTCCGTAACTCGTCCAACCCCCCGAGGGAACACGTAGTAAAAGAGTTTGGATTGAGAGTTTCTGCCTCGCAGACCGAGTGTGAGTGACAGACGCAACATGCTCAGTGAATGGTTGGGTCATCAATCAGGATGCCAAGTACTGCAGACTTTGTTGCAGAGAGCGAGGCAGAGCTGAGCTGGGTACTAATGTTCTGCTGAACAGAAGGACCGGCTGGGATAACCAGGACTTCACAGAGAGACGGAGTTGAAGGTGGCACCATCATCAAGTTTGAGATATCATTGAGGCAGGCCGAGATCCGTGCTGAAGGACGGGTGATGGGAAGGACAGAGCGGATAATTGGACCAAAGGAGGAAATGTCTATTAAGAACAGAAGGGGACCAAAGGCATCGTTGCGGAAGGGACACTCATTGCCATGCCACTTTGAAAGATCGGCCTGTCAGTAAGGACTCAACCAGAGTAGCGCTTTACCAGAGATGTCTAGTTCAGATCGGGTGGTTCAACATGTCAAAGGCCGGAGACAGGACCAGCTACCCTGACATCCGAGCAGTGCCGAGTCAGTGGAATGGCTGCTCTAGAAACCGATTGGAAGTTTCTCAACCTTGTAATCTTGAATAGGAAAGGTAGTAGCTGGACCGTCCTGCAGTTTTTAACTGGCCTTTACAGCAATAACATGAGCCTGCTTGAGCGTCAAGGGGAATGAACATGTGATCACAGGCATGAATGTGGGTTGGATGGTTGAAAGAGCTTGGAGGGAAATATTTTAATTCGAACAGCTGCACTTATAATATAGATCCAGGAAGTAACATGTTTCCCATGTAGCAATAATGTGCATACTGATATGCAACCTGCTTTGCACTAAGAGTACCCGGATGGTGAACTATGGAACTCTTCTCAACCTCCAGTGCCTCTGCCTTTTCTACGTAGCGGATACGGAGGAACCGCCAAACTATATGAACTTGTGAAAATGGCAGGTCTGAACTGTACTAATTTAAGTTATTTAGGAGCTTGAAGACCTTCTGCCGGTTCCCGGTCAGTGGCAAGAGCAACGGAGAGACAGCTGATGGAAGGTGTGTCTCCGCTGCTGCACCTTTGTGGGATACGAGAATAGGAACTATAGATGGAACTAACTGCACGTAATAGCAATGAAACACCCTAGATCAATGTTGTGTATTTTATTTGTTCATGCTAATCTGTGCCCAATTAGCCAAAACACTTAAAATGACGCTCCAAGAGAGGAATTCTTGCCTTTTTAATTTGTTTTATAAATCTTCATATCATCAATCATAGAATCATAACATTTGTGTCCTTCAAAATAAATGATTAATAAATACAACCCTGCCAATCACTACATGCAGAATAACAATTTAAAAAAACATGAAGACAAACTGCTCTTTGTGATGAATATTAAGGAACAGTTTTGTTCTCACACAAAGACATTCTGGCAAGGCCTTTGGAGCCTTTCATTTTCATTGATCATATCTTTTAAGCCAACATTATTATTGAAGTTTGTTTTCCTCAACCCGAGAAAGACAGACAAATATTTTTCTTTTTGGATAATTATGTTAGTAAAATCTAAATGTAAGAATACAATATGGTGTTGTTCTCCCAAAGGATATCTGAAAATACTTTCTAAAAGGCTATCAACACAACTAATCTCTGTATGTTTTATAATATCTTTGTCTGATATACCCCTAGCTCTTGTGTTAGTGTTTAAATCAGGGTTCTTTTAGTAGATATAGATAGCCAACCTGTGTAAAACAACATGATGCTGTGGGTCCGTCACCATATTTTGTATTAAAAGGCAACCTGTCCGATGTCCAGGATGGATTTATGGATTTGGACCGTGGACAGATGGGTGAACGTTGTCAGAGTGCAGGGCGGCTCATTGTGTCCTCAGCATCACGCCTGGCATGACAGCAAACGAGGCTAGGAGGGTTATTTAAAAATATAATCCCATACAATTACTCATTGCCTGTTGATCTGTTAATCTAATCCAAATATTACAATATTAAAGTAACGTAACTTGAGTTTCAACTACTTTTGGACTACCCCAATACCAAATACACAATTAAAGACAATAGAAAATATAAACTATTTAGTATGTAGAGCAGAGAAGGGGGATGACAGTTGTAAAAATGCTGCCATCATCTGAGGACTCTAATAAATGAATGTAACCAGGTTTTATCTTGCAGAAACAGCAGTGCCCATATAAATTAAATGATCCGACATGAAATTTCTAGGGCAGTACCGAATGTCTTTTTTACGGCTTCTAAGGAAGCTTTTGAATGAAGCTTCCAATGTATGATGTCATACTTTATTCTATCATCACCTTAAAAAAAGTACAAAAATGATTTTGTGGTTATGAGAACATAAATCATGGTGCTATTAGATTGTTGCGAGAGCTCCCCGTTAATACAGACGCAGTGAAAATGTTGTAGCCAAGTGCCAACAAACACGGAATGAAGCAGAATATTTAGTTTGATAAAAACGTGGTGTGTGTAGTGTATCACTGTTTATTTTAAATGTATTTAAAAATTGTAGTCCTGCTGGTAATTACCATTTATACCAAATGTATCTGTATCTGTGTGTTTTAAAATCTTTTTTTTACTGTCACAAAATATAATTACATTTACGTTGGCATTCTAGTGAGGTAACGCTGTTCTACGCATTTGTTACTTCCCAAGCCTGCCAAGCAATGCTTTAAGGCGCTGAGTTAATGTGGGTTCCCTCTTAACACACTACGTAACACACTCACACTGCACTTCCTTTGCTCCTCAGGAACACGGCCGCCATCTGTGAAGTCCATCAGCAGAACGGTTGTCGAGAAAAATGAAGATCAGACAGACGGAGAGTCCTTCCATGTTCGTCAGGTTTATGGCCATAAACCGTGTTTTTGACTGTCGAACACATTGCTGTGGTATCTCTGATCTTATACACGATAACAGATTGTTCATTTTCAATTCAGAATTTATATAAGTTAATAATAACTAATAATAATAATAATAATAAAGCAATAAAGCAATTCAAAAGTACACAATTTAAGCCTGACGTATGGATTAATTTGTTTTTAAAATGATGAAACCCTCCCCCTCCTGATACCGGCTGTTGCCATTTTAGTTCCTAGTTTCATGATTCTCTTGATTGGGATTCATGCTTTGCTGTATTTGGTATTTCACAAGTGTCGTGATATACTTCTTGGGTGGAGGTAGGAAGGAACAAAGGAACAGGTGGACACATGAGCGGAGGGATTACTGTCAGTCTCGGTCACTCTAACCAGAACAGACAGACACATACAACATTGTGCTGGCTGTTTTTATCCGTGCTGGTAAATGTTAGTGACAGAGCTCCAGATTGGGTTGAGCTGCCCACACTGCTCATTCTGTAATGAGAGGAAGAACAGGATGAGTGTGTGGAGGAGAGCAGAGGGAAGCAACAGATCAGTGCTGCATTTAACAGCTGTGCTGTGTTTCTGTGGATATGAACGTGTATACAAACCTGTGTATGGACATTTGCATCTGTATGCGTGTTGCACCAATTAAAATGAGCCAGCTCAACACCTCTCCTTTAAACCACTCTCTTTCGCACTCCCTCTCTCACACACACACACACACACACACACACACTGAGATTCTGTTTCCATGCTTGCATTCGCGGCGGATCAAACATCAAACGAGCTGCCGCTGCCGTCTTAGCGAGTGTGTTGGAAAAGTGGCACGAGGAGGACTGACCTGTGTGTGTGTGTGTGTGAGTGTGATGGGCATGAGGCAGTGCAGAGGGGGGCGAGATAAAGAGAGCCCAGTGGGGGTGATGAGGGGCCTATATGTGAGAGCCAGAGTGCCAGAGGACGACCACTATGAGTGAGCCGGTGTGAGAGAAGGGGAGTTTAATGTGCGTGGGAAAACGTAAGTGTGTGTGCAGGAGCGATGAGGGAACTGTCGTATCCTCAAGGTGAAGGTGAATCAGGCAGGATGGGAAGTTAATTTACTTTTCAGCACAAGGTGACCATATAAACCCAGAAAGTAGCGAGCGTTCATAGGTTCACAGGTATGAACCTCTGCACCGCAGCCGTCTCATTAGCATAAGCACTTATCGTAGGTCCTGAAGGTGGGAGATGTGACAGCTGTGCTCATAATCAATACTGCTATGGTTAGCAATGGTTTTGCCAAGCAATTACATGCTTGTGTAAAATCCCTTCCTTGATGCCTTTGGTATCAGTAAAGTAGAATATATATCTTCTTATCTTATTGATAAAAGAAAAGAAAAAAGACATACAAAAACACCAATTCAATCAATAACAAAATAAAATCTGTGATTGTGTGTATGGTCGGAGGCTTATATACCTGAAATGAATATAACATTAAAAGGTGCACAGTGACTCTTAGCAGCCGTTTTGGATGGAAAGCTCAAGTTCCCTCCTGGCTGCCCGTTTCAGACGACTGTCACAGCTCAGATGGATGGCGACGGTGTAACTTCCAGGCTGTGGCCGCCGCATATTTTTTTTGAATTTCTTCTTTTATATCAGCTTTTACATCGCGTGCAAACGGAAACATGCAGACCGTGGCGTTTTCTTCGGTGACAGGTACCTACATCAGAGCATTAGAGTGTCACATATATCTGTTGAGTCTCACATTTAGCTTAAAACCATGGCAACCATGGAGAAAACAGGAAGCCATCTTAGCAGCTGTAGCTAGCTTGTTACCACTCGTGATGCGCTGCACTACAGCCTACGCAGTGGGCTAGTTAGCCAGGCATGCTAATGTCTACAGATAATAGAGGAGCAGACACACCTGGGTGCATAGAAAAGCTTTTACAATGGGCCGCACACACACACACATTACCTGGAGCTGAGGCTTTTTACAGGGTTTTTGGGGACAGCGCAAAATTGAGAACACATAAACAAGCACACAACATGTACCTCTTTAGAAGGTTCTCACCCTCCCACACGAGCCTGCAGCTACATCCATGCAAACACCTGTAAATATAAAAGAAACAGAAACACACGATCGGCTTGGTTTTTCATAGACTTTGCTCTCTTTTGGAACACGGGTCAGTCATTTAGCACATTGTCATATTCATGTGTTTATGTAACTCTGTATCTCTGTTCATTCTGTACACATGACATCTATTCATCTGTCCATCCGGGGAGAGGGATCCTCCTCTGTTGCTCTCCTGAAGGTTTATTCACTTTTTTCCCTGTCAAAGGTTATTTTTGGGGAGTTTTTCCTGATCCGATGTGAGGTCAAAGGTCAGGGATGTCGTATGTGTACAGACTGTAAAGCCCTCTGAGGATAATTTGTGATTTTGGGCTATACAAAATAAACTGAATTGTCACACTAACTAGACCATATAAGTACAGGGGTAAAGAGTAACTTCACACTAAAGTTTCTGTTGACCTGTTATGCTAAGCTATAAGCACCTGGTCTGCTTTACACTCACTTTGAAATTCTAAAACACTACTATCCAATCTTTAACCACGACTAGCTCCAAAAGACGGAAACCAATTACAGGAGAGTTTATGGAGCACACCAAGGCACTTGTCAGACCCTGGTTGGAGCTGGCGGATGCTACGCTAGGATTGGCCAGTCTACGTTTGAGGTGAGGTGAAGGGTCAACTATCAATCACCTGCACTGAGAATGCACCTGTGAGAACACCTGTAACCAATTAGATCAATTAGAAATCAGAGATGAACGCAATACATATGATTCACAATACGTATGATTCGCAATACATATGATTCGCAATACATATGATTCAGGTCAGAACATGGTGTGGCTGGGTGAACATGGAAAACATGCTGAACAGGGTGTGGCTGGGTGAACATGGTAAACATGGTGAACATGGTGAACAGGGTGTGGCTGGGTGAACAAGGTAAACATGGTAAACAGGGTGTGGCTGGGTGAACAAGGTAAACATGGTAAACAGGGTGTGGCTGGGTGAACATGGTAAACATGGTAAACAGGGTGTGGCTGGGTGAACAAGGTAAACGTGGTAAACATGGTAAACAGGGTGTGGCTGGGTGAACAAGGTAAACGTGGTAAACATGGTAAACAGGGTGTGGCTGGGTGAACAAGGTAAACATGGTGAACAGGGTGTGGCTGGGTGAACAAGGTAAACATGGTAAACAGGGTGTGGCTGGGTGAACATGGTAAACATGGTAAACAGGGTGTGGCTGGGTGAACAAGGTAAACGTGGTAAACATGGTAAACAGGGTGTGGCTGGGTGAACAAGGTAAACGTGGTAAACATGGTAAACAGGGTGTGGCTGGGTGAACAAGGTAAACATGGTGAACAGGTTGTGGCTGGGTGAACAAGGTAAACATGGTAAACATGGTGAACATGGTGAACAGGGTGTGGCTGGGTGAACAAGGTAAACATGGTAAACATGGTGAACAGGGTGTGGCTGGGTGAGTTTAGTTTTGTAATATTACTGATCCTCAGATGGTACCACTGATGTTCTGTTTGAATCCCCCACTGTAGAGCCCTCTTGTGCACATCCCATGTCAGTTTGTAATGCTTCCAGTCAGGATGCTTTCTAAAATTAAGAAATATTTGATATTTTAAGTTTGCGTAAGAAGCTTCAGTGTGGAGGTGTGGCTGCTAATCTAAACTGCCTGAGGTCTGTTTGTCTAATAACAGAGTGCAGAGTGAGGTACTCAAGCCCACAATGCAACGTTTTTTTATTTAAAAAAAACAACTTTTTTCATGAGGGAGATTGTGTTGAAGGCTGAACTAAAATCAACAACCAACGTTCTGATGTTGTTATTGTCCAGATGAGTGAGGGCTGAGTGGAGAGCAGAGTGGACGGCCTCCTCTGTGGATCTGTTGGCTCTGAATGTAGACTAGTGAGGGTCCAGGCTGGCTGGGAGGTGGTTTTGATGTGCTGGAGAACCAGTTTCTCAAACCACCTATGAGTGCCACAGGGCAGGAGTCCTCTAGACTGGACACTGCAGACTATTTAGGTCCAGGAACCATGGTGTCTTGAAGCAGGTGAGAACACGTCGGTATCAGACGCCATTACGAGTCACAAAGCCTTGGTATTTGACACACTGGGAATGAGAACAGGCTGTTACATCATACGCAACTCTTTAATTTTTAATGTTAGTACATTTTCCTGATGATACCTCCTCCATACATTTACCTAAGTAAGGGTTATAATGCAGGATTGTTAGGTGTAGTGGAGTATTTTGTGGTATTAGTACTTTTACTTAAGGATCTAAATACTAACCACTGGTTATGAGCAATCATTTGTTTTCCTTTACTTCCTTGTAAAGCAACGTTGTCTGCAACACAGTGCTGGACAATACTTTGTTGAGATAGAGATAACAATCTGGAGCTCATGGAGAAAGCTGTTCTTGTGTGGGTGGTGGAGAATCACCAGCAGCAAATCTACAGCACCGTAAATTAAATTAGCTTGAAGGAGAAAACACATTTGCTTACTGTGTTGCTCTTTGGAGATTCTTTGCCAAGAAACAGTTTACAAAGTGAAAGAAACACTTTGCTGATATGAGGTAGAAAATAGAACCAGTTATGGATGGCAGCAACAGTTTGGCTGGGACCCACCAGACTCAATCCAAAGGAAAATGTGAAGCTTTTTTTTCTTTTTTTCCCGCTTGAAAGATTTATATTTCATGCAATCAACAGAAATGCAGTGAACTGTTAGGAGAGGGTGTTTTCATTATGCTGGAAAGACATGAATGTACACGAGTGCTCTAACAACACGCCTCATTGACCTGGTCTGAGCTGGAGAGCGAAGCAAGAGCAAAGCCAAGTGCTCCTTGACTGTCTCAAATAGCACTGAGACACATGATGACTGGTTCCCCTCTGCTCTCAGTTCAGCCCAGTCTACATCGGACAGGTACAGGCAAAAAGAACCTCTGTGGATAATGAAAATGTTGCTTGTCAAAGACAATGGATGAGTTTGAGCAAGATGGTGACAACACTGAGAGATCTTACTCAATCCCACAAAGTTGATAATTACTGAAGCACCTTTGTAATCTACGTATTATCTGCACAGATCCCAGAGAGCCTCACACAAGGGGCCATTGCTCTTTACCCTAACCCACCTGGCAACGGTTTATTCCTTTTATACCACAAGCTCAGCTGTTTGATTCCCGACTCCTCCAGTGTCTCACTCAAGGTCCTATAGACAGAACTCCTCACTGGGCGCTTTACAGCAGCCCACTAATGCGTATGGTGTTTTAAACTGAGAGGTCAAATGTCATGTATGTAAAATATAATTGTTTACTTGCATACATATACTCCCCAAGTAATACTAAAAAGCAACTTTGTTTAGGTTTATAAAACAACATTGATTGGCTTAAAATAAGCATGTCATGTTATAGTGTGTGTATGTGCCAGTTTCTAGAGCCTTATGGTGAACCCCGGACATGTTGAGTACCTCATGGTTGGACGTTAGACATGTACAGTACTCGTCCCCCGCCTTCAGAAACTGCCAGATGCTAACTTGCATATGTTTCACATGATTAGCATGCATTGGCATAATAACATACAGGGACAGTATTTTAGCAACTGCTTAAACAATTTGGACCATATTTGAGTGTGTTGGGGGGTTACTGAGGAACTCTCTTGAAGTCTCAGTCAATTCAAAAGTTTTAGTGGATGCTAAATCCATTGAATTGGAAAGATAGCTTATGTAGCTCATGTCATGAATTGTAAGATATTTATGAACGCAATTACCCAAAGTATGCAGCGCATTTATCATTTAAGTCACACAGTGGTGATTCGCATTCAAATCAAGAGTAGCGAATCACTCTCTCCGGGGTGTGACATCACCTCCTTTCCTGCTCCATTGCTTACCTGCTGCCGCCCAGTAGTTTTCCACTCAACCTCTGCTCCACTCTGCCTGCCGGCCACTCCCACCAGATTGGCTCACCCCACTTACCTGTGCTCCCAGCTGCAGCCCAATCAAGCCAGCACTTAAGCCTTTCCCGGTCACTCTCTCGTTTGCAGATTGTTTGTCGCCGTCTCTATGCTAAACTCTCCAGCACTTGGCCTTGGACTGATACCCCGTTGGCTACTCTGCCTGCCTCCAACTTTCCTGCTTAATAGAGACCCCTGCCCTCGGTCCCTGACCTTGACGTCCACCTGGTTTCTGTCTGCCGCTCCCATTGGCCATTTGGCTTTTCCCTGCGACATCACCAGAGTTTGAGTTTTCCAATCTACTCTATCTGTGGTTCAGAGACTCACTGTGTTACCACAATGGTTACTGTGTGTCCTATGAACATTTATCTGCTGGCACCAACAAAGTCTGAATATTGAACTGAACTTTGTTTCTAGCTGTTTACTCTGGTACCTGGTCAAGGTGAACATGTAGGTCCCTGCTTTCCAGTGTGCTTCTGCTCAAGGCCGTCAGAATATTACCTATTGACCTACTTCACTTAATCAGAGATGATTTGCAGGTCAGAGGCAGTTGAATGAGTTTTCCAGTTGTTACACAATGTTAACTAGTTTCACTCCCTTCTCTTATGCAAATATTCTTTAGTCAGAATTCTAGTTTGGTATTGTATTTGCATGTGCTACCTCTAATTTGTACCTAGTCTCAATGTGGGGCTGTGAAGGAAAAGATGCATGTTTGGCATCGTCAGGATAATTGTATTGATGATTATGCTGCAACATACAGTATATTACAGAGTTTAAGGTATTTCAAGTATAAATGTAAGTTTTGTCCAATACAAGGAATGATGGGAATTACTGCTCTTTGAAGAAAGCCAGATCTTATGGCTCCGTTCTTTTCCAAGAGCCATTGATTCTTTTCCATTTAAGGTACTAAAATGGACACTTCTGGTTTTGGACACTTCTGGACACTTTGAAAATGTCAGAAATGGCTCAGCATACTCCATTAGCTCCAAAAGATATTGTAAGAATATTTATGCAAATTGACCAACCTATGCAGTTTATTATTACGTTTTCTAAATGCTAGGGAATTATACTGCACATTTTGAGGCAAAAAATACGAGTTACCCTATTTCTGGGTTCACAGTGCTGGACAGTAGATTGTCATGGATGTGAATTTAAAATGTTGACTTTTGGTTTCACATGGGACATGAACAACGTTCTTTTGGGTGATGGTCCTGTTTGTTAAACCATCCATTCACATCAACTCTCCTCCCTGTACAGCCTTTGATTGGACACATTTTTGTTTCCTAAGGAGAAAATGGAAAGACATTGACATTGAGTGAATACAATTGTAACTATTAGACACACAATTAATGACCTACTGACCTGAATCTGTACCGATTCATCCACAAATATGTTTTTGTTCTTAATTTTGTATTTGTTCCGTCTTCCATATCTTTTAACCAGTAATACATATACGCTATATACACTTCTTAACTAATATCACAAATGTTTTCTGTATTCTAACACTGAAATTATTGAGGATTCACACTCGTTTTAGTATGGGTATTTAAACCTTCGCAATTTTTGCAAATAAGCGGCTTGTGTTTATAGTTAGTAGTTAGTACCTCTCTACTAGATATTATCAATGTGTCTTTACTAACAGGCCATGTACCACAGTCCTTCATAGTATTACCTTTAGTTAGTACCTCTCTACTAGATATTATCAATGTGTCTTTACTAACAGGCCATGTACCACAGTCCTTCAAAGTATTACCTTTAGTTAGTACCTCTCTACTAGATATTATCAATGTGTCTTTACTAACAGACCATGTACCACAGTCCTTCAACGTATTACCTTTAGTTAGTACCTCTCTACTAGATATGATCAATGTGTCTTTACTAACAGACCATGTACCACAGTCCTTCAAAGTATTACCTTTAGTTAGTACCTCTACTAGATATTATCAATGTGTCTTTACTAACAGACCATGTACCACAGTCCTTCATAGTATTACCTTTAGTTAGTACCTCTCTACTAGATATTATCATTGTGTCTTTACTAACAGACCATGTACCACAGTCCTTCAACCTATTACCTTTAGTTAGTACCTCTCTACTAGATATTATCAATGTGTCTTTACTAACTGACCATGTACCACAGTCCTTCATAGTATTACCTTTAGTTAGTACCTCTCTACTAGATATTATCAATGTGTCTTTACTAACTGACCATGTACCACAGTCCTTCATAGTATTACCTTTAGTTAGTACCTCTCTACTAGATATTATCAATGTGTCTTTACTAACAGACCATGTACCACAGTCCTTCATAGTATTACCTTTAGTTAGTACCTCTCTACTAGATATTATCAATGTGTCTTTACTAACAGGCCATGTACCACAGTCCTTCATAGTATTACCTTTAGTTAGTACCTCTCTACTAGATATTATCAATGTGTCTTTACTACCACCGTCCTTCAACGTATTACCTTTAGTTAGTACCTCTCTACTAGATATTATCAATGTGTCTTTACTAACTGACCATGTACCACAGTCCTTCAACGTATTACCTTTAGTTAGTACCTCTCTACTAGATATTATCAATGTGTCTTTACTAACAGACCATGTACCACAGTCATTCATAGTATTAACTTTAGTTAGTACTTCTCTACTAGATATTATTAATGTGTCTTTACTAACAGACCATGTACCACAGTCCTTCAAAGTATTACCTTTAGTTAGTACCTCTCTACTAGATATTATCAATGTGTCTTTACTACCACCGTCCTTCAACGTATTACCTTTAGTTAGTACCTCTCTACTAGATATTATCATTGTGTCTTTACTAACAGACCATGTACCACAGTCCTTCAACCTATTACCTTTAGTTAGTACCTCTCTACTAGATATTATCAATGTGTCTTTACTACCACAGTCCTTCATAGTATTACCTTTAGTTAGTACCTCTCTACTAGATATTATCAATGTGTCTTTACTAACAGGCCATGTACCACAGTCCTTCAACGTATTACCTTTAGTTAGTACCTCTACTAGATATTATCAATGTGTCTTTACTAACAGACCATGTACCACAGTCCTTCAAAGTATTACCTTTAGTTAGTACCTCTCTACTAGATATTATCATTGTGTCTTTACTAACAGACCATGTACCACAGTCCTTCAAAGTATTACCTTTAGTTAGTACCTCTCTACTAGATATTATCAATGTGTCTTTGCTAACAGGCCATGTACCACAGTCCTTCAAAGTAGCTGTAATTAAACCTCTCCTGAAAAAGCCCACTCTTAATCCAGAGGTGTTGGCTAACTACAGACCAATCTCTAACCTTCCCTTCCTCTCTAAGATCCTTGAGAAAGTAGTCGCAAATCAGTTGTGTGACTTTCTACATCAGAATAGTTCATTTGAGGAGTTTCAGTCAGGATTTAGAAAACACCACAGCACAGAGACAGCACTGGTGAAAATTACTAATGACCTAATTCCGTTGGACTCAGGACATAATTGCCTTGTTAGATCTTCCTAAAACGAACATTTAATTGGCATTAAAGGAACTGCACTAAGCTGGTTTGAGTCCTATTCATCAGGTCTACCCCAGTCTGTACGTGTGAACAATAAATCCTCCAAGCGCACCATAATTAGTCTAGGAACATTATATTTATCTAATATAAGCTTGCTTTAGACATTATTATCAGAACACACTCAACAACCTGGATGACCTGCAACCTCCTGATGTAAAACTTGGACACAACACAAGTTATCGTGCTTGGCTCTGAACATGTCTGAAATGACTGATTGAATTTAATTAACTATGTTTTAATTATATTCTGTTTATCCTGTACACATGCCATCTATTGCACTTATGGCCATCCTGGGAGAGGGATCCCTCGTCTGTCTGTTCCTCTCCTGGATGTTTCTCGGCTTAAGAGTTTTTCCTTATCCGATGTGAAGGTCCAAGGACAGAAGCTGTTGCATGCTGTATCCAGACTGTAAAGCCCTCGGAGACTAATTTGTGATCAATTTGTGATCTTTCATTGTGGGCTATACAAATGAATTCAATTGAAATTACAGATTTGATTGTGGTCAATCTCATTAAGAGAGAATGCTCACATCTCCCAACTAGGGCAATATCGATATATAAATAGAAAAAAACATTTAGGATTAATCCTGAATGTCTGAATATAGAGTAAATTGTTATTAGGATAGGCCCATATTAGGCCTATCTTTTCCCTGCCCATTCAATGGCCATTATCACTAAGGTGGGCATTTTCCTTTCCATTTCCTTCCATCGGGGTCAACCAGAACTTACAAAGGGGAAAGTTTCTGTTCCCTTCCTCGCTCAGTAGCTCCGAGAAGTTCCGTGAAGAATAAGAGCGGACTCCTTGCTAAAAATTTAACAATAACTGGATATTAGCATCCATCCAAACTTTAAAATTGAAACTTTTCCCATTATATTCAACAATACTGTGAGGAATAGTGATAGTTTGACGATTTGATGAAAACCAAGATCACAAAGATTCTACTTTCTGCTTAAAAACTTCTTATTTTTCACCGGCCATTTAATCTTTTAAAATTTTTAAAACCCAGTCAGCAGCATGCCATATCACTGCCAAGATCAAGTGCAGCCCTCATAACTTGTATTTCCTTCTTATCACATCCTTCTCTGTGGGTTTAATGTACACCATAATTTCTTCCAACTAAATGTTGATCCCTTGCCAAAAAAACTTTTGATCTTCTATATGTAGGAGCATACAGTACATACATAAGAAGAGCCTAACTGATGCTGCCAAAGAGCCTGGGAAGCTACTAGCTTATGTACTTGTAGATAGATGAGGGAGCGAAGGTTGGATTTTATTACTTCAATTGTCTTTGAAGTGATATGCTAAATTTGTCACGGATAATATTTGTATTCATCAACTGACTAGATCCCACACTAAAGTGTGTTAAAGATGCAGTTCAAAGAAATGGGTTACACTGATGTTTCATGATGCTTATCCTACCATTCTTTCTTTGAAACATCTGTCTTTTATATACATTTTACTTTGCCCTTTATTACAACACTTTAAAGCTGCTTTCACAAAGGCAGTAATGTTGACTTGGTCTGGACCATGAAACAAAATGATGATGACAATCTAGTTAGTCCAGTTAAAAGTTGGCAAATAGACTGTGCTGCACAAATCTTAATTATATAACGCCTTAATTAAATGTCATTTCACACCGCAGGGTTATTTGTTTTTCTGCCACGTGAATATATATTTTCAAACTTTTTGTCATGAATGCTTTCACACCAAACCCAAATATTATGAGAAAGCATTGGAACATCATCATTAATCTTGCATAATTGCTAAATTCTCTTTAGAGTACTTCCTTGACATGTATAGTTTTTTAATTCACACTCAAATTATACAGTATGTAATATCATGGAGTTGCTCAATTGGTCTGGTTTGTGTATGAGCTACAATCAAAGCAATCCAAGCAGTCCAGAGTTTACCTGGAAGCATGTCAAAACCCACATGGTGCAGTTGTTTAAATAATGGCCTTCACACCAGCCTAAACGGACCAAACCAAGTGGGTTCATCTGTGCCACACCAAACAGGTGTTGCAAGCACTCCCTTCATTTATCAATCCTCTCATTTCAATACCATAACGCCTTACTCCATCTGCTTTAATTAACTTGTAATTGTCTTCATTGGGAGTTGTCAGTGGATGTATTGCATATCTGCCAGTCAGGCAACAGTGAAGGGTTAACTGCTACGTTATTCCATGGCATCCCTGCTTTCTGGCCTCGCTGTCTCTGTTAATAAAGCCACAGGCAACAAGCACTAAACACACTGTCGATGAGAATACCCATCCAGCCATCAGTCCCCCTCCCTCCCTCCCACCCACTCCCTCCCTCCCTCCTGCTCTCTACGTTATTCATATGGTTCTCGCTCTCTACTCCTGTACTTTGTTTTCCTTTAGTCATGTCTGTATGATTGAAGCAGCAGCATTTGTATCTTCATTATGCAGCATCCTGACAGAAGCCTTGGGCGCGCACACACATACACACACACACACACACACACACACGCACACTAAGGCCATTAAATTTTTTTTAAAAAGAACAATCTAGACAGGTCACTAATAAACATTTATAGACTCATGTCAAACCTTTTGTTTTTAAGGAAAATCATTGAGAGGACTGTTTGGCTCTAAACAACTGATTTGATGTCTTGCAATCAGGTTGTTTACCCCATCACAGATCTGAGATTGCTTTCTTCAATGTCAGCCACTTAAACACAGACGGTAGTAGCAATTCAGTCTCAGTATTACAAGTCCAACATGGAACTTTCTGGCACATTACTAAACTGGTAATGGACAGAGACTGCTTGGTCTCTATAGGTAATACAGGTAACACATCTAGGCGGACAAAATATGACAGTCGGAGATCCTCAAGGCTCTATTCTGGGGCCTCTTCTGTTTAACACCTACATGCTTCCACTGACTCAGATTAAGGAAAACAACAAAACAGGTTGCCATACGTTTGCAGATGACATAATCATATCACCAGGCGATTATGGTCCAATACAATCACTGAGTAAATGCTGTGAACAAAAACGATAGGATGTGCCAGAATGAAACAAAGATACAACTGAAGTAGATGTTGTTTGTAGACAAGAAGGAACGTTAGAAAGGGAGCGCTCTGCTTTAATTGCTAATGTTCAAGACCATAAGCCAAGCTAGAGGTCTGGTGTAGTCATGAACTCAGAACTAAATACCAATAACCACATTAAGACAAGTACAAAGTCTGCCTTCTTTCAATTTAAGAATATATCAAGGATTAAAGGACTAATGTGTCAGCAGAATGAGGAAAAACGTGTCCATGCATTCATCTGAGGTAGACTTGAGTACTGGACCAGGTCTTCACAGGTCTCATCCCTAAAAGAGCAATCAGACAGCTGCAGTGGATTCACAGATCTGCTGCTGGAGACCTCAATAGGATCACTTCACTCCAGGTCTGAGGTCAATACATCAGCTTCCTTTACTGTCAAAGAATGCATTTCAGAATACTACTGTTGGTTTATAAAGCTCTGCATGGTATATGGCCAAAGTACATTTCTGATGCGTTGCTGCACTTTGAGCTACCAGACCTCTCGGGTCGCCTGGTTCACGTCTGCTTTCTGTCCCCGGAAAACACAGAGAAACAGTGTTCGGTTTTAAGCTCCATGTATCTGGAACTAACTGCCAGAAAACAGAGGGTCATCCACAACTCTCACTTCTTTTAGTCCAGGCTGAAGACCTTTCTGTTTGCTGCTGCCTTCAAATACATTCTTTCTTACACTGCACTGTAATGCCCATCGATTTACAAAGTGGGAGGTGTTATTTGAACTTTACAAAATCTGGCATGAATTCTGTAAAATAAATTGGTGGATAACAAAGATGTAAACCAAAAAAGTATGTTTTTTAGGAAACTGTATCCATTGTTGGTTAATTTTCAGATGTTGGGTGAATTTGGCAACTGTGGCAATGTTTTTTGACTGGCTGAGGCTCATGGGTATTGTATGTAAATAATTAATTTACACCGCCTGATAATCTTTTATTTTTTACCAAAATCACAAAAAAAAAAATAATAACACTGTGTTGCATTTTTATACTATCCATAAGACTGTTTCTCTGTTGATAACCATCGAGAGTATATATATTTTTTTATCTACTAAAGGGGGAAACCAATTGGGGGAAAGTTCGTCCAGCCAGTGGTATTCTTCCATGGTTCGTAAGCCCCGACAAAATGGCTGGCAGTCAGAATCAGCATCCACCAGGGTTTTCTTTCAGTGTCCATCTGAACTGCTTAAAAGGGTAATAACTCCACAAACCCCATCAGAACGCACAACACCATGCATGCTGTAGGAATATTGTAGGTCAAACCCGACACCCTGTAGCATTATTAGACATCCTTCTGTGCCACGACAGCTGCTGTTTCACACTTGCTCACCGTCGCCAATAGAAAAAAGCTACTGAAAATCACCAACATATCCTCTAACATAATTGACCTCTCCTTTAATAAACTGCCAGCCATCTTTGACACTGCCACCACTCGCAGAGTGCCGACCATAGCACACGAACCCTGCCAGGCCCTCTCACCTCTCACCTCCTCTATCTACCTGGACTTACAGGTAAACCTGAATGTAACCAGGTAACACTTGTTAACTACAGACAGACACATTCTGTATCTACCTGGACTTACAGGTAAACCTGAATGTAACCAGGTAACACTCGTTAACTACAGACAGACACATTCTGTCTCTACCTGGACTTACAGGTAAACCTGAATGTAACCAGGTAACACTCGTTAACTACTACAGACAGACACATTCTGTAACTACCTGGACTTACAGGTAAACCTGAATGTAAGCAGGTAACACTCGTTAACTACTACAGACAGACACATTCTGTAACTACCTGGACAGCTGTCAGTTAATTGTACAACTCTAAAACTCATATAGTACGAACCCCGTCTCCGGCGTCAGAAAGTGAAATTCAAATTACCGGAACTCTTCGAAAGTTAACGCTTTACGACGTAATTCCAAAGGATTCTGAACCGGGGCCACTGGGGGCCATGTCAGCCACAGGCTCATGGTCCCCCACTTCCCCCACAACACATTTGTTTGAGACCTATGTGTCGGTTAAGCGTCCCTCGAGATCCATCATTTTTAGGATCTCTCTGTAGACGTATGATATTCTCAGTATGATTCCAGAGGCATCATAATAATCTGTTAATGTGTCTGACAGATATGAGGTCTCATTCAGATGTGGAACTGTTATTTAAAGACTATATGTTATGAGCAATGTTTATTGTCACGTACACCATTTGATTTATGCCAGTCTGCCATGTAAAGTGAGTGGAAGAGCCTGAGTGTGGTGACTATCAATGAGCTCCATACATAATAATTACAGCACACACTTAGTAGCTATGTGGACCGAGGTGAAAGCGTGACATTGCATTGTTTATCCTACAATGCAGAGACAGCGTTGCAAAACTAATGTAATATTGTTAGCTCACCCACCAGGCCTTCTGGGCTGTATGTATGGTCATTATCTGATACATATTTTATCAGTCTCTTTGTCACCGTCGTGACTGGACATGTAACGAACAAGCCGAGGTCGGCTGAATAACCGATGGTTTTCAACACGCTCGTAGAGGAGGTGCTTTTCTGACACAATTCAAAGGGTTATGGATGGAATAACGGTCAGCACATGTTGCATTAGTGTCCCGTCATGTTTCAAAGCATGACTGTACATCAAATAACGGGCACTTGCTTTAGTGTTGTTTCTCCGCCATCTCATTCAATTGTGCCAGATGTCGATTGGAGGCGAAGGTGGCGGACCACATCTGCATTCTTTGCTGCACCATTTCCATCCTCGCTCATGCCTCAGAGATCCCTCCTCGCTCCTCAGAGCAGAAATAAGGGCTTTGGGACGGCCGTCAATACGGCGGTGCAGAACAACCTCCGGGTCAAGTGAGAGGTACCTACAGCCAAGCGGTACAACAGGTACCCTGACTACGTCCTGCTGCTCTTCAAACTGCAAGGAATAAAGTGACTATGGAGAAGTACCTCATAATATCCCTCTAATGCATCGCTGTACTTAATGGTATGACAAGTTAAGTTGTTACATCAATATGGACAGTGTACTTTAATTTAAAAAATGTTTAAGTTTCTGCTCGAAATAACACACCCAAACAAAAAAGAATGTATCTCTGAAACCACAAAGGCTATTTGAATAATCTTGGTGTTATAATAAAGGCAACCCATGTGAGCTTTTGTTCAGATGTGTAAATATTAGTATGTATTGGTTAATAAAGATGAAACACAGCAAAAATAGAATGTTCAGGTTCGCCTAGGAAAGTAAAGCAGAACAAAGTTAGAGAGGTTTTAGTACAGATTAATTAGGCAAAATGGTCATGTGGCCACATTTGGGCACCATCTGTGCAATTTGAATTTTCTCATGTACCAAATCATATATTTCACTTGTATAATACTTATGGTGTTCAATTCATCAAAATACAGCAATCTTTGTTGATTAGAAGAAGAAAAACGAAAAGAAAAAAAACCCCAAAGATAAGCAACATTTGTGACTGTAAAGCGTTAAAAGCTTTGCTTTCTGGCTTTTTCTGATAGCACCGTGCTACGGGTTGCTAGTTCCGAAAACGTGCTGAGTGGGCTGACTCCTGACAAAATTATGATTATATTTTAATAATTCTTTGCAATGCAAGGGCTGCATCCCCTCACAACAATGGATCACTATTAGCTTCAAACAGAGTGAACCCCTGCATTGACTCTGGTGCATCGGCATGTGTCTGTCAGTTCTTCTGCAAACCTCTCAGAGTTATTAGTAATAACTAATAATATCGTTACGGTAATTGTTTTCGAGTTGTATGTATGATGTTGTTTGTTTTCACCTGTTTGTTACATGTTAGTCAAAACATTTACCATAAAATACTACCTTTCTTTGCATTAATTCACAGAGATCTGAAGAGAGCAGCTGTTACATGAGAAGATTTTTCTCATCTTCTCTTTCTATGGTATGTAATTCATACACATACACGTGCACTTCAAGAGGGATCGCTCCCCTCCCAATATAAAGACAGATGATATCAACACAAATATTAATATAATCTAAATACAATAGGCTGTCTATGGGTTAGAAATCTAATTTCCTCAGTGGCACAGAGGGGTTCATTTCCCCAATATTGCCACTTCACTGCGGTCCAGCTGACAGGATGGAAGACATCACAGCAGGAGTAGCTTTATTAAGGCCAACTGCACGCAACCACATTAGAGGACCAACAGAATGGCCTTATTGAACCAGTGGTTATTGGTGGGAACCAATGGAAAGTACTTACTAATTTCCTTTCCTTTATTTAATCGACTCTCTGTGTAACCTCTCCCCTTGCTATTAAACCACCTGCCACAGCAGTGATCTCATCATCACACTCTAATAGTGTAATCTTCTAAGCAGGGTCTAATATCAGTGAGGGCACAGCGATATGCATATGAAATCCATTACTGGTTGCCTCATTCTTCACTGACCCAAAAACATTGAACAAATCGGTATAGTGGTGAAAATTGTATCAAATCACCATGGGTTTACGAATTATTAGCTGCATACAGTTGGAGGCATCCCATCATGGACTAGACATTAGTGGAGGCAGAACAGCCATCACTAAAGCCACCTGCCATGAGTCATGCATAGGAGAAGACCCAGAAACCAGAGGGTTACTTGCTCAGTGAGTTGTGTATCTTGTTTAAGGACATCAGAAATATTGCTATGTCTCTTATGTCTGATATGGATTGTGGAATCAGTTGTGGTCAGAGCGTGGGTTCTATTTTTCTACACACATTTTTTAAGGAAAATTACAAATTTGACCAACATTTTGAAATGGTATATATACACATAAATTAGGTTTTTCTATATATCAAAGTGAAGCTGAGGAATTGCATGAGTTTCTCACCCTATTGAACAGTTTACTATGGATTCAAGTGAAGAAAAGATTCACTTCCTTGACATGAGGGTTATAAAGAATAATGGCACTCTATCAACCACTCACTACTGTAAAGACAGACGATAAAAACATCTTCCTATAAGAAGTGTTCATCCCACTGCACTCAAGAGAGGACTCTCAAAATGCCTTTTTTTTTTACTAAGAAGAGTATGCAATAAATTCATATAAGACAGATTATTCCAGCAAGGGTACCTTATGGAATGGATTCATAAGGCTTATGAGACTGCACTGAGAAAACCCCGCTTCGAACTGTGACTTTTGTGACTCGGATCACTTCTTATTCTCCTCACTGACACGTCATACAATCATTCTTAGAAATCATTGGCATACTTAAAAATGAGACCCTGAACTAGCCCCAAGTTTAAATGATCTGCCTCTTTTTGTCAATAAATGACCTATTGGTCCTTGCTGATATTGATATGTAGTTATAAACCTTTGCAGATGCATTTAACCCCCTTCCCAACCACCATTATGGGAACTATACACAATGCAAAAACACATTTCATTATTATGTATGTATTATGCATACAAACTAATTGTGGATAGGGTTGTAGCTGAAAAATGTGTGCGAGTAAAAGCAAACAAAATGTGACATTATAAATTGATTATTAAATTGTGCAGCAGCACTAACATTAATATGCATGATGTCAAACACAAGTTGATTGTAATTCTTTTTTGCTCATTCAGGAAGATGATATAGGATATAGGAAGAAGAGCAGTATTGCCCGTTGAAGAGGCTAGAACAAAGCAAAAGGCTGAAGGTTTGTCATGTGGGTTTTCAGTGGGATATAAAGGGAAGATTACTTGTTAATGTACTATAAGCATATGTGCTGTTACCTCAAGTAGTATCAACTAACTGTAACTTGAAATGCCTGATAACTTAGTATTTTCTGAATGCTGTCACATGTGTTGTGCATGTTGCACATACAAAACAAATTGTCAGGACTCAGCCAGCCGGACTCCCTCCTCAGCCCGAATAAGGATCAGAACTGTCTGTGCTGACGTTGTTAGTTCGTGCCATGATGTCCGTGGACTTTCCTCCTCGTGTCGTCACTGAACTTTCCCTCGTGTCTTTGCTGACTTTTTTTGTGTGGAGTATTTTCTTGGATTTTTTGGGGTTTGATGTTCGATCACCCGTGGACTAAGGGGACACTTTGAGTGTTTTGTGTTTCTTTTCTAAGCGACTTGTTGTGCTCAATAAACTACGCTGTGTGTTCGGCTAGAACTAAACCTTGCTGTTGTCGTGCGCTTGGGGTCAGAGACAAACCATAACACAAATTGCGTAAAGTGTATTAGATCATGTGCAGAGAGAACCCCCACGTACCGAGTCCATCCCGCTCCGTCCAATGGTTTGAATCCAACCCATGGCCTTGGTTGCATGCCATCCCTTCTCTCTCCCTGTCCTGTCTATCACTCTGTCCTCTACATTAGAGGCAAAATAATACCAAATAAAACAAAAGAGGGCGACTTGAAACTAGAGATTGAGACCATAAACTCATGTTACAATGTTAACTGAGGTATTAAATCAAGAGAGTCATTTTCTCATAGACTTCTATACAATTGATGTTTTGCAACCAGAATGCATGTTAATCTACATACCTTTATTGATTTCAGTCATGCTTCAAACAACTTAATAGTGATATTAATTTGTAATGATTATCTTGGTTAAACAGATTGTGAATGAACCCACTGGACTTGTTGGCCAAGCAATGGTGAACAACTTCCAGGCTACCCGACAAAGGCTCACCTTAGGGTGGCAGCAGCAACGGGCTTCCTGTGTCGGAAAGCCAACGTAGAACAAGAATGCCATCCCCAGGGATTTCTACAATCTTGCTTTTTTAAGTGTAAAAATGTGATCATTTCTTAATCTTACACAAGTATCTTTGTCTGAATTCACGTTACATGCGTTGTCGACTACCCTGCCTGTTAACAAAGGATGCAGAAGGCGACTCAGTGCTTTAACAAGTGGGTCCCGACCAAGCGTCCGTATGTGATTATGTGGGAGTGACAATTTTTTCAATTTTCAATTCAATTCAGTTTATTTTGTATAGCCCAATATCACAAATTACAAATTTGCCTCAGAGGGCTTTACAATCTGTACACATACGACATCCCTGACCTTTGACCTCACATCGGATCAGGAAAAACTCCCCAAAAATATGGACAGAATCTGGGGGGTGAGTAGTTATGAGTAAGGTCAACAATCTGTTGACCTTACTCATAACTACTTTTGTAGAGAATAAACAACAATCTAAGTTTGATTTTTTTAAATGTTTTATTTTGTACATCTTTTATCAGGAACGCACTTTACGCTTGAAAAGGGCTTCATAATAAAATGAGTATTATTATTACATACATTAATTACTTTTCTCTAAGTAAAACGATGGCTTAAAATATGTCTTGACAAACAATCCCTACAGTCACTGGATGTGTGTGTAATGTGTCAGTAAGCAGCAGTCCGCCCCCCGTAAGGGATCCGTGGCCCCGGTCAGCTGAGGCCCGGAGGCGCTGGAAGAGGGCTGGACCTCCGGAGAGACGACGGCGGACTGCTGCTCAATAAAAAAAGGGAAACGTATAATCTGGAAAAAAAGGATAAATGGACGCTGTTGTACAGACCTGAATAAAATAGATTTCTTTGTTGACAATTTGCACATTGTAATTTATTTTCTAATCTGCTACAATTGCTTTACTGCCCGCTTGTCACATAAAGGCAGTGTTAGAGAATTGAAGACGACATTTGGAAACGAGGACGGCCAAGGGGAGGACGTCCTCGCTCGGAGCATCATTTTATGTGTTTGGGCTAATCACAGATTAGCATGAAAACAATGGATTACATTCAATTGAAAGAGCCGCTAGTGCCCTGAGGGGGACAGCAGGAGTCTGTCCTCCTCTCCACCACCACGACCCTGCCCGTCCCGACGGGGTCGCTTTCTTTTTATTTTTTGTTTATTGTACAGGGACAATGCATACCAAACAACAATAAAACTGTGAGTGAGCCAGTTAGCCAGAGAGGTGTCCCCGGATAGATTTCTTCAGCATTTCAATCATTAATTTATTCAAAAGAAGAGATGAATAGGTTTTAAATAATACTGAGATTTGGAAATGGTTTATTTAAAACAATGACTTGTATACTCTGAGCTTCATCTGCCTGTGTGGACCAGCCTTCTCAGACTTGTCATAACCTACTGCAACACAATAGTGAATTCTTTTAAATGTTTATCGTAAAACTGCACCCCCTCGCATATTGCTCTATTCACATGAACATGAGCAGTGGTTGACTCTGATGTTATTATTTAAGAGTCAAATAATTAGGTTAAAAAATATATTATCTTTTGTTCAGTCTAGTTTTAACATCCCCTAATGGGTTTTCCTCCCTTTGTCATCTTCCTCTACCTCTCTCCTCCCTCTCATTCTCCCTTTGCTTCTCCCAACCTCTACCTCCCTCTTCCTCTCTCCTCCCTCTCCCTCCCTCTCCCTCTCCTTCCCCCTTTCCTTCTCCCTTTGCCTCTCTCTCCCTCTCCCCCTACTCTCTCACACTCTCCTTCCCTCTCCCTCCCCCTTTCCTTCTCCCTTTGCCTTTCTCTCCCTCTACCCTCTCACACTGTCCCTCTCCTTCTCCCTCCCTCTCTCCTCCCTCTCCCTTTGCCTCTCCCTCCCTCTACCTATCTCCTGCCGCTCCCCTTGCCTCTCCCTCTTGCCCTCTCCCTCCCTCTCTCTCTCTCTCTCTCTCTCTCTGTCTGAGCGTGAGGTCGGAGGTTGGGAGCGGAGAGCGTCATGTTCGGAGTTGACGGTGTTTTTTCCCGTGTTTTTTCCCGTGTGTCTCGTAGTGAGTGTAGATCAGTGTATGTGTCGGTGTTGAGTGGGGTACTGTGTGCACGAGGGGGGTTTGGTGGGTTGAGTGTGGGTGTTTGTGAGCCGCCGGCGCGCGCTAACGACGTGCTAACGGCGGGCTAGCGGGGAGCTAGCGGCGGGCGTGCTAGCGGAGTTAGCACGCCAAAATGGACTTAAGTTGTCTCACACGCAGACACGGGATTCGGCTTATGCCGGTATTCCCGTGCACGGTGGAGGACTGCAGTCTGGCGGTGGGGGAGGTGGTGGGCTACAGCAGCGTGAAGTCCGCTGCCCGCATGAACAAAGCTGTGGTCTTGTTCTTGGACAGCATCAGCAAGGTCAACACGGTGGTGGAGAGCGGGGTCGTGGTGTTCAACACGCACGTCCCCGTCTCTCCCCTGTTCACGGCGGAGGTGAGGGTGACGGTGGCGAACGTGCCGCCGTTCGTGAAGGACGAGGTACTGGTGGGGGAGCTGTCGAAGCACGGGAGGGTCACGTCCCAGGTGAGGAAGATGTCCTCTGGGAGCAGCTCTCCACTACTAAAGCACGTGGTGTCACACAGGAGGCAATGCTTCATGCTGCTTCATGGCAGGAGCGAGGACTTGGACATCACCTTCACGGTGAGAGCTGATAACTCTCTTTTTATCATTTATGCAAAAACTGACAATATGAAGTGTTTTAACTGTGGGAGGGAAGGGCATCAGAGCAGGGCCTGTCCTCGGAGGAAGGCTGGTGGACAGGACGACACCAGGGGGGACCCCAAAGACGGAGAGGACACGGAGGGGGGTCGGGAGCAGCAACAGGAGGAGGCAGGTGGGGTGAAGCAGGTGACCACAGAGCGGGGAAGTGGGGGGAAGCAGGTGAGCACAGAGAGGGGAAGTGGAGGGAAGCAGGTGAACACAGAAGGGGCAGAGGTGGGGCAGCAGGAGGAAGAAGAAGAGGAAGGGGCTGAGATGGGTCAGCAGCAGGAGGAAGAGGAAGAAGGGGCTGAGATGGGTCAGCAGCAGGAGGAGGGAGAGGAAGAAGAAGGGGCTGAGGTGGCCCAGGAAATGGAGGGGGAGAGGGCAGGTGTAGTACTGCAGGTGGAAGAAAAGGGGGCAGGGGGGGGCACATATTCAGGAGGACAGCCAGGGGTGCACTGGAGGACAGGTGGAGGTGGGTAGGGGGCAGGAAGGAGGAGGGAATGAAAAGTGTGGGCAGGTCATGGAAGGAGAAAGTGAGGTGGAAATGGAGGAGGGTGAGGAGAAGCTTCATCCTCTGAAGAGGAAGGCCGAGGGGGACGAGGAAGGCTCGCAAAAAAAAAAGGGACCTGTGGGCCAAGGGTATGAGTCTGAGTCCAGTATGGACGACTACTCTGTGGCAGAGAGTGGGTCCTCTGATGACACTGAATGTGAGAGGGAATATAGTCTGGCCAGGCTGAAATATTTCCTCAAGGACACGAAGAATAGGAAGTGTGAAGTGGAGAAGCACTTCACCGATCTGCCGAAGCTGATTCTATCTATCCGGCTTCATATGAAGAACAAGACGAGGAGAGGTTTTACACGCCAGGAGATTTATAGGCTTCAGAAGATCAGGACGGTGGTGAATAAAGGGCTGAAGGAGGAGGCTGACAGCCAAGCACAGGAGGCCGGAGATCCGGAGGAGCAGCCCGGAGGAGCAGCCCGGACGAGCAGCCCAGAGGAGCAGCCCAGAGGGGCAGCACGGAGGAGCAGTCCAGAAGAGCGGCCCTGAGGAGCAGCACGGAGGAGCAGCACGGAGGAGCAGTCCAGAAGAGCGGCCCTCAGGAGTGACCCTCAGGCGCAACCCTGAGGAGCGACTCAGCCCAGAGGAGGAGAAACCTGGACTATGACATTTAAACGGGGTCTCAGGACCACCAGCGGACAGAAGCGTTGCGTTTGTTTTTTTTGGTTGTTTTTGTTGTTTGATTTAGTTTTGAAGTAAGTGCAATGTTCTGTTTGTTTGTTCGTTTTTTTATGTAAAATAAAGGTTTTCTAAAAAATCAAAAAATCTCCCTCCCTCTCTCCTCCCTCTCCTTCTCCCTTTGCCTCTCCCTCTCTCTACCCTCTCCCACTCTCCCACTCTTTCTCTCTGCATTTCATGCTTTCACTACTCAAGTCAGCTCAACTTCTCCAACTCTCCTCATCCTTCTCAGTACCTCTCATCCCTCCATCCTCCCCCATGCTGGGATGCGGTTGCCTTGGCAACACAGGTACTCTGCAGGAGTGGTAGGTACTCAGGCTAAATGGCTGAAATTGGAAGTAAAAAGTATGCATGTGTGTGTGTGTGTGTGTGTGTGTGTGTGTGTGTGTGTGTGTGTGTGTATGTGTGTGTTCAAAAGCACATGCATGCCAATGTTTCTGCAGGGGACCTGGTGCTGTATGAAAGAGGTTGCGGTCTGCTGCGGAGAACAAAGGAAGCAGACGCAGGCCTCCCTTCCTGTTTATGCAATGGGACGACCTGGCAGGCCGCTTGTTCCTTCTTATCCACACGTGAACACTTCACAGCTTTTCTTTTCCTCCCTTTACCGTTCTGACCCTCCTCCAGTTCTCCTCTCATCTGTTTGTCCATGGAGGATGCTGGAGGAACATTAGTCTCTCCAGCATGCTGGGACGTCACGAGAACTGCTGCCTTCTCTCCTGAAGCAGCACGATGATGATGATGATGATGGTGGTGATGGTGATGATGATGGTGATGAAGGTGATGGTGATTATGATGGTGGTAATGGTGATGATGATGATGGTGGTGATGGTGATGATGATGGTGATGAAGGTGATGGTGATTATGATGGTGGTAATGGTGATGATGATGATGGTGGTGATGATGATGGTGATGAAGGTGATGGTGATGATGATGGTGATAATGATGATGGTGGTGATGGTGGTGATGATGATGGTGGTGGGGATGATGATGATGGTGATGATGATGGTGGTGGTGATGATGATGGTGGTGGTGATGATAGTGATAATGATGATGGTGGTGATGATGATGATGATAATGGTGATGATGATAATGGTAAAGATGATGATGGTGATGATGATGGGGATGATGGTGATTATGATTATGGTGATGATGGTGGTGATGATGATGATGGTGGTGATGGTGATGATGATGATGATGATGATGATGGTGGTGATGGTGATGATGGTAGTGATGATGATGGTGGTGATGATGGTGGTGGTGATGATGATGATGGTGGTGGTGGTGATGATGGTGATAATGATGATGGTGGTGATGATGATAATGATGATGATGGTAAAGATGATGATGGTGATGATGATGGTGATGATGTTGGTGGTGATGATGATAATGGTGGTGATAATGATGATGATGATGATGGTGATGATGATGGTGGTGATAATGATGTTGGTGGTGATGATGATGGTGATGGTGATGATGGTGGTGATGATGGTGATGATGATGATGGTGGTGATGATGATGGTGATGATGATAATGGTGGTGGTGATGCTGATGGTGATGATGATGATGATGATTATGGTGATGATGATGATGATGATTATGGTGATGATGATGGTGGTGGTGGTGATGATGATGATGATGATGATGATGATGATAATGATAATGGTGATGATGATGATGATAATGGTGACAATGATGGTGGTGATGATGATGATGTATTCTGTCATTTACTGTATATATATTCATATGCTACCTTCACCTTCAGTGAACTCTTTTACAGTTTAACTTTAACACAACAGGCACATCTTGTACCTTCTAAACTACGGCACAAGTATGCAAATATGATGACTAAGGAGGCTTTATGGCACATGATTAACGTATTGACAACGTATATATTGAACCCCTTAGTGTCATGTCTCCCCTGCTGCTCCCCTGTTCCACTTGAACTACAATGAACATATTTTAGTAAGTATTGTGAATTAAACTCTGACATATCTTCTCCCTCTGTGCCTCTGAGCTCATTCGTTGTCAAAAAACAATTACAAAGCCACCAATGACCAGACCTTTGCACTGGGTGACATGTTGCCTCATTACCATGAACACAATACACTCGTCCTGCTAACCCAAATACTCACGAGAACACCACATGTGGATTCATCTGCTGTTTGATAATCGTCCTCTACAAATGCACTTTGTTTGTTAGAAACTACAGGGACCAGCTCTTTCTTTAAATGACACAACATATGTGTGTTTTCAGTAGGAGCCGATATGTTTTGAGCCGAGAGGGTAGAGAGAGAGATACGTGGGCAATTTTAATATGAAGTGGTAATCACTGGATGTGAATGCAGTAGTGGCATTACACAGACAGACATTCTAAAAAGTAACGTATGAAATAAACATTGAAAGTAATTTCATCCCGACTGTCCAATTCTTCTGTCCAATTCCAATTAGTCAATTATTGTCTGGAAATGTCTGGAAACAGTGGGAACATGCCTACTGGACGTCTTTTAAGGTGCTTATTTCCAAATTCAGAGTTTGTCTGAGGGGTTGATTCACACAGCTCTCAACATGGCGACGTGACTCTATGACCATATAGGCTGTCGCTATCGGGCTGAGCCCCGCCCACAGTCTGCCTACCAACAGCATGCCTCTCTTTATGATGTCCGTCAGGTCGTGGACAAGGGGCTCAGCAGGCAGTGGACTTCACGGAGTATCGTATATGATATATGATATATGATATAGTGCAGTGGTTTGCACTGCGGTCGTCCTGGTGACAAAGGGAACAACGGTAATCTGAGGGCGGACGCTATAGCTGTATCCACTGTAGCATGGAACAATTATTCTCATACATTCACATACTAATTGAGATTCATGTTGTTAAATATGATTGACATTTATAATCATTCTATTTATTTTAATTTAATTTTGAACATATTACAACAAATATTCAATATATAAATATGTTATATACATATTGAAATATACGTTCTAATAAACAATGAATAAATACTGAATACCAAAAGGAGTAGTAAGAAAAATGCATTTAAATGGCCCTACCTGTTCTCCATAACTCAAATAATGAACTCAATAGTTATGTAACTGGGAGCCTATAATTCTTTTTTTATTCTGTTCAGCCTCGGTAATGAAGTCATATGTTTGCTTGTTGTCCACGTGTGAGATGAGTTAATCCTTTATAAGAACATGCATGTGCACAGAGGCAGACTGGTTCAAAGATTTATTACACATAAGGCTTTCAGGCAGCGAGTCCATAAGCAGGACGATAACAGGCGAACGGGTAGACTGAGGGTTAAGGAGGCATGCTGTAGGAGCTATGAGCGAAGGAAACACCGGTGCATCCTTTGAGGAAGTGTGTGGAGCAGTCGTGCCGTATGAAAGAGACATGACACAGCTGGAATAATCTCAACCCGTCATCAGATGTAACGCTTCTTCTTTGTGCTCACAAATGTTTTTTCTTCATAATGATCAGAACGATCAGCTGTTCTCACCGCATGGCATTATGACGTTGTCATGTCATTCAACTGATAGAATCCTGACATGATGTTTACAAGTGCAAACAGCTGCTGTCGTCAATTCATAATATCAATAACATTCTATTTTTGTGTTGTCACATAGAGAGACAAGTGTGCATCATATGTATCACTCAATGTGTGTAGGTGTCTCTCTTTAGTACCTTTCATACACACATGTATATGTATATATATTATTACAAAATATGTTTAACCATGTTTTTTATGTGTTTTATAACAGAGTTCATAAAACATAGCGGTACAACTAAACAATGTTTTATTAAAATAATAATAAGGCCGCACCTCATAATTTAATTGAAGTCGTTTTAAATTTACATTCCGAGGAATGTCTCATTTGTTAAACATCTTCTCTCTCCGCACGTCTCTTCCTCACGTGTGGTGAGGAGGTGAGGAGGTGAGGAGGTGAGGAGGCGAGGAGGCGAGGAGAGAAGGAAAAGATTTGAAAACGGCCCATATCGTGAAATATGAAAGACCCACTATGAAAAAACCCAAGACCATGACACCAGGACTTCTATCTCTGCTCAGGATCATATTACTCCACTAAATCTTTAAATTGCAAAAAGTACCCCGCTGCTATCATTTCGAATTCAACACTTTTCAATAATTTGATTCATCCAACTAATCAAAACTCAAACATTAGTTTGCGATAATGGTAAAAAAAAGAGAGAAAAGCTGTAAAATCCTCCATTTGGAGAAACTTGAAACATGTTTTTATTGTTTTCATTTGAAGAATGACGTCAAAATCAAATAATTTTTTCATTGTATGAATTAGGAATGCCAGCACCATAAACCTTAGAAATATTTGTAATCCAAAATGTTTTAATTGGACAATTTACAGGTCTATTATTAATACATGCATTACATTCCCCACAGTAGGAACTCCTCTTCATATGAAGCGGCACAAATTAGACATTTCTGGGCCAACAGCTGTGACTTTCTTTTAATTCTCATCTTTGTGCATTCTCTCCATATTTGTTGCGGAGCACTTCACCTGTCAATCAAACACCATCAGCACTGTATGATGAGTCTCCTTTTGATGAACTTTGAGGCACCTGCTCTCTTCTAGCTCTTTTCTCCTCTTATAGCGTCCCACAATGTTTACAGAAGAAACACGTTTAGTCCATGATGTGAAATCACATAATATGTATATTCACATGCAGTAAATCCAGAGACCCTGCGGATTAAAATGATCCACACGCAACATTTATTTTGTCAGATAAATTAATAGTTTAAACCAACGTCACAGGATCTTCATCAGGCGGAGATGATGATGTCTGGTTCTCTGCATAGACGATAACACACACCCATGAGTCACACAAGCAGCAGCTCACTGGTGGGTCCATCTTCAGACCAAACAACCTTCAACACCCACAGAAATGTATTTGTCACTGGATTGGAGATCCCAAAATGACCAACAATACCAAAGATGTTAGGCAGAATTTTTGGGAAATTATGTCTAAAGAGAAGCACAAGACATGTTGAATATTCTGTTGGAAAGATGCAACTCTAAAAATCATTACAAGATGAATCCTACATTAAAGACCCCACGATAGGTGTTTTTTAGGGGCTTTGAGTGACACGTCGTTCCATCGTAGTGGAGAGAAGGCAGACATCTCTCCGGCCGGTACCTCCAACACTGCGGCCGCTCTCACCAACACGATCTCGACCCGTGAACCGCGCTACGGGAAAGAGGAGATGTGTTTCTTGGGGTGAACTGTCCCTTTAAGAAATGATCAGCGTGGTAGCTGAACTCCTGACTTCATCTCTATCCATAATGCATCACACGTGATTGGTCTGGATATGTGCAGGGTGTTTCATGAATGCTTTGTGACTCTTCGTGTGAACAGTGTGTGGATGAATGATCGGTACCGGTCCATGCAGCGCTGGTTTTGTTTCACAAAGAACAGACATTTACAATCCACTCTTTCCTCTCCTCCTCCTCGTCCTCGTCCTCGTCCTCCTCCTCGTCCTCATCCTCCTCCTCGTCCTCGTCCTCCTCCTCCTCCTCCTCTTCCTCCTGCTAATGTCAGCCATAAGGGATTTCCTGATTGCATTCAGTCATATGGCATTGCAAAAAGAATGCATGGTGCTCAGTAGTTGTTCATAAGATAGAAAAGTAAATGTAAACCAGCACATGCTGCCTCACACCCAGAGAGAGCACAGTGTGTGGGTGTCAGTGTTCTGCATCCGTCCAGTAGGTGGCAGTAGCACTCTGTGTGTGAGCCCGGCTGCATGCTTCTCTGGTACACCCCAGCTCGGTGTATTCAGGCGGGATGACCCTCCAACAGTCCAGTGGCTGAGATGTGCACAGATACTGACTCTCACCTTATTACCCCGCTCACATCCCTCTCTTCACATGGCACAGTTTTCGGGGATGGTTTTACCCGTGACTCTTGTTTAGCAGCATTTTCAGGAGCAATTTCCAGTGCATGCCGGCGTGCCAGTCGGCCCGTAGCATGGGTCTCCATGGTAATAATCACAGTATGTGTGCTTGTTGCCATGCTGACGGTAAACATAACTCTCCACGGGAGGCCGACTGTTTGGGCCTAATGAACAGGACGTACCGGCTGTCGGCTCCATCCAGTCGTCATCCAGTTACGGTAACATTTAGAGGGAAGTGTAGCTGTCCGCTGGGAGGCTAAAAATAATGAACATTATACGTATAATATACACACATCTCCCAGCGGGTACTGGTGAATATGAGAGAGAACAGCTTTGCTTTGTCGAAAACACTGGAATCTACTCAACCTACCGGCTGCAGAGCACACACACGCACGCGCGTGCGTGTGTGTGTGTGTGTGTGTGTGTGTGTGTGTTAATGGCTGCCTCCTGGAATCCAGCCTGCATGGCTATCGAATGCAAAAAAAAACGTTCATTTCTTTGTTTGTACAAAACCCAGATTTTCATCTCCCCCTCTGCTTCTCAATCGTACTCCTCTCCTCCTTGTTGTTGTTGTTGTTGTTGTTTTTTTGTTATTTTTTTCTGCCAAATAATCCCAGATGCTTTGAGTGACAGTCGCAATTTCCTATTAAATCTCTGAAATCCTCTCAGCTGTCATTAAAATTCTTCCCGTCCTTTGGAGAGACAGAGGTGTGGGGGGGTGGGGGGGGGGAGGGTGTGGGGGGGTGGGGGGACTAAAGGGAAAAACATGAAAGAGAGAGCAGTGGTACAGATTTGGCTTTGATTCTCACCAATAAGCAGCTGATGTAATACGATATAAAAGCGTGCTCCTAATGAGGCTGGAGACGAAGGCTCAGAGATAGACGCGCATGTGGAAGATGAGCGCTACGTCTTGGGCTTCTTGCGTGACTAATAGCATTTCTAATTCCTAATCTCATCTGGAAAATTATTAGTCTGTACCTGTGTTCCAAACTGATTATGATCTTCCCTTCAGCTCTCTCAACTCAACTATTTTCTTTTTCCATATTTCCATCCCTGGTTGTGTCTCTTCTCTCATACAGTCTGACTTCAGACGTCTTATTCCAGGATGAAGGCTGCCGAGATATTCATCCGGTTGGAAGCTTTTGCTGCAGCCTGAAGCCAACCGGCCTGCTTATGTTCTCCTGCAGGAAATGATCATCAAATATTAATTTTTATAGCACTCACCTAACCAGCACCATTACAAAAAGAAAACGTAAAAACAATGAAACATTAAGGCAAACTGTGTGAACATAACATTTTTGATCAGGTAGCAATAAAATAAATGAGGAAAAAGGGCTGAAGAAAAACAAGAACAATATAACAAACAGCTACAACAATAATTAAAAAAGAATACAGATAGATATTCAATTATATTCATCAGTTACAACGTGCATAATAGAGCAGATATGAATATGGTAATTCACAAGATAAAATAGAGTCTTAACAACGAGGCTCTGTCTATACTCTGGGGTTATGATGCATTATGATTATCACGAGCACTCTCACAGATCATTAATATGACACTGCAAAAAGTGACTTTTTTTACGAGGGCAGTTTTTCTGAGCTTTGTCACTGCAAATAAAACCATTAACCAATCACATGAAGAACAAGTTAAGTTGCTAACCCTCCTCAATAAAAGCTCCAACACAAGCTGGCACACAATCATGTTGCATGTCCAAGTAATGTGTGTGTAAAAGCCTTCAGTCTTAAATGTTGAGGTCCTGCTGGCTGTTAATATGTCATATATGTGCAGCATGAATAGGGAGGAGTATGTAATCTAATGGCAAGCTATGTAATATATTCATATATATTTAAGTCATGTATTCCCTCCTTGTGGTGCATGTCAGGCTGCCTTATTCGGTGCAGTTTGAAGTTAATAGTGAATAATGAAAGTCTACTTTGACTTCAGTGTGTGTAAAAGTCCAAATTGAGAGGTGATCTCGCTGGAAGGAGATTCAAAATAAGACGAGATCAAACACCTCCTCTGGGTTTTTGACAGAAAGCTTAAAATGGGTGGACAGAGGACCGAGTGACGAGTGGATTTGTGCACGCAGATGGTCTGATGAAAAAGATTTCTCAGCCAAATTCAGTCAAAGGAAAATTAAAGATGCTCAGAGAAACCTCCGACTACAGATGAGCTGGAGATGAGCTGAGCTGGAGATCATAACTCAATTAACAAGCGTGCAGACACACCCCAACAAAGCAGTAATGTCTGTTTATGGACTATTTGCAATCAGCGTGAACTGCATTCAATTAGCGTCTCAGCAAGCCTCCCTCCTCTCGTGCAATAAATGACACAAATCCATATTCCATGCTTTGTGATGATTTAATGATGAGGGCTTTGGTTGCTGCATGCCATCTCGCGTTGCGATTGACCCACTCAATTAGTCCCACATCCCGCCCCCAAAGATCTCCACATCATCAGATGAAAGGGGGTGTTGGCAGGAAAAAGAACACCAAACACACACCCGAGCCGGCATGCCGTGCCATTCTGATGAGTCTCTCTAATCTTAACTGCATCTAAATGAAAAATTCACCCAAGTGATTTGCAAGTAATTTCTGCAGCGAGCCCGGCTGTTGGGAGAGGCGGACCCAACAGCTGAGTGATTAAATGGAGCCGGGCGGCCTTGGCAGCTTGCCTCACCTTGCTGCTCCTCTTCAGCACCTTCTTTCTTGTTACCCTTCCTTCTCCATACGTCCCCTTCAACGAGCTGTAGTCTTTGTCTACATACGGCTCCTTACCTTGTCTGTTCCCTCTCCCTCACCTGCTCCTCGTATCGCGCCTCGGCTGCTCTGTGGCGTAGAGGGGAGCTAATAATCCATAATTTACAATAACACTCGTTAATAATTAAGGGAATTGGCGCGTTCGGAGAACTCCAGCGCAATTACCCCCAATGTCGGCGCTGCTGCGGCTGCGAGTGCTCACACTGCGGTCTGGCAGCTTCATTACGAAGCAGCAGCGTCAAGCGGGAAGCGGCCTGAGATTGACCTGCGCACGAGACGCCGGGGCAAGAGGGAACGCAGCGGTAGAGCGCCGCGACCGCACGAGCCCCGCTGTCTGTTCCCACGGCCGACGGAGGGGGAGATAAAGGGCCGACCACGCGCCGGTTGCGGCTCCATGTGACGAGCAGATTGTTGGCATCTCGGATTCGTTGAAGCGTTTAACCCAGGGCGCCGGAGTGACATTCAAAAATCAAATTTGACAGGCGCAGTCGAAGGGGGTCCTTGAGCGAAATTTGATCGGCAGACAGAGGAGGGAGGTCCTTTAGCACGAGCTTGACAGGCAAACAGAGAGGGCACCTGAAGGGAGGAAAGCGTACCTGTCAGGGGCCTTGTGCCGGCTTTGATAAGCACAGTGGAACTGGAGCTCTGCCCTGCGAGGAGCAATCAGTGCAGCCGTATTGGACTAATTAGGTCTCTTAATGAGCTCTGCGAGGATCCAGTGACGGAGCTTCCTACCACACAAGCTTTCTCTGCGCGACGTCGTCTCCACTTTTCCTTTTCGTTTGTTAGAATGAACCTTGGGAAGCAACTCGGGGCTGTTAAATAGCCCCACTTAGTCTGACTCACCAGGGTCAGGGGTCAAGCATGCCTCCCATAGTCCGACTTCTTATCCCCCAGCCGGAGCCCCCTGCGACCTCCTGAGCCGGCCGGCTCGATTGACTGGCGAGTGAATCGAGGGCGGTTTGGCAGCTCTCCAGGTCAAAAGGTTCGACTTGAATTTCCAGCCAAAATCTCTACCCTTAATTACCTGTGTTTCTCCCTGTAATCACATTTGACACACAGCCCCTCCCGTCCCCGGCTCCGCTGCGTGCCGTATATCCTCAGCTTCTCTCTCACCCGGAGGCTTCTGAGAATACAACTCAGGAGAGACCATAACTTAGAGAAGGTTATTACCGTCTGCATAATTAGGACAGGATGCAGCATTTATAGGTGGCCAATGACATTTAATATGTATATAAATTAGGAGGCCAGGGTTTCAAAAGACTTGTAATTTTTGGGCACGAGCTGCATCCCATCACTCAGCTGTATCAGCAATGCAGAATAAATTGCTTGCATAAGGCCGAAGTGCCTCGCTCATAAAGGAAAAAAATGAACATTGTTTCTGTGCCTCGGGCCCTTCCGGATGCTCAGGATGCAACATCATTTGAACGCAAACCCTGGAGACAGGAAGAGGGATGTGTGTGTGTGTGTGTGTGTGTGTGTGTGTGTGTGTGTGTGTGTGTGTGACAATATGAGATCTGTCGTGCATGAAATTAAAAAATACCTCCAAAATAGTCCTGGCTGCGTTGCTTGTTGGCGAGCCCTCTTGGAAGTCTCTCTTTCTGTTTGTCTGCAGGGAAGGCAGATGTGAGATGGAGTAACCTTTAAGGAACGTCCAAATCAATATAGCTCTCCACTTCCCCAGATCTGAGCGCTGCTGTAGCCTCCAGCTACAGGCTCGGGCCGAGATATGGGATATTTGCTCTGCCACTCGTTTTGCTTTGAGCTGCCTGGTATCGTTGGGGGAAACCTTTGCAGGGACTTCTCTCCACCAATCCCTGCGTCCTTGTTTTTGGTTTGTACTCCCAAGGCAGACTGGCTGTAGCCAGAGTGGATATAAGCCCCATGCTCTGGCTTAACCACTGGGCCACATAAAAACAGGCCTGAGGAGCTTTGCTTGCTAGTGTGAATGGTGAAGGAGGTAGAATCTAGACATGACCCTATCAGGTCTCATGTCTCCTTCGAAAGCTCTGGGAAAAGATTAAGTAGATTTTGAGAAAAGTAAGATGGTCTAATGGTGTCCATCTTCACTGCTTTAATGACTGATATACGACACCTGGACATTGTGACAGCTGGACCAATAACTCATTCTCTGATGAAGACCATTCTACTTAAGTGGATGAAAGCTCGAGTGGTCATCCTTCAATCAGAGGATCAGCTGTCCGATCCCCGGCTCCGCTAGCCCATGTCGATGTGTCCTTGGGCAAGACACTGAACCCCAAATTGCCCCCGCAGGCTGTGCCTACGATGTGTGAATGTTAGTTAGTTGGTGGTCGGGAGACTAGAAAAGTGCTACACAAGTGCAGTTCCATTACCATCTCGCTCTCGGTAAAAAGCAGGTATATTGACCTTGATTTAATATTTATTTTATTTTTATTACTGTTGCCAAGGCCAAGAATTGATTTCCTGATGATGAACTCTGAACTCTTATGATGAACTCTGATGATAAACTATGAACTCTGAAGATAAACTGATGATGAACTCTGATGATAAACTCTGATGATGAACTCTGATGATGAACTCTGATGATGAACTCTGAACTCAGATGATGAACTCTTATGATTAACTATTATGATAAACTCTGATGATAAACTCTGATGATGAATTCTGATGATGAACTCTGATGATGAACTCTGATGATGAACTATTATGATAAACTCTGATGATAAACTCTGATGATAAACTCTGATGATAAACTCTGATGATGAACTCTGATGATAAACTCTGATGATGAACTATTATGATGAACTATTATGATAAACTCTGATGATAAACTCTGATGATGAATTCTGATGATGAACTCTGATGATGAACTCTGATGATGAACTATTATGATAAACTCTGATGATAAACTCTGATGATAAACTCTGATGATAAACTCTGATGATGAACTCTGATGATGAACTCTGATGATGAACTCTGAACTCAGATGATGAACTCTGATGATGAACTCTGAACTCAGATGATGAACTCTTATGATTAACTATTATGATAAACTCTGATGATAAACTCTGATGATGAATTCTGATGATGAACTCTGATGATGAACTCTGATGATGAATTCTGATGATAAACTCTGATGATGAACTCTGATGATGAACTCTGAACTCAGATGATGAACTCTGATGATGAACTCTGATGATGAACTCTGATGATGAACTCTGAACTCAGATGATGAACTCTTATGATGAACTCAGATGATGAACTCTGATGATGAACTCTGATGATGAACTCTGAACTCAGATGATGAACTCTTATGATGAACTCAGATGATGAACTCTTATGATGAACTCAGATGATGAACTCAGATGATGAACTCTTATGATGAACTCAGATGATGAACTCTGATGATGAACTCTGAACTCTGAAGAAAAACCCTGAACTCTGAAGATAAACTCTGAACTCTGATGATGAACTCTTATGATGAACTCTGAACTCTGATGATGAACTCTTATGATGAACTCTGAAGATAAACTCTGAACTCTGCAGTAATCAAACTTGTCAGCACTCTCTGATGGACACACTATGATCAAGACAATGCTGTTTTTGAATTCCTCTAATACAGTTAATCTTTGGCATTCCTGTACTGTAATTTATTTCCTATCTACAGCTTATTTTTTATATTTTAACATTTGTGTTAATTGGAAATCAGCAAACACAATTGTAAATGCCGATTCATCAGTCTGGCTCTGCTGGCTACCTGGTAACACAAGTGCTGTTCAATCCAATCCCGTGTTCACTAGGTAGCTTTACTTCCCCTGTGCAGAGGATTGGAACACACATAAAACACACGTAATGTCTCAGGATTTCCGAGGAGGGAATTTGTATTTATGGGAACAGACGTTTGATTACTGTCAAGGGAAGACACTATAGAGTGAGGCCGGGGAGGCTGGGAGGGAAAAGATGCCCTACAGGACACATAGGGAGGTCAGGGTACATGAAAATAGCAATTGCCTTTCCAAAGCCGCCCGTAGCTCCATGACACCAACTCATTCAAGCTAAATCCCAAATATCCCCCGTCAATGAGCAAAGAGAAAATCAATGTTTCATGAGTAATTCACGTCCGACTGACTTGACGGGTTTGCCACATCACAGTCCTCAGGGCTTAACCAGTGCAAACAGCTTATACTGGTCTCCTCCATCTGAAAAAGGCCCATTCGTGTTTAGCTTGTCAGCTCTGAAATCATGTAGCCTTCAGGTGAAATCCTTTCTGTAACTAAATAAATGAATGATCTGTCAAAGTCTTTGTGTCAGTAAGGGCTACGCCTCAGTGAAATAACAAATATTACATTTGCCTTGCACTATCTTTTTAGGGACTTGATCAGATTGCATGAAGTTACAAAAGTCTTACATGCGATGACATCTGCACATGTTTATTATTCAGGCCTGTTCAGTGTGTATAACAATATGTGTTGGGTTCCAGCCATCATGCCATTAGTTTTGCGGGTATTTGGTAATGGACTATTAATCAACGTTTTGATTGAATATTTAATCATTGTTCTGGTCATATAAATGAGGTATTTGACCCTCTTTTACACTCATATTTCCTGATAGTCATAATGTTTTATGTGGGATCATTCGGCGCCCTTTGACATATTGTGTCATAATGTCAAATGAGGAAATCTTTCCTCCATGATGGTGTGTTTATGGCTGTGGTTGCACTGTCTTTGATCATGCCTCAACATGCCAACAGGGTAAACCAGACACATTCATGCATACAAATACAACAGCCTTTTTTCACTGCAGCACTGAACAGCGTGCCATCTCTAACACTCGAGAGGCCGTACATGCACGCAATTTGTCCAAATTAAATTATAGTGCCCATATGGTCACTTGTGGAAGCTCTTCTCTGCAAAGGAAGAGACTAATTAAAACTTAAGAGATGAATCCAAAGGATTGTAGTCTCCTAAACAGCAGAGAGCGAGCTACACACACACACACACACACACACACACACACACACACTCACACACACACACACACACACACACTAAAAAGCTGGTGGAGGTTGTTGCCACAGAATTATAATGCAAAAAGATGATCAACTTGTCGTTCGCAATGACTGCAACTGGTTTCTGATGAGCTGCTGGTGAGCACCATGATCATGTGTGTGCACAAGTTAAGATACTGGCTTGATCCGTGATTTAAATATGTGCCGTAATTAAAATCAAATGTCAAAAGTACCGTACTGTTTATGCGCTTTGGCTTGAAGTGTTGTTTAGTTTATCTAATTTTTGTATTTATTATTGTTTGTGGAAGTCAGTAATGTGCTGTTGTTTAGCAGGTATATTGTTCACCATGTCCGCTATGCTAAAGTAATCATGCTAACATTTGCTAAATGGCACAAAACTGAAAGTGCAGCCTGATGAGGGAGCTAGATCACATGTCTTCCTCCTGAAGCCTGTCAGTGGATGACAATGTGAAAACAAGTTGTCTCTCATAGTGATGAAGAAAACAAAGGGCATTATGTATCATTTTAAAGATTGTGACTATTAAGCTATCCAGCTAGCTAGCCAACATAAGCAGTCGAGCCCCTTAGATAAGTGAACTCTGGTTCGATGTAAGCACTAGTACATCTCACTGGATAGCTAGTAAATGAGTAGACTAGAAATGATACTCAATAATCCCTCTCAGTTGCTCACTAAGCCGGTGTGTTTTTTGGTCAGCTGATTCAGTCGGGGGGCTCTTGGGAGAAACATGGGAGTCTTCATCGGCGTATGCACACGGTGAGCCACTTCCATACTAGTGGATGGAACTTTTCCTAATAGATCCACGGGATAGGTATTATGTTTTATCTTCACGTTTTACTTTTGTGATAAAATATTGAAATGTGTAGCACAGTAGCACAAGTTTGCTAATATTAATAACCATAGGCTGATAGTCATACTGGACCAAGGAGGACTGTAGCATATCAAACCCATCAGAACACCCAATTGAACAACAATACTGAGAAGAAATAAGAGTGCAACTTTAGAAAGAAGAGATAAAGCATCCTTTCACTTCAACGATAAGGCATTTTTAGACACAAATAATTCAAACTCTAGAGAAGAACAAAAAAACTAAACAAATAGAAAGCAGACTCCCGAAGAAGCCGCATGTCTCGGTCTGAGAAACAATCAAATCCAGCTAATACATCACAGCAGGAAGTTTGAGAGCACCCATAGAAAATGCCTGCTGATCTCTCAGAGCGTCAGGGTGACAAGCTCCTCACTTCCATCTCCAGATGGAGTGGCTCACAGTGGAAGTGTGGGGCAGCGGGCGTCTGGCCGATCGATGGCTGGAGAGGAATATGAAGCATGGCCTCACCTCGGATGATAAATCTATCTCGGTGGGCGATATGAAGTATGCACACGCCACACCTGATGTATATGAGTGTGCAGGCTTGAGGCCCAGGCAAGGAGATTGATTAAATGGCTCTCTTGCCTCTTTGTGAGTGTGTATGTGTGTGTGTGTGTGTGTGTGTGTGTGTGTGTTTGCGTGTGTGTGTGATGTGCTCTGATACGCGCACACAAACACAGCCTTGTCATTTTGACTGAAAGCTTCAGGCTGTTGGCTGAAATCACGTCTCTCTAAAATTGAAAACATCCTTAACTCAGGGGACCTCTCTTCCCTCCTCCCCCTCTGTCTTTGTTGTAGCAGAGCAGCAGTATCTCCAGACGCCATGACGCCCACTGGGAGCTGTTGTCTGGACAGGGATTTCATTTCCTTTGCTGGACATACTAAGCCTTCCGTTGACTCCACAGAGAAATGCCTACATATAAAGACTTAACTTATAAACCCTCCTCACACTGCAGGGCCTCTATTGTGTGGTGGGCATTATCTAATGGGCGAAAGGTCCAGACCTCATTTGAGCAACATCATCAAGTTCTCACCTATGGAAAGCTGCTGTTAGGCCCTTGAAATCTGATCAGCTGTAGAATCACGTTGTGCCGGCAGCCATTCACAAATGTTTTTTCCTTACATTTCTACAACTGGAAAGTGCTTGGGCTGCGGGACATCGGGGATATATTGGTCAGTGCTGCTGAGCGAGCAGTGTTTCCCACACATAGGCTTTACTTAGGTGGTTCCATCCATATATAATAACGGCTGCCCCTAGTATTTAGCGACCTATTTTACAATTTGTTTCCATCCATTATTCTATATGTCTCATAGAACACTGCCATTACCTCCAAGTAGCAGCAGGATGCTGCCTTGCTGCCTCAGCGGTCTGGGCAAGACCCACAAGAGTAAAAATAGGAGGGCATCACATTAAAAGTCCTGCTTCAATCAAAACATTTGCCTGTCAAAAACCGAACATCCCCTGTGATCTGACATATGAAAGTTCATTACCAACGTCTATTGATCAGCTCTCAGAATGTCTGTGATCGGTAATAAGGATAGTACATAGCTATTTAGGATATAGTATTGCCCTTCCACAAGTTTGACCCCAGAATTATTTGTGTTTATTTGCATTTCTCACGCGCCGGAGAGAAAGAGCTTAGCGCCCCTCCTCCTACAGGCGGTTCAGAGCCTCTTCGATACCCATAACGACTCTTTCATCTATTCATATCCTTTAACATCCATGTTCAAAATAACCACTGTTGCTGCTTTGTGCATTTGAAATATACCCAGTAATATTTGTAAAATAGGATATCTGGGCAAAATATATGCTTTTCCTGCACTTCCTGCACGTCCGCTCCGCCTGTCTGCGTGTCTCAGCTGCGCTGGGGCCGAATCGTTTTTGCCCAGAAGAGACGGGTCTAAGAAGCAGTTTAGCCTATAACTGATTAAAGATATAAATGGGTGATACACAATTTAGCCAATCAGCGTCATAAAATAGATTCCGCTTTTGGCCAAAGTCATCTGGCCCAAAAGATGAGCGTTCTCGTCAGGGGCCTTTTTTTAACGACATGACAAGGACCTGCGTGACCCGACCAGCTAAAATATCTCCTCCTAGACCCGAGAAGAAGAGAGAAGAACTTTGGCGGAGAAACTACAGCTGGGCCCAGATCAGCTGGGCCCAGATCAACCGGACTTAATAAGACAACAGACTGGCTGAAAGGGAAGCGGCACAGGAAGCTTCTGTAGAGACCAGTACACCAGGAAGGTTTGGAAGCTTCCGTAGAAACTGGTACACCAGGAAGGTTTGAAAGCTTCTGTAGAGACCGGTACACCAGGAAGGTTTGGAAGCTTCTATAGAGAAGGTTTGGAAGCTTCTGTAGAGACCGGTACACCAGGAAGGTTTGGAAGCTTCTGTAGAGACCGGTACACCAGGAAGGTTTGGAAGCTTCTATAGAGAAGGTTTGGAAGCTTCTATAGAGACCAGTACACCAGGAAGGTTTGGAAGCTTCCGTAGAAACTGGTACACCAGGAAGGTTTGAAAGCTTCTGTAGAGACCGGTACACCAGGAAGGTTTGAAAGCTTCTGTAGAGACCGGTACAACAGGAAGGTTTGGAAGCTTCTATAGAGACTGGTACACCAGGAAGGTTTGAAAGCTTCTGTAGAGACCAGTACACCAGGAAGGTTTGGAAGCTTCTGTATAGACTGGTACACCAGGAAGGTTTGAAAGCTTCTGTAGAGACTGGTACACCAGGAAGGTTTTGAAGCTTCCGTAGAGACTGGTACACCAGGAAGGTTTGGAAGCTTCTATAGAGACTGGTACACCAGGAAGGTGCACCACGTTGTAGCTGCTCCAATTGACACTCAAAATAACCTTTTCTAAATGACATTATTGGTGAGATGTTATATTAGAGCTGACCACGGACGGCTACGGTCATTTTTTTTCCTCCATCTCCATTTGTGATCCAACAACCCTCCACACTGAAAGGCTTTTGGGACACATTTAAATCCCGCCCACACAAGAAATCATCGCTCTACATGGATTTGTATTGTTTGAAGGTGGGGTGACTGTAGGTCAGTGGTTAGCAGGTCTGTCTTTCAATCAGGGGGTTGGCAGTTCAATCCCCGCCCTAGCTGATGTGTCCTTGAGCAAGACACTTAACCCTAAATTCTTCCCTGTAGCTGCTCTACGGTGTATGAATGTAACATGATTGTATGTCGCTTTGGATAAAAGTGTCAGCTAAATGAAATATATTCATTTAATAAGGTGCCTTCTTGTCGCTCGTCTGCCTAAAAGCTGCGTTATAGTGGGATGCACAACCAACAGGGTACAAAACTATGTTGTCAGCTGCCGAACCAAAAAACTTAACGTTCAGGAAGACACAAGTGAGGAATCAGTAGGAAGAGTATATTGTTCGATGAGTAGCTTAAGTAGCTTGCTAACACATAGCAATTCTAACTTGTCCCATTTTCATTGCAGTTATCAATTGCACCCAAATGCACATTCAATTTCAATTCAATTCATTTTGCATAGCCCCAAATCACAACTTATCCTCAGAGGGCTGAGGATAAGTTGATAAGCATTTGCGGATCTAGCCACGGCAGGGGAGTCTCATAAATCCACACACACGAGAAGAATCCACAAACAAATGCAGTGCGATTGACAAATAAATAAACACAGACACGTCGTTCTGCGTGCATTTGTGAGTCTAATTCATTTGTAAATCTCTCTGTGTGCATTTGTAAATCAAACATATTTGTACATTGTTCTGTGCACATTTGTAAATCTTTGTGTTTGCATTTGTAAGTCTCTCTGTGTGCATTTGCAATTATTGAGACTGATCTGACCCCATACATATGGTAGTAGAATTATCTTTGGTTGCATATCGTGGCCGTGGTTTTCACGGTATGATGCATTGTCTTCATTCCCATTGCCCGATTCAAATCCATATCTATGTACGTCTTTGCATTGAGTTGGAATTTTACTGCATTGTGCAAAAAGTTTGCTTTGTGTTTAGTGTGAACCCACCATTACACTGATGAAGGCCGGCCACAGCAGCCATCAAAGTGTAGGTAATAGGTAAGGTAAGTCCTATCATTCTAAAACAGACAGACACATATGACCCTACAGATGTAAGCCATGGAGGGATCCTTTAGGACAGGAAACAGGATTTACACCCAGTGTGCGTTCATAGTTCATTACAGCACATGGTTACACCACCTGACGTACTGACTCGGCCATGCTGCTGTCTACCCTGAAAACAACAACAACAGGGATGATTATATGAAGAAAGAGACCAACTCGGGGCGAGGAGCCTCTCTAGTCTCCTGTGGACTAAAATGGATGACAACCTGGTGGATGCTTTTTCAACTTCATCAGCTGTGGTGGCGAGTTGTGTAGTGTCCCCCCCCACCCCCTCACAGTAATTAGGCTCCGTAATGTCAGTCTGCTGGAGGAGCCATTAGTGCGTAGCGGGGACTGATGGTGCTTTTACCCAGCCCAACTCTTTCCTTGTCCAATCAGCCTGTGTGTGTGTGTGTGTACATGCCTGGTTGTGTCTCAGAGCAGTTCATGTGTCTGAGTTAAGCTCTCCCCAGCAAAGCGTGCACTAAATGAACTGCACGCGTTGATCTGAAAGAAAGCCTTTAACATCCTAATCATCCTTCAACTTCTCCACAAACTCGATGATTACGCTCAGCTCCCCTGCTCTGCATGAGACACAGGATATTGGAAAAAGCTCCGCCATGATTTACAGTTCTTTCAAAAGCCCGCCGCATCTCTGTGATAAATCCGCTGAGGGTATGAGTGAGAGGGTGCTGTGCTTTTACTCCAGGCTACAATGAAAACAGACCTCGCAATACATCAATAACCGCACTGAGGGAGCTGAATATTTCAGAGAAATTACTGAGATGTCTTAATATTGCAGGGAAAATGTCGCAAGGAGAGGCAGATTTTTTTCTGTCTCACTGTAGCTCCTTCTTTTCATTCTATTTTCACTTTTCCTCTTTATTGTCTTCCTCTTTCAGTCTTGATCCTCATCTCGCGGGTCAAACTGTTTTGTTTTCACCGGTCCGATAACGTTGAATAAAGACGGATCTGGAATCAAGATTACCTGCTTTAAAGGTTTGGAAGCGACGAGCTTCGTCGTAATAAAAGCATATTTATCTTCAAAGAGACACAGGTGCTGGACTTGTTTCCCTGCGTCAGGTGTCGGCGTATCGAGAGGCCTCGTATACGTGGCAGTCGGGGCTTTGAAGTTGTAAAGAAGAAGCCCTTGTTCATCGGTCTGAGAGGCGTTACGCTGCGCCGAGAGAGAAGCAGAAGGTCACTCTTTTCTGTCTGACATTCCTCTAACATAGAAAGCCCTGTGAGGTGGTCGGGCCACAGCCCCTGAGGATTGTGGGAAAGAAGAGGATAGTAACGGGGGAGGGCAGATAGCAAACCCTGTTGGGAGAAATCTAGCTGACATTTGAAGACGGTCTCTGTAGCCTCTATTGAGAATAAAAGTGTGTTAATATGAGTCTGACTTGGATCCCCCGCTTCTTCTGGCTCAGGTTTCTGGAACGTGTGCGTGTAAATATTTGGATATGTTTTCATTAAAGCAGATGCCAATATCCATGATTCATGATGTTGAAATGTGATATTCTCTTCATGTTATAGAACAACAATTACTATTCTGCAATGAAATCTGGAATAGTATTATTATTATGTTTGTTATTTATATTTAATCATTACATTGCAAATATCAACTTACGGATAGTGGATCTTCAATATCAAAAGAACAACTTTTCATTGGAAGAGGACCATAACATCATTGCATGTTTCCCTTGGTGTCGTTGATGTGTGATTCATACGTTCATTATGGTGTTGTGCAATCTGGTTCACTAGGATGACAAACTATATGGAACGGGACCTTGATTCGTTGGATCCATAACACCTGTGTTGACCCCACGTCCAAAGGACTGTTGGGAAGTGGTCTAGGAAGTCCACCCAGGTGTTTTTTACCATACCAAAGCCACTCCAACTTGTGATGTGTCAGACGACGAGGAATGAAATGGAGGCCGGGGCCCGGCTCTACCAAGCAGGATTTACTGTTAGCGAGCTAACTTTAGGGTTAACTCTGACTTAAGATTCATACGACTGAGGTTCACCTAGACCGCCATGGTAACTTATGCTGAACATATAACCTGATGTTGAAGATAAGAAATCAACTTGTGTGAAAGCTCCGCCTATTGACGAAGCTCGGTACGTGGATCTTTAGATAATATGAATGAATAGATTTATAATATCACTGCTTCATCCTGAACACGATAGGTCTGACTATTAGTACGTGTGTATTCCGTTAAGTTAATGGGATGTCAACTTTGACATCTCAACCTTCCCAGTCTCTAGATAAAATATCACAATGTTCTCTCGAGGTATCTGAACCTCACATTTACATTTCAGAGATGGTAGATTCAATACTTTGTTGCACTTCCAACTGAAAATATTAAAATCTGAATTGAGAAGAGTTATGGGTGACAGCGTAATTTGTTCCCACCTTACTCTGCCTCTGATTGGCTTACCTTGATCTTTTGACCCTAACTCGAACCAATGTCCCTCGGCTGAACCCAACCAACCAACGAAGGCATCGAGCAGGCTCGATATCTGTTATTGAATATTGCTAGAGTTATAGACTGATAACAATGCCAAGGAAGAAGCTGAGGGAACACAGGCTGGACCCCGGTATCAGATCCCTTGGCCAGTCCTCTGGCTCCCCTTACCTCTGGTCAAGTAAGTAAGACCCCTACATTCGACTTTTCATTTGAATGAGACCAAATATGTGTCATTCATAAAATTATACACGCGCTCCGTTTGATCAATTTCTCAACATTAAAACACCTGAAGAAGTGGGTGTGTCTATGGTGAATAAAATGACATTTCTCAGTCTGTTTTGTGTGGACATGTTTGTCTTTCTGCGAGTGTGTGTGAGGAGGGACAAAGTCAATGTAAACAGGCGCGATGGCAATGATAAATTCTTGTCATAATCCGAGTTTACCTCAGGGTCGTCTTTCTTCTTCCTCCAGATAGAAAAACTCTGTGGAGTTCTTTATCACACAGCCAGAGATAACAGGGCTCCAGTACAAAGCAATGATCCCGTCTGTTTGCTGTCAAGTGAAGCAGCTTCAATCCTGGCGGAGGAATCCCACCTTGTTCTGGGACAGAGCGCCGACAATAGAGGCAATATAGAGAGTATATAGAGAGAGCTCATTTACATGAGGAGTTTGACAGATAGAGACGCTGAGGAGAGAACGCCGAATACACCCAACTATGAGTCAAAGCAGCGAGCAGGGATTCACTGCATCTACTGTACCTGCACATCCTTCTCATCTTCCAGCTCTATCGTGCTCTCCCATCAGTCCACACACAATCACGTTGTCAAATAATGAAGTCGTCTTTCCGCTGCATCCATGTTGGCTTTGTGTCGTCTGGCTTTGATTTTCTCACAACTTATTTCGCACCAGCTTCATTCACACTGGCACAAGAAGGACTTTGAACTGCTTCGCCTCACGACGGCAGGATGAATGTTGGCTCAAATACATTTAACAAAGAAATGGATTTAGGCCAGGGTCTTGTGTTTAGGTCCAAAACAAAAACATAACCTTAGTGACTGACATTGATTGAACAGGTGATTGTTTTCCATGACAAATTAAGTTTATACATTGTATTTGAATTTATAGTTATTAACAGTGACCTTCAGGTTGAAATATGAAAGGCTCTCTCTCGAGTCAGGAGACCTGCTGTAGAAGGACTAAGCTATCAAAACACAAGGCATGTAACTGTAAGAGTTATACATACACCATAGCTTTGTACATGGGAAATATGTAGGGTAGAAACATTCATTTTTTTCAATTACTTTTTTGTTTTTTTTAACAAACTAAAGTTGATAAGTTGAAAAAAGTTAGTGAAAGTTAAAAAAAACTTTTTTACTCATTTATTACAAGTTGGTAAAACTGAAAATAACTTTATTTAGGGAACTTATGTCAACTCACAGACAATTAAAATGTCTGAGTTGTGTTCAGTAAGCTGGAAACAAAGTATTTCAAGTAAGCTGAGCTACTAAGTGTCAGCTGTTGAAACAAAGAGAGAGAACAGTTATTGAGGAGTTGATTTGTTCTGCAAGACATGAATAAACAAATGTATTTCTGAGTTTTGGCTCTCCTTTCAGACGCGTTGTCAAACGTAACTACTCACAATGCTCGACATGCTGCCAAATTATTATGTAAACGATTGAAGTGAAAATAAATTTAGTTGGAATGCAGATTATTGTGATAAACTTTTCTTTTAACAATATTAGTTGTATAACATTAAACATAACTTTCAGAAACAAATATTTTGCAAAGCGGAAGCACAGCCTTACATTCTAGAACTCTTCCTCCGAATGTTTTCAGTAATAAGTTAAGGCCTCTATTTTAAAAAGTAAAAGTAAAGCAAGGTCAGCAAATACTATTGACAGTACTCCTTTTCAATAAATGCTAATTCACAGCCAGCTGCTGCTTTATCGTGTGGGAAAACCACATATTGATCCAGTAAAATGAAGAACAAGAGAAGTAGGACTCCTGTCTGGAAGCCTCACTATTATGGCCAGCTACTGTGTGGTTGAATGAGTTTCTCCATAGTCTGTGATTTACTCCAGTAGATGGAGTTTGGAGAAGCAGACAGGAGCACCGGAGTACACGTACTGCTGTTGGACGTATTGTAGACACAGTTTAAGTGTATGCTATATTTAAAATATTGTTTCAACCAGAATAGTGCAGAATGTGTGTTGCTGACTTGAATGTGAAGTTACGTTCGGGACGTTTTTCCTAAACCCTGACCGAATTGGTTTTGTTGCCTAAATCATTAAATAGTTTTCAAAAATGAAATGTCACTGGCACACAATCGGCCGTGATGTGTGTCGTCGTGGTCATTTCCTGTTTTTCCGTCAGATCAAGTTGAATCTTGCAAATGTCATTAGGATCACTAAAAGGAGACAAAGGAACCTGATTCTTTTCACAGGATATTGGTCTCATGTACTCTGCTATCAGGATATAGTTAGACAAATATAGTTACACAGATATGAGAAACAAAGTTATTTGTATTAAACTTACTAACTGTAGCTTAAATTGTTCTTCTATTTAGTTGGGTGGGGACAGATTGGTCAGGATAACTCCCAGAGACCAGCTGAGTGTTCAGGAGTCATCACATTGGAAAGGAAATGGTTCAAATGGTTCAATCAACGTGTAAACACCGTACCAGTTTGGTCTGGCTTAAACAAACTCAGGTCTGTTTGGTCAGTTAGTCTGTTTTTTTTTTGAGGGGGTGGGGGGGTTATAGTGGGCTAGTGAGAAAGCTGTAAATTGAACCCTTATCCAGACACAATCAAACCAAGACTGGCCGAAAAAGTGGGTCTCGGTCCATTTCTTAGTGACCTCTGGTGAGTTTGTTTGAGGAGTGAAAGCAACCACAGCATTTTCTTTATTACAGCAGATATGACTACTTATATATCTACATACCTACCTAACTACATACCTACTTATCTATCTACATACATACTTACATATCTACATACCTACCTACATACCTATACACATTTATCTACATAACTACTTACCTACCTACATACATATCTACATACCTACTTAACTAGCTACACACTTACCTACCTACATATCTATCTACATACCTACTTAACTAGCTACACACTTACCTACCTACATATCTATCTACATACCTACTTAACTAGCTACACACTTACCTACCTACATATCTATCTACATACCTACTTAACTAGCTACACACTTACCTACCTACATACCTATACACACAAATCTACATACCTATCTACATACCTACTTACCTAGCTACACACTTACCTACCTACATACCTATCTACATACCTATTTACCGATCTACATACCTACCTACATATCTATCTACATACCTATTTACCGATCTACATACCTACCTACATACCTATTTACCGATCTACATACCTACCTACATATCTATCTACATACCTATTTACCGATCTACATACCTACCTACATATCTATCTACATACCTATTTACCGATCTACATACCTACCTACATATCTATCTACATACCTATTTACAGATCTACATACCTACCTACATATCTATCTACATACCTATTTACCGATCTACATACCTACCTACATACCTATCTACATACCTATTTACCGATATACATACTTACCTACATACACACTTACATATCTACATACTTATCTACAAACATACCTACTGACATATCTACATACCTACCTACCTATATACATACACCTACATACCTACTTGTTTTTCTACATACTTACATATCTACATACCTAACTACATACATACCTATCTGCATAGCTATATACATACCTACCTATATACCTACTTACCGATATACATACCTACTTACTTACCTACATACCTACTTACATATCTACCTACCTACATACCTACTTGTTTTTCTACATACTTACATATCTACAAAACTAACTACATACATACCTATTTGCATAGCTACTATATACATACCTACCTATATATCTACTTGTCTATCTACATACTTACATATCTACATCCCTACATACCTATCTACATATCTACATCTCTACATACATATCTATATATCTACATATCTACCTACATACTTACATATCTACCTACGTACCTATCACCATAAATATCTACATAAATATCTACATATCTACATACATATCTACATATCTACCTACATACTTACATATCTACCTACGTACCTATCACCATACCTATCTACACAAATATCTACATACCTATCTACATATCTACATACAATACTATATACATACCTATCTACATACTTACATCTCTACATACTTACCTACCTACCTTTCTACTGACCTACCTACCGACTTACCTACCTACTTAACTTACCTACTTAACCGCCCTAAGTGTAATATCTATATATTTATCAATAAATACAGGCAGATATACTTTTAGTCTTCAGTAGCACATATTATTCTGTGTATCAGGTGTTAATGTGCGTGTGCGTGCACACGTGTGTGTCAGCGAGCTAGAGATAGAGATGTGAAACAAGAGCATGTAAACTGCCGTATGTCAAGTACAAGCACCTCTGTGCATGTGGACTTTTTCGGCAAAATGGTGTTTTACTGCATTTGTTAATGTGTGTGTGTGAGTAGGTGTGTGTGTTGCACTGCTCGGGCCGTCTGTGCCTCCACCACTTCAAAGGAGCCATCGCTTCAGAAGTGCCTCACAGTCAAATGAATTATTGAGTCCATTTGAAGACGTTTGCCATTGAGCGTTTTGTTCTGCTGTGGAACTCCCTGCCTTTCAGGAAGTGCAGGATGTGTTCTTCTTTTTAGATCAAGGTTGTCGCCTCCTCTGCTTCCTCCTCTTACATACACACACACACACATACACACGGCGTGTGTTCTTTGCCTCCTGCCTTAAACTCTACTTTAGTCTCCCTGTTTCAAGTTGGCCCTCCCTCTTCCCAGCTCCTCTCATTGTTGCTGTAGAGTCTCTTTTGCAATGTTTCTATGTCTAAAGGCGCTGACTACCAAAGATTCAATGTTTAAAGATAGAATAAACACATCTAGACCCTCACTCATTCATGTGACCAAAAGGGGATTTGGAGTATAACTAAATGTGTTGGCAGTGGAGACTGAGAAGCTACTGGCTTTTGTGATTTGGTTCCACTATTTTTTTATTGACCTTTAGCCCCTCATGTGGGTCATATTGTGTGTTGCTGTGATCCAAAAGGCTGCAATAAGTATCGGTTTATTTCCCATTAATACCCATGCTCGGACTCAAATAGACGTCTATACCAGAAGTGGTTGTAAATCCTCCAAACGTCTAATTACTGTTCATTTTCTAATTAACATTTAAAACCAGGGATGTCCTCAAGTTGATTGAGCAACAGAACATTTGCTTCTCTTCTGTGGCCCTGGCATAGGCTCTTGTGTCCCTAAATGATTTTAGTGAAGTAAAAATGGTGCGATGTGTAAACAAAGTGTGCAAAATGATTAATTTGACTATAACCTTAAATCACCGGTAAAAGAGAGATAGGCAGCATCAGATGATGGAGAGGTGAACGATGCATGCACTGCATGAACTGAAAATGAAGTAAATAAAGTACCAGATCAAAATAGAGCCCCTAGTGAAGTCAAGACTAATCCCCTGATGTTCTGAAGTCCTGCATATCTATACATATCTATACATTAATAATTCAAAAAAACTAAAATATTCTTCTTTTTTTTTATTCGGGCAACAGCCTGTTTAAAATATAAGCCTAAATAATCATAAAATAGGGGTTCTAATGGGAGGAGGCCGGTTAAGCCCGTTTCCCTGGCGTAGATACAACAAGTTGCGATGGAACATGGTCTATTTATAGAAGATATGCATGTTGTACAGTTTTGAAACCATGGGATCTTCAGGTTTCTAAAATCTTTCTAAAACGGTATATGTACAAACTATTTATTGGTAAAAGTATTTTACCAATGAAGTTGTTGGGATCATTTTCTCATCAGTCTAAAATAACATGCATTGGTATTGCTGGAAACTGGAAATCTATTTTTTTAAAGCAATTGAAAGACCCTCTACTAGAAACACACAATGGCAGACGGCAGATTTCAGGCGCTTACGGGCATGTGGGCCTCGTGCCACCGGCTGCCTGTGTTCACAGGCTAGAGCTCACTCAACGCCTGCATGAGCAGCTCAGGTGGAGCTCGGCAGCGTGTCAGCTGTGTCACTTCTAGAGAATCGAGGCCTCGACGATTTATTCCGCAAAAATAGACAGCGAAAAGTCCATCAAAAATATTTTGACTACATTATATCATTCCAGCGACATTACTACACTTCAAATATCAGCAGCACTTAAGGTTAATGTTTCAAAAATAAAAGCCCCTCTCACATCTTTTTGTGGATAGATTCCAAGACTTTTATTCTGAAATATGACTTGCACTCCATTCATGTACAGCTCGTTTGCAATAACGTGTCTATTATGAACTAATATACTTATATACTGCGAAAATTGGAAATGGAGGAAAGTGAATACATGCGAGGGTCAGTTGAACCTGCACGCAGCAGGTATTGCCAGAAAATAGAATCAGATACTAGATGTGATCCCTACAAAATGAATGAATTTTTCCCACAACTTGACCGATTTGCCTGGTGCAGAGGCGATTGAGAATAAAAAATGACCTTGTCCGCCAGATGAAGGCGTACAAGAGTCTAGAAGCTGACAACTATTTCATGTGCGGTTGAGTCCACGACCTCGGATGCAAAGTAACATTGAACGACCGCTGTCGAGTTTTTCCCAGGTGAGTAAATTTGGTTGATAATTATTACTACCATTCCCACAGGTCTGGTGCAATGCCGTTAAAGATGTGGGTCTAACTAGCTTACCTAATTACTTTCGTCTTACCTTTCACGAAGTGGTCACTGCATTCATGTCTGTCGCCGTTTCTCGGTGAGTTTTAAAAAAACAGCGCAACCCAGAGGCAGTATTGAACCTGCCCCTGGTTGCTTGTCCTCCATCTGGAAAGCGCAACAATGTGTGACGTCATATGCAAAGAACCTATGTACCGTCCACTAATTGTGGATTATTATTTACAAATGAGCATGCTTCTGACGCCTTCCCTGTCTAAAATATATATTTAAATCACATTTATATAATGCCCATTGTGAAAGGCCAACTCTATACAAAGAGGGGGCAGCAGAATGCACCTCTGTCGGTGTGGACCACAACGCTATCAGACGCAGCAGTTTATCCGTCTGGCACTGCACTCGCAGGCCGTGTGGCCGCGGCGCTGGGAAGGACCAAGCAGCCGTCAGTTGACGTGCACTGCTGCTTAGATCCTATCAAATGTCTGTTTGGCTGTATCAAAGCACTTAGACCAACACGCCTGAAATTATAAGTTGTATTTAAACTCCAATTCTATGAATATAGGTGTATTCCTCTTAAGAGCTGGCGCCGTTGGGTTCATCCTCACTGGCATGTGCAGTCGTGCCCCTGTGCTGTGCACACGCCTCTCTTACATCTACACTTGGGACATAACGCTGCCACGCGGCCACAGTTCTGCTCCCAATTGAACCGGCATTACTTCAACTGGTGTAGGTGGATCCAGAGGGGCCCACAGCTTAGAGGGCTTCTTCTTTACTCATGCAATCTAAATGTACAATACGTAACTAATGATCTCAATGCATGGACAGGTCCTCATGCAAAGTGCACACATGTTGATGCATTCCTCTTTCTTTTCATTGGCTGAGGCTTAATGCCCTCAAACACACAACGCTATAGTGGATTAACACCATTCATGACTCGTCTCAATGGAATCTGTCAACAGCTTCTGGTGTGCGGGATGACCGAATACTGAAAGTGAGTGCAGATGGAGGACAAATGCTCTTCTCAGACCGTTGGGGCTCCATTTTGGTGAACCCCGAGGTGCAGTGCAGATTGCAGTTAAATACACTCTAGCCAATGCTCTGCTGGTGGTTTTGGTTGCCAGGTTGGGGTCAGACAGAATACATTCTCATACATTATAGGTGGGCTTGTTCGAGGGGACGCTAATCATGGTCAATCACTTTGTTCTATTGTGGAACATTGAACCATCACTTGCTGGTGTCTGAGCACCTGAGTAAATAATAAGTTTTGCCCCAGAGCAGAATAATCTGGCTAGGCTAACCTGACAAGGGTAAACTTCTAAAAGAAAGAAAAACAAAAATTGAGAGATAAATATTTAACCACAAACTATGGTCAACTTTGATCCAAAGGCATTAGGTAGCACTCTGAACCCCTTATTTATAATGTATAAGCAGTTTGTGAATGATCAATACATGTTCAAGGTGCATTAGCTGTTCTGACGCTACCTTTTGTCCCAGTTGGTATAAAAACTCATTTGAGGAGCTGCAATCCTTTTACAACTGAGCAAACTCTATCTGCTGATCACGAGATATGATCAAAACCTCCAGAGCATCTACGAAATGGCTTTGGAAGGTGAAGAATGAACATCAATCAATACATGGTTTATAAACACAGTATACTGTTGTTGTAGGCTCATACAATCAATTGTATATTTATTATATTGCATTATAGAATGTTGTGAACTAATTAGCAGATGTTTGTATACCCCATAAACACCAACTAGTGGGCATCTGTGCCAGCGCTGATGAACAGGTGCTCAGCTGTACAGTAGAGTGGAGGATGGAGACGTGTGGTGGGGTGTGCTGAGATTCAGGTGAACACAGTGCACTGCAGTAGCACAGGTGGAGAAGGAGAGCTAATGCCCCCCATGTCCCTTTCCCTTAGTGGTAATGGTTTGGGTGAACCACCATCGACAATACATCCACAGATGTTGAGAAGCATCGACACAAGCAAGCTGTGAGACAATTTTACACACACACACACAGGCTGAAGCCCATTAAAGAGCCTGACAGGCTGAGTTACGGTGGCTTCATTCACTCATCTGATGTGACAGTGTTGCTTGTTTATGAGCGCTTAGGGATAATTTACTGGCCTTCCTCTCCTTCCATCATACAGTCACCAGAAGGCCCGACATCAGCATTCAAAGAAATGCTCCTATAAGTTATAAATATACAGACACACACAACCCGTTCTCACTCCCAAATACCCACGCATGTTCAGTGAGACGCAGTGCAGCCTCAACCTCAACCACAAGCTTTTCTTGACCCCAACTATTAACTAAGTAGCCTGACTTCTAGTGGTCAAGGAAGTTTATTTTGAAAATACATGATGCATGTAACACGTATTTTTGTAGATTTGCATAGGTAACGCCCCATTAACACCATATATGGCTACAGATCCTGCCCCATGTGTCCTGAATTGAAGTCCTGGATGCTGTATAGAGTCATTTTTAAGTGCATTAGCAGCAGAACTAAGGGACCTGCTAGAGATAACGAATGTGGACAAATAAGGAGAGCTGTTAATGCAAAGTCACCCGAGGGTCGTACTGTAGCTCACATAAAGGAGAATTGGTCCCATATGAAAAAAGGTCTCGCCACAACAAGGCCCTCGATAACAGCAAACGGGAGCAGGTCAAATCATTTAAGACGTTCATATTGATACTGTCGTGTTATAACATAGCATCAATAGACATGTTGAATTAATGCTGATATTGTTTGGCTGTATGTGTCACGGAACGAAGACCAGGGACCCAAGCACAATGGACGAAACAGAGGTAGTAAGAAATAATCCTTTACTGAACAGAATATTTTCAGGACAAGACAAGACCAATACACACTGGAGAACTTGGTCTCAAAACACAAGACAATCTGGCAGAGGACAAGAGCAGTGAGGGAACCTAAGTAGTGAGTGACTAACGAGGGAATGGGCTGCAGGTGAGATGGGCGTGAGAACCAGGTGATGGGAATGAAGGATGATCAGGTGTGAATGACCGGGTCTGAAATGACAAGAGAGTTAATAGACAAACAGATATAATGAAAACAACTATTAACAGAAAGAAGGTGTGGAGCTGAACTGTTACAGTATGTAGAGAATTGAAATTATAATCACCTGCTTTAAACAGGATGATGTCAACATAATCATGAAGTGTTATTTGTGAAAGGTTTTTAAACTCAAAGTAGCTTCAAAGAAATGAAATATACAGACCACAGGAGCAAATTCTCCTAAATGGCTCGTACAAGCCATGTAAACACTACTGTTCATACAAATGGTTCTCACATGAGGCGCAATGTTCTGCCTATTGGCTGATAAGAGATATTTCATGTCAGTGGGACAATATCCTTAGTAATGTCAGAGAAAGGTCAGACGAAAAATGGGAGCTGTGTAATTCTTTCTTGATCTTCATTGGGAAACAGTCTGTTTCACATTGTTTCACACACCCTCTCTGTAGGAAGGACACCGGTCACAAGCAGCTATAGGTAACAGCTTATAGACAGATACATTCACCAAAAAACAAAGCGATTGGATTCCCATGTTTGCATCTTGATGGAAATAAAAATAAAAAAGGCAGTTGTTACGTAATTATTGTTGCAGTCAATAACCATAAAAAATGGTATAATACCCCATTCCTTCCCAGAACAGGGTACATTGCATCATGTGGATCAAATGGAACAGATCATACATAGATGTGGAAATGCTATAAATGAAATAGCAAAAAAGTAATGACAGTCGGCTTAGTCTCTCTTCCAGGGCTTGTCCAGGCCTTCAGCATGTGTACTAGATGCACCAGGCTTTCAATTAACTCGAATGTAAACCCATCCACATCATTATTCAGCATTGAATACAAGTTAGGGAGATATAAGTAGATCATATATATATATATATATATATACATTTTTGTTTAGATTTTGGGCTACACAAAATGAATTGAATGAATCATGTATTTCAATATTAACCGTGACAGTGTCACAATGCTAACCATGTGTTATGACATTAATAGTCATAACATTTTACAATGTAAAGCACATGTTACAACATGCCCAAACTGCAACATATGATGAGTATGGATGAGGCCACATTGAGACACCTACACAAAACCTGAAAACAAACTAAAAACTTTCTCTTTGTCTATATTTCTGCTACAAGTCCTTGCAATATTCTCTGGTTAAACATGTTTTCCTCTTCTTTAAGTAGGATCTCTACAAGGCCATATTGTAAGAGTACATGGTATTGGCATTGGGCTCAGACAAAGGCAACCATGTAGTCAAATAAAACATGCTCATGAATGGCTGAATCCATGTTGAGGATGGTAAATAGATTACTTTCAGGGCCATAGCTAAACACGAAAACAGAGGTCTTGGTATTTTTACATCATGGTGTTTATTTTATTGGGTTATTCCAACTTCAGTATCCTGTTAACAATTTATCTTATCGCTTCACATGCATATTGTTTCATATTTATTGGCTGTCAACAAGTGGTATTGCCCAGCGTTTCACAACATCAGCGTCAGGAACCATGCAGACAAATAACTCCAACAGACCAAACTGGCACAAGCAGCTAAAACTTGATGCCAGGGGAGTTGCTTTCCCCATATTTCAAAGCAGTCCTATCAACGTAGCTACTACAACATATTCAAGGAAAAAGAGACTCATCATCAACCTCTCATCCACACAAGTCTCTAGTGTCCCAAGCAGTACCCCACAATCAATGATACCTCATCCCTCATCCGTCCAGCAGATCAAGGAGCCTGGTTATCTTAGGTAGACATCACCAGCGCCTTCAAAGTACTTCCCATCCACCCTAACTACTGGCACCCTTTTGGTGTCCTTTGGATTTCCTCCTGGCCCTCAAATGCACCAAACTGTGACTGTTAGGCCACCTTAACTACGCACATTCGTAGCATCCCCCAAATTAATTTCCATTTGTTTTTAGTTCCTCATGGAATGGCATCTTCTTCTTTTACGATGACTAATACAAGCTAGATTTGATTTGCCTTTTTGTAATTTGATGTAGCTGTAAAGCACTTTGAATTGCCTTGTGTATGAATTGTGCTCTATAAATAAACTTGCCTTGCCTAGATGACATCTAGCTATTCACAGACTCACTTCAATCTGCTTAGGTGGCTTCTACGGCGGCAGGTGGTTCTCAGACAAATGGCCGCCCAAATTCTCTTCCCTGACTCCTTCTATTATATTACATTACATGTCATTTAGCTGACGCTTTTATCTGAAGCGACTTACAGTCGACTTAGTGCATTAAACCATGAGTCCAAACAAGAAAGTACAATTTCTTCAATAAAGTTAAACTACAAAGTGCTATCAGTAAGAGACATTTAAGTGATGTAAGGTCCTGGGACAGGGATGTCGTATGTGTACAGATTGTAAAGCCCTCTGAGGCAAATTTGTAATTTGTGATATTGGGCTGTACAAAATAAACTGGATTGAATTGAATAGAAAAGTGCTGCTAAAGTGTTAAACTACAAAGTGCTATCAGTAAGTGATTCAAGGTATAGTCGAAAAAGATGTGTTTTTAGTTTGCGATGGAAGATGTAGAGACTTTCTGCTGTCCTGATGTCAATGGGGAGCTCGTTCCATCAATGAGGAGCCAGCACAGCAAACAGTCGTGATTTTGTTGAGTGTTTAGCTCGAAGTGAAGGAGCTACAAGCCGATTGGAAGAAGCCGAGCGAAGTGAACAAGCTGGGGTGTACGGTTTGACCATGTCCTGGGTGTAGACCGGACCCGATCTGTTCGCAGCACGGTACGCAAGTACCAATGTTTTGAAGCGGATGCGGGCGGCCAACGGTAACCAGTGAAGGTCGCGGAGGAGCGGAGTAGTGTGGGTAAATTCCACATTCTCCCGAATGTATCATGTAGTCATAGCAGGCGCTCTTTGGAGGCATGAATGATCCAAAAAGACCATTCACAAAGAACGGTCACATTGTCTATATTGTTAGGGTTGTGTGGTGTGGAGGACCCAAACGCACGCTCACGCAGCAGCCTTTAAGATTCAAAATGAGGATCTTTATTTCCCTAACGGATCGGGAAGGAAAAAACAGCAAAGAATAAAACAAACAAAACAATGATCAGAATAGTCCAGCTGATCAGAAGCGTGTCTTCCCTCGCTGGAGCCGGGAGGGCACCTCAACCGAACTCTAGTCCTTCATACCAACGGGATCGGTAGAGACCTGGTGTTCCCAACATGCAGTAAGGAACCAGACTGGTGACCGGAATGATCTGACAACCCGCCAGGGAATGCCATGGTCCTTAAAACAGCTGGCAGCACTTAGGGCAATGAGCCCCAGCTGAGCCAAGGGAGAGGGGCGTGGTAGTGGGCGGAAACCGGAGGTGGAGACTGTAGACTGACAAAAGCAAAACATTAAGCACATAACAAACCAGACAGGAGGGGAACAAAGAGGGGAGCCAACACTAACATCAGACAGGGATCTTAACATATATATATATTGAAGAGGAGGCTAACCTTGGTTTCGGCTCAGCACCAGTTCATCTTCTGAGCCCCCCACATCCCAGGTCACAAAAACTCCATGGCTGATTCACTTTCATCCCTTACCCTACATCCCTTCATTCCCTCTCCCATACCCTCATCCCAGAACCCTGTTCCATCCTCCCTCAAACTCCTCCCTTCTGCTTCCTAAGTCCATCCATCCCACTTCAACATAAAATCATCCATTTGAAACCCATATTGAGTTTGGATAATCCATCCATCCATCCATCCATTATCACCCGCTTATCCGGGGTCGGGTCGCGGTGGCAGCAGGTTCAGCAGGCCGACCCAGGCTTCCCTCTCACCCGCAACACTTTCCAGCTCATTCTGGGGGATCCCGAGGCGTTCCAAGGCCAGCCGGGTGATATAATCCCTCGAGCGTGTCCTCGGTCTTCCCCGGGGCCTCCTACCAGTTGGACGTGCCCGGAAAACCTCTAATGGGAGGCGTCCAGGAGGCATCCTGACTAGATGCCCGAACCACCTCAGCTGACTCCTTTCGACACGAAGGAGCAGCGACTCGACTCCAAGCTCCCCCCTGATGTCCGAGCTCCTTACCCTATCTCTAAGGCTGAGCCCGGCCACCCTACGGAGGAAGCTCATTTCGGCCGCTTGTATCCGAGATCTCGTTCTTTCGGTCACGACCCAGAGTTCGTGACCATAGGTGAGGGTTGGAACGTAGACCGACCAGTAAATGGAGAGCTTTGCCTTCCGGCTCAGCTCCCTCTTCACTAAGACGGACCGGTACAGCGCCTGTTTTACTGCTGCAGCCGCACCGATCCGCCTGTCGATCTCCCGCTCCACCTTACCCTCACTCGTGAACAAGACCCCGAGATACTTGAACTCCTTCGCTTGGGGTAGGCAGTTTGCCCCCACCTGGAGGGAGCAATCCGCCGGTTTCCGGCAGAGCACCATGGCCTCAGATTTGGAGGTGCTAACTCTCATCCCTGTCGCTTCGCACTCGGCTGCAAAACGGTCCGAGGAGGCAAACAGGACCACATCATCCGCAAACAGCAGAGAGGCGATCCCGAGACTCTCGAACCGGATCCTCTCCGCCCCCTGGCTGCGCCTAGATATCCTGTCCATGAAGGTCACGAACAGGACCGGTGATAAAGGGCAGCCCTGGCGGAGGCCAACACCCACCGGGAACGTGTCTGACTTACTACCAAGGATACAAACACAGCTCCTACTGCAGGCGTACAGAGACCGGATGGCCCGTGCCAACGGGTCCGGCACCTCATACTCCCGCAGCAACCCCCACAAAAAACCCTGAGGGACCAGGTCGAAAGCCTCCAGTAATCTTGCCAGGGTAAAGAGCTGGTCCACTATTCCACGACCGGGACGGAATCCGCACTGTTCGTCTTGAATCCGAGGTTCGACAAGCGGTCGGAGCCTCCTCTCCAGCACCCTGGCATAAGCTTTTCCCGGGAGGCTGAGCAGTGTGATATCACGATAGTTCGAGAACACTCTCCGGTCCCCCTTCTTGAAGATGGGAACCACCACCCCGGTCTGCCAGTCCATGGACACTGTTCCCGACCCCCATGCGACACTGAAAAGTTTGGATAATGGTGAAGGCATATGTTTGTGCACCACTCAAGGCCAACACTAACAAATGTGCAGATAACATCTCTCGAGGAGAAATCATCACCCCCACAAGCAACATAAAACACATTGTGTATGTGTACGTGTGTGTGCGTCATCGTGACCCCCCCTTGACCCCTGTCTGCATTCAGTTCTTCTATCATTTATCTATGTGTTTTTCATAATAGCATTGTTGCTTCTCAAGTCAAATTGCATTAAAAAATGAATGAAAGAGTGTGTATTTTACTGCAAATTAAAAATGTTAACAAAATTAAGATGTGCAACATAAAAAAGCCTTCAAATGGCTCCATATTCTGAGGATAAAAAACAGTTCGAAGAAAGATTGTTGATGAATGGCAAAATGTGTTTTTGTAGACCTGGATGAGAGACCAATGTTCACCATCAGAAACTAAAGCAGCCTTCGTTTACTCTCTGTGTGACTTCCATTCCCAGAGGGAAGCTGCACACAAAGCTTGTTGTTTTGCAGGAAGCTGCAGGAAAGCATGCGCACACACACAAAACACACACACACACACACACACACACACACACGCACATGCTGTTAGCTGTGACATGTTCTTTGGCATTTTGGAGGCAATAAAACCCCATCAAGGAAACACAGCCATGTGTGACCAACATAGCTGCTCCGCTGCTGCACAGCACCAACACCTGAAGGCCGAGTTCCATCGAGCTGCTGCCGCGTATGGACTGCTAGCTCCGTTAGCTGTTGACTGTTAGCCAAACACCCTGTCCAAAACAATAAAAGTGGGCCGCAGAGAAGCAGGCTTTTAATTTGGCTTTTAATTCCTGTTAACTTTAATGGTATCGTTGTTCATGTTTTGTAGAATTGCGATTTTCTGGAGTTGTTATTGTTCTATTATGCTATTTTGTTCAGCACTTTGGGCTTTGAAATGGGCTATACAAAAGTTATTACTATAATTTTGGCAGTTTCTGCCATTAATATCCCTGCTAGGCGTATGTATGCGCAGGGGAAGATCATGCGTTCAGTTGTGTGTCTGTCCGTCTCTCCACAGCTAATCTTTCATACCACTGGGCTCATCACCACGATATCGTTGGTGCTCCGTTCTGACTGTAAGCTCAAGGACACCTCGTGGTTGGGTTGATTCACAATTCTTGAAAAAAATTACTTTATTGCCTGCTGGCTCCTCACTCCTCTTAGGCCACAAGTGATGAACACATTATTACGTTCAGATTTTATATATATATATATATATATATATATATATATATATATATATATATATATATATATATGTATTTAGTAGAAAATATGTATAGAAGAAAATCAGTTTAATTATACTTTAATCAGCTGTGATTTTATCATTCAGGTTCACTCCTTATATGGGTTCACCAAAATGCTATTACTAAAAGTTTATTTTTTGTTGAAGAAAGTCTAAGAAACTGTTTACAGTGTTGACTATCCTGAGTAACAGGGACATTGCCTCTGGAAGAAGACATTGCCGTTACAATGTTTCCTTTTGTTTTTCTTTGCTGTAATATAATGCATATATTCCATTCACCTCTATTGCATTTGAATGGAAGCAGCAATCTCAGATGCAGGCATCTCAAAACCCAGACAAATACATTTCAGACATCTGCATGCTTAGATACCACTATAGGAAATATATATATATATATATATATATATATATATATATATATATATATATATATATATATATATATATATATATATATATATATATATATATATATATATATATATATATATATATATATATATATATATATATATATATATATATATATATATATATATATATATATATATATATATATATATATATACGGGGCTGCACGGTGGTGTAGTGGCTAGCACTGTCGCCTCACAGCAAGAGGGCCGCGGGTTCGATTCCCGGTCGGAGCGGTCCTTCTGTGTGGAGTCTGCATGTTCTCCCCGTGGCAGCGTGGGTTCTCTCCGGGCTCTCCGGCTTCCTCCCACAGTCCAAAGACATGCTGCAGGTTAATTGATCTCTAAATGTCCCATAGGTGTGAATGTGAGAGTGAATGGTTGTATGTCCCTACATGTGCCCTCGATGGACTGGCGGCCTGTCCAGGGTGTCCCCTGCCTTCGCCCTATGTCAGCTGGGATAGGCTCCAGCGCCCCGCGACCCTAATGAGGATAAGCGGTATTGAGGATGGATGGATGGATGGATGGATGGATGGATGGATGGATGGATGGATGGATGGATGGATGGATGGATGGATATATATATATATATATATATTTGGGTTTAAAATATCTGCCCCAAACCTAAAGATTTAAACAATATGGATAAATCTATGAACAAAGAGACCAAACCCATTCCCAGACAGCAGTACATAGAGAGGAGAAAAGGGAGAAGCAGTAGACATTGATGAATGTTCTCTCAGACCAGACTATAACTCAAGGATAACATCACAGGTATCTGCAGCCTTGAGTGCATCCAACTTCCTTCAGCAAAAGCTGTTTAACACCCAAGGCTAAGTCGCTACAAACATAAGCACATCTTCAATTGCATTACTTTTCTTAAAGCAGTTTAGAGTCGGCTACTCTGTGGGATGCCCCTGAAAGCATTTCATTTGAACTTTAAGAAGTCAAAAACCCAAGCTGTTACATTAACACTTACATGTAGCCCAGGGATAACGTTGTAGCTTTGAGAACTAGGCAGTGTAATGCATTTGAAAATAGGTAATAGAAAACAAATTAGCTTGCTCCAAAGATATCATGTTGATAATATCAGTGCATAATTCTGGGATTTCATTCACAAATATGTCAGTAAAACAAAATTGTTACATCCTCTTATGGTGACCAAATGTCATGCCAATCTGCCCGATAAATTATGAAAAGCTTGTGTCGAGTGACCACGACCACCAAAATATTATTTCTTCAGATCGACCGGCATGGAAAACACCAGCGATAAAGTAAAGAGAGGTGTGACTATATTCCTCAATTTAATTAAAGTCCGTAACAGTACAGCCATCAAAATCAACAACCTTTTTTTTCAAAATAATGTATCCAAGTTGTGAATATTTTATTTAAACCTTTATTTAACCAGGTAAATCCTATTGAGATTCAAAATCTCTTTTTCAAGGGTGACCTGGCCAAGACAGGCAGCAACATAAGAGTTAAAAGTTAAAAGAAACTAAAAAGTTAAGAGACAGAGACATAACCAAGTTAATTTAAGAAACATTGACATTTTTGGGAACCTGCCTCCATTTCTTTCATTTTATATTTAAAAGCATTAAGTGGTATCAGCTTGCCTTCCCAGGCAAGAAGGCTAACTAGCGTTTTCTTATCCACATCCTGCTGTAAGGGAACTCATAATGTTTTGTGATGTCATAGATTACAAACCAAGCAGAATAGTGTAATGTAATGAAAAAAATGTGCTTCATATTTTCTCCCATCCGCTTTTCAATGTTTTCTGAATTGAGGGAATACATTAGGCGGCCAGGCGTGAAACCCAAATGCAATATCGACTCCTGTCTGCAATTTGTCAAATCTGTAAAATATATGGTGGCGTGCAAATATCCAGCGCCACCATTTATGGGGGCTTTCATAAAACATATTCTTTGGTAATCGTGTTACGCAGACAGCCTTATGTATTATTGAACAGTTTTCATTTTCATTCAAACAACCTGTAAGTCCTTCACTCACATGCACACACACACACACACACACACACACATGCACAGGCGCACAAAAGCCCTTACAACATTTTGCAAGGGAATTAGTCACCCTGTCCTTTGCAGCCGGTTTTCCGCAGCTAGCCGTGGCATTTATCAAAGCAGAGCAGGTAAATGTGCACTAGCCCAGCAGTTTTATTGAGCCTTATTTAGTTGCCATTCTTACTGAGTGAACCAAACCCCCATAAACACTCAGTAAAATGTGCACAATTACACACACACACACCGTCACGCGTTAGTTCACAATAACCAGATCGATGTGAGTATGGCTGATTACATAATTACTTTCTTGAGGTTCAAAGACCGGCCAATTGTGTTTCCTTCGTCTCACTTCCTGTCATTCTCATCGTGGTTTCTTCCCTTTTTCCCTGTTCAATTTTTCTGGGGAGTTTTTCCTGATCCGATGTGAGGTCAAAGGTCAGGGATGTCGTATGTGTACAGATTGTAAAGCCCTCTGAGGATAATTTGTAATTTTGTGCTATACAAAATAAACTGAATTGAATTGAAAATTGTTTTCCCTCAATCTGTCCGCTACTTGGTTTTTATTTTGACTGAGACTGTTGAGCTGGAGCTACATTAGAGTCTGCTTTATACGAAGGACAAGAGGGATGCACAGAGATGGAACTTATGCTAACTCAGCTAGGACCTGAGGCTACTCCACTACCCAGCATGCTCCTGGCTGTCTGATGTTTGGTCACATCCTGGTCCAGGATCAAGCAGCACTTGGCTGGGACACAGCAGCACAGAGATCAGGACCCTGGGGGGACGAGAGGAGCTGGGCTCTGTGTTGACATCATGATGCTGCTGCTCCAACATATGGACAGTTGATAGAAAAGGTTTCCTTCATGTTGAGTTTTTAATGTGAAGATGTCGGCCATATTATGTGAACAAAGAATAGTGTTGCTGCTGTTTACTTTTCTCGTGATGCTAATTAAAAAGAATGCACAACCGGAATGAACTACTGATTTAGTTTGTCATGTTTTTCTTGTGTTATAAATGGGCTACCACTGCATTTAGTTGTGGGGACTGTGTTGCATAATGATAATAAATACATTTTCCTTGCATTCTTGATAAGTCAAGTGTAACCTTATTTATTTCCACGAGGCCAAAACCCAACTCAAATTAACCAGACTAACAAGTATTGTTCGTGTAACGTAACATACATCATTCCACTGTGCTATAGTGCTCCATTAAATCACTTCCACTGTTGCTTTGGGTGACATGTTCCACAGAAACTGTAGTTTATTTGGACTCAATCGCCCACACTATCGCTGCCACAATAGTCACAGAGCGCCAGACGTGGATTCATCTGCTGCTGAAAATAGTCCCCAACAAAAGCACTGTTCCCAACATCTCCTGTTTGAGTGACATGTGATAAACACTACAATGTTCTGCGCTTTTACTGAGCCTTTTTTTAAATCTAAACTATATATTTGAGGTGTTTGTAAATCCATGTCTTCAGTAGGATCTAGTCGGCTCAAGGCCACAGACATAGAGAGGGAAGTCAGAAAGGTTTGTGAGCAGACTAACACATTGTTAGTCTTTCTACGGGATTTCCCCAAATTACTATGTGACATGTTGTAATCCTATCCATTTTCCTCTGAAGATCTATCATCCTCCGTCTGACATGCCAAAGAGCTCTTGATTAAATTACACTGAAATATTTGATCATCTATTATTGTGCAGGTATAATTGTTTGGGATGCACTATTGACCTAGTTTGTAATTGAATTCAAACTGTAACACTGTTTATTAATTCATGAAGAACAGCCTGCTGCTAATGATTTGGTGCCTTGGAAATTAATTCCTCATTTCTCACTCCATCTCTCTCTAGGCCTCTGACAGGGCCTCTCTTTCATGTAGTACATGTACAGAGCCGATCGGATCAAATATCTGTGGATAGCGAACTCCTTTAGCCAGCAGGCTGCTTAAAGGGATAGTTTGGGTCTTTTGAAGTTTGGTTGTATTAGCTTCTTCTCCACAGTGAGTGTATTACTACTAGATGGAGGTTGGAGAGACAGGCAGGAGTACCAGCATGGGAGCAAAGCAATGTACTGCAGTGAATGTATTTTAGACACATAAAAGAGAGGCTCATCAAACATAAAAGAAATCATCAAATGGTGTTATACCAGTATCCCCTTTGGGGATTAATACATTTCATCCTATCCTGTCCTTGTCTGGAAATGTTTTTTACTACACTGTTGTTTTTCTCCCTAAAAACACAAGCTACATTGCTCTGCAATAACCATCATGTCTGTCTTCCTGTCAGATTTTAGGCTTTGTCTTATATCAGTGGAAATGTGACACGAAAGAGGAAAGGTCAGGGGGTCATTGAAGGGAAAGTAGAGGTAGTCCACACACTGGAAATGTCAGGCTTCCAAAAATGTATAAATAAATGGATGAATGTATGGTTGGATGGACAGATGATAGGTCTTTATTACCCTTTCACCACATCATGAAAGTGTTGTCCATATCATGTCATAAGGTGCATTAGTAGGTGAGAGGAGTGATGCAATATCCAACCATTAGATTACATTTTCTTATGATGCTGCTTTTGAATCTTCACGCTCCACTTTCTGTAACTTGGGTGAACAAAACCACACACCTCTGTAGACGGAGGGTATCCATACTAACCGGATTAGTTATTCACTGTTCAGATTGTTTTGAGCGTGGGCTATTTTGCCATAAACAATCATCAGTGGATCCATTTAGGCTGTTTGAATTGCAGGTAGGCCGGCGCCCACATTGGGAAATACACACGATCAATAAAAAACGTCAATGGACACAAAACAAAACCCATTTGAATCGTGGGAAGAATGTTTTTTTTTAATTGAAGATAGAAAGGGCATTAGCCACTGGGCCACAACCTCCAAAACTGACTTGAGAGACCTAAAACCAGGCTAATTCCATAACAAATGTTAGAGTATGGACAGGGATGGATTGACATCAACACACAGTCCTTACCGATCGATGCAGTTACAGTGAAAATGAAACTTTATGAATTTCCACACCTTCATATTTTAAAGCAACAGAAGGGCCTCAGACCAGATTGAGGTGCCGCTGAACCTCCCTGGGGTCCGCCACTATAGAAGCACATTACTGTAACACCTGGAGGGCTAGCTGTAAATACATTTAGAGACTCAATAAGTGGTGCCAGGTGCCTGTTGCTCCCTGGCTGCCTGCTGGGAGCGACGCCAGTGAAAAACACTGTGAAGCAAATCAAACAAACACAGCTGAAATGTGAAAGTCTGTGAAATGCGAGGGTCTAATTTGTCCTGTTTACTGTGATGGGTCTGAGATGAAAGCAGCAAAAAACACTGTATCACTGCAGATCAGGGCTCACAAGTGTGGAAACACACACCATCATCAGCAGAGTTAGCACCATCTGCGGTGCCTGTTTAGTCCTCTGAGATAGAGTGATCATCAATAGAAATCAAACCATGTAAAAAGCAGCAGGTAAAACTATTATTCAAGCTTGTGTTCAGCTCAGTGTGAGTCTTTACGTTGATATGAACGTTTATGTATCTCTGTTCATTCTGAACACATGACATCTATTCTTCTGTCCATCCGGGGAGAGGGATCCTCCTCTGTTGCTCTCCTGAAGGTTTCTTCCCTGTTTTCCCTGAAAGGGTTTTTTCTATTTTTTGGGGAGTTTTTCCTGATCCGATGTGAGGTCAAAGGTCAGGGATGTCGTATGTGTACAGATTGTAAAGCCCTCTGAGGATAATTTGTGATTTGTGATTCTGGGCTATACAAAATAAACTGAATTGAAATTAATTGATATACCATCGGGGCTGCACGGTGGTGTAGTGGCTAGCACTGTCGCCTCACAGCAAGAGGGCCGCGGGTTCAATTCCCGGTCGGAGCGGTCCTTCTGTGTGGAGTTTGCATGTTCTCCCCGTGGCAGCGTGGGTTCTCTCCGGGCTCTCCGGCTTCCTCCCACAGTCCAAAGACATGCTGCAGGTTAATTGATCTCTAAATGTCCCATAGGTGTGAATGTGAGAGTGAATGGTTGTATGTCCCTACATGTGCCCTCGATGGACTGGCGGCCTGTCCAGGGTGTCCCCTGCCTTCGCCCTATGTCAGCTGGGATAGGCTCCAGCGCCCCCGCGACCCTAATGAGGATAAGCGGTATTGAAAATGGATGGATGGATGGATGGATGGATGGATGGATGGATGGATGGATGGATGGATGGATGGATGGATGATATACCATCACTAGTTTCTCTGCTCTGCTCTGATCTCTGTGTTAAAGGGTGGAGCCAGCACACTGTGTGCATGCAGCTGAGAGGCGGCACCCAGCGGTCTACTGGCTTGTCACTCTCGCTGCCAATATCAGCTGCTCCAATTAGCAATATTGTGCAGAAAAGTACCCGCATGTATCCTGAAATTCAGCCGTGGTGTTGTTAACCCTGATGGGGGATGCAGCGACTTAAACCAAGTAATGATGCGCCTCCAAGGACCTCACCGTTGCTTGAGCAGTTATCTGTTCACACCACAAGCGCATTTCTCAGCAACAAGCAATTCTGCTCCTCGGCTGTTTCTATGGAACTTATCTATGTTTGTATGTGTGTGTGCGTGTGTCTATTTGGACACACCTACAAAATATGTGGAATAAGTACATCATTTAAAAACCACAATCACAAACAGCAGTGACATAGGGCTAATTCTAATAAATTTGGAGGATGGATTTTGAAATTTGATTATGTGGGAGGGAAATCTCCAGGAGAACAGCAGGGAGAGCGATGAGGGAAGTAAAAAGCGTGGGATTCATATTTCAACAGAATTAGATCTTATATATCATATAATATATCATTTATATTGTTTATTATAGATTATCAGTGTGTATTCTTGTCAGGTTTGCTCACGGCAAGTGGAGGAAATCGACCAATTGCTAAAACTATTGCTGAAGATAACAAGCCGGTTCGTGGCCATCCATCACAGAATTGATTTGTTGAGTACTTTTCACACACAATGAAATGTAACACACTTCACACAGTACAAAAGACTACAAAGGTACAGAATAAACACATGAATAATGCCCATTAAAAAGCCAGTATATAATACCAACATGCTCTGCTCTCCTCAGGTCCTTAGGAAGGCTGATAGTCATAAAAGGATGCATCATAATGGGTTTTTGTTCTAACAATGTGAAGCTGTGCGTCATCAGCATAGCTATGGAAACGTAGTTATGGAAACGTTTTTAAGTGGTGGCATGTAATGTTTAAAAAGTGAAAGACCTCAAATTGAACCTTGAGGAACACCAAAAGTAATGTCTAGCTTTTCGAAGAACATTCTTCCATACTTACAAAACAATCTCTCAGATGAGATTAAAACCGATCACAAATTGTACCAGAGACCAATCAGATTGTGAAGTCTCCCTAAAAGATGTATAAGGCTGCAGTTGAGTCAGGAAGTACGGACACAAACAAATGTTTTATGTCCATATTGGAGGATCCGTATCGGACATGAACTCATTTACAACCTTTACCATTTTAATCTCAAGAGGGTAAAATGTCTGCTGATGCGTAGAGTAAGAGATCAATAACATGTGTCGCCACTTGAGTCGTAAAGGTTTCCTGACACTTGTACGTCCTAATGTATAAAACCACTGACAGTAAAAAAGACAAAATGATCAGAGATGCCAACAGTTGACGAGATATTGGCAGATAAGCTTTGGGTTTATTACAAGGTCTAACTTAAATCATCTAAAAGAAGAGTTATGTCATAAATGGTGTGAGTAATTGAGGGTAACTTATACAAAATGATGACCTAATAATGTCTTAACCCTGGCTCTAAGCAGCCTATAATACATCATTTAAACATCTTTTGTCAATCGCGTTGTTATGCAAATGACTACTATAAATGACTTCAACAAAGTGAAACAACGTAGTTGATGATGAAAATAAATATTTGAGTTCATTGGCTATAGGCCTGTCAGAAATATTCTGGTTTGTGATCGTGAAACCTCGTTATTCCGATGTAGAATCGTAATGCCAGTGAAGATTCCCACCTCCAGTAGAAGGCTCCTCTGCCATGGTATTACCGCCTACTTGCTGGCTAAATATTCTAAATATAACTTTTCTTTCATCCTGATTGAGGCCGTGGCGGTTGACAAGGGAGAGACAGGATCCAACAAGAGAGGGAAGCAGCGGCTGCCAGAAACTGTAGAAATCATGGTGCTGTAATATTTGACGTGTCCCATTAGGCTATGAATTGTGGGTAGGATTATCCAGGGGGCAGCTCACAAGGAACGACCTTACTCATCCCAATGGTCCCAGTGGTGGCAGTTCTGGCTTTTATTCGGACCAAATGTGCTATATCAGCTTCACAGAGGAGGGCAGAAGAAGACGGCCAGCTCTGTGAAGCGTCCGCAGGGTTACAGCCGAGCTGCTGGGCGGCCATCGAAAAGGAACGCTGCCTTTTGAAATCAATGGGAGGTGCTTCATTGTCACACTCCTCCTTGTGTATGCAGCCTTGCACTTGAACTGTTGTGTTCTCAAAGCGCAAGCAAGCCACATTCTCTTTGAATTCAATGTTCAATGTGTTATAATACACAATACACAATATATACATAACTGTATATTTTACAGCTAACGTGAAAATCATGCAATGCTAACTGGCAACAGCATCACATGACTCCCATGTGACAATAGGAGATTAGATCAGATGTTTATTTTGAACATGGAAAACACATGACCTCTATTGCGTCTGAGGGATCCTCCTCTGTTGCTCTCCTGAAGGTTTCTTCCCTTTTTTCCCTGTGAAAGGTTATTTTCTATTTCTTTGTAGTTTTTGTGTGAGGTCCTGGGACAGGGATGTCGTATGTGTACAGATTGCAAAGCCCTCTGAGGCAAATTTGTGATGTTGGGCTATACAAAATAAAATAAACTGAATTGAAAAATAACAAGAAAACAAAATAAGAATAACCAATGAAAGGAATTGTAAATGAATTGAACAAATAAATCCAAATAATGTGTTTGAAAAGGAGAAAACAGAAGTAAACACGTATACTTCATCAATTTGTGATACGAGAGGGTCAATCACCTTGTAGCCAACACCCTAAAGCATAGCCTTCTTTATGGTCTGTTTGACAAAAAAATGGACCATAATTTACTAAATGAACATCATGCTGTATTCAAGAAGACTTCAAACTAGAGCTTGAGACCATGAACCCGTGTTTACAATGTTTACTGAGGGAATAAATCAGTTAACATTTTTTTATTTTCCTTTTCTTTGAGCATTTTTCATACCACCTCTAATCAACACTACTTAAATATTATATTGGGTTTCTATAACTTAAATAATGAACCGATATATACAACAACAACATAAAAACCGTCCTCATCCCGGTACCTCTCAAAAACAGTCTTCAGATATTGTCAGGATCTGGAGTTTCTGTGTCTTGTTTCCTGTTTTATTTTGAAGTCCCCGTCGCTTGTTTCGACTGTTTCCCTTCACTTCCTGTCCCTGTGATTGTCTGCCCTGTCCCTGATTGTTTCCTCCTGTGTCCAATCACCTGCAGTTTCTTTTCAAAGTTGTCTGCGTTTGGGCCCTGTCTCTTGGTTGCTATGAATAATAAACAGAAGCTTTACTGACGATGATATTAATCTCCCGTTTTAAACTAATTATTTTTTTTGTCGTCATGTAGACTCCAAATACTCTGTATGCTCGCACTAATCCGGAGACACCGGGAAGTAGGCGAGTTTCCACTAAAGCGGGCTTTGTTGGTCTCCTAAGGCTCGTTTGAATGCATGAACAGAGCATGCAGGTGTCCTCGTAAAGCCTGCAATTTACATTTTACTGCGTTCAATTGTAAATACATCTGTGTTTGTCAATGCCAAACATTTAATTGCCAGGAACCGTGGACGCATCCGGATGAGTCAGTACAACCTGCCAACGCCAACATGGCGGATCACTCAGCGGACTCATTCATACTCCGACAGTCATCTTTGATCTTTTACATGTGGAGAGACGTGTTACATTCAGTGAACACGCCTGTGCAGTGTGCTATTGGAACCCTCACACAGGTGGTTTTCTTCAGTTAATCAGGCCAATGACACCTCTTCTCAGGACTGTGCGGTCGCTGCAGACTAAGTGAGTGACTCCTTCCTCACTTTCCACTGAGCTTTGTTGGAACCTGTTCGGGCCAGACAGAATTCACCTCCATCATAATAATCTGTAGGATAACATTTGTGAAATAAATAGATGTCTTTAGATCCTTTATCAGCCAACATAAGAGACCCGTGTGCTTCAGATACTCTGAGCCACGAGAGTAATGCTCAGGTGAGATGAATATGACAGATCAGTGGAGGGACCCGCCCCACAGTGTCCTGTTGTTGCTCTTACTTTGCATCATTTGATGAAAGGGGCTCAGTGCTTTCTTCTGTTCAACAAATACTGAAGCATGAAAACAATGGCCTCCAAGAAGACTCCAGAACACTGCACCAGGGCCGCCTCAACAACTGAAAGGAGAGAAAGGTGACGCTGACGCTGGGTGAGCAGTGGTTGTTTAGCGTGGAATGGAGCGGCGCTCCGTACCTCCGGAGCCATTACACAGGAGGTGTGATGACCTTTGAGGCTGTGGCACATCGCGGTGGCCATCGCTGTCTCAACCCTCGCCGGTGTGCGTGGGCACTCGTCTGTTTTTTTTCCTGGTGCTTTTACACAAGCACGCCGCTCCAGCAATCATTTTGTGCTTTTAACATTTGGACAGCCTACGTTTAAAGTGCTGTTTAACCTTTCAAAGCGCTGCCGAGGCTCCGGGCAACATTTGAATAATACTGTCTCTGCCAACATTTAGGGAAAGGCTTGCAGGCAGTCAACGATATACAGCTGGCTACATCAAAACAAAAGCTGTGTCTATATTTAGGGTTCAAGGATAAACTGTATTTATTTTTAAAACAAATGTTTATTATTCCTTTTTATCATCTGGGCTCTTGAAAAACACGTCAGTTACAATCCTTTACTGTCTCCCCTTTGTTTCCTTCCATATTAAAAACTCATAAGACATATTTAAACAGTAAAAGGGGTGTTTAAGGAGGCGGCTGGAGATAAACTTTAGGGCCCCGTGTATTTTAAATCTCAGCCGTTCCCCCGGGCCCTTCCTTTATCGCCTTTAAGAGAATACAAATCACTTCAATTATTCAAACCTTCAGAGGGAATGAAAAGGAGCACACGTGGCAGAGGAGCAGATAAATAAACGTATGTGTAAACAAACTCTGCACGCATTAATTGCACCTTTCAAAATAAATAAATCCCAGTGAGGAGGCGGGTGCTCGTCAAGAATAAAGCACAACTTTCCAGTGTGCTTTTCTGGGCCTGGTGTTGTTTTCTATGCCTCACCTACCATGGAGTAATAAGCCCACACAGGTAAACAAAGCAACTCCCTCGGTATGTTGGAGTGAAACATCCTCTTTGTTTTCCTGCCTTTTGTCATCCTTCACTTGATCTGAGATGCTGTAGTCATATGGTACACGGGGACGTGGGAGGAGGATGTTTACGAGACGGAGCGACGTGCCGAGCGGAGCGTCGAGGAAACGGAATAACCTACTTCTTGGATCCGCGGCGAGGCCGGCGCTAGAAAGCCATCATGCTGGTCAGCCGGAGCGAGAGGCGAGAGGCAGAAAAGGGTCCTGACGATGAGCACTGCTGAGCTTCCCCTCCTCACAGTGGACGACGTCACTGAAACACACACACACACACACACACACACACACACACACACACACACACACACACACACACACACACACACACTCTGGAGAGCTGACAGTGAGGGAGTGTATGCTGGCCACGTCGATCAGTGAGCTGGGGTCCACATGAAGCCCCACGACGTCCTCCTGACGTGTTCTAGTGTGTGACATTCACTGGGGCTGTGTGTGTGTGTGTGTGTGTCTCTCTGTGTGTGTGTGTGTCTCTCTGTGTGTGTCTCTGTGTGTGTGTGTCTCTCTCTGTGTGTGTGTGTGTCTCTCTGTGTGTGTGTGTCTCTCTCTGTATGTGTGTGTGTCTCTCTGTGTGTGTCTCTGTGTGTGTGTGTCTCTCTCTGTGTGTGTGTGTGTCTCTCTGTGTGTGTCTCTGTGTGTGTGTGTGTCTCTCTCTGTGTGTGTGTGTCTCTCTGTGTGTGTCTCTGTGTGTGTGTGTCTCTCTCTGTGTGTGTGTGTGTGTGTCTCTGTGTGTGTGTCTCTCTGTGTGTGTGTGTGTCTCTCTGTGTGTGTGTGTCTCTCTGTGTGTGTCTCTGTGTGTGTGTGTCTCTCTCTGTGTGTGTGTGTGTGTGTGTGTGTCTCTCTATATGTGTCTCTGTGTGTGTGTGTCTCTCTCTGTGTGTCTCTGTGTGTGTGTGTCTCTCTGTGTGTGTCTCTCTCTGTGTGTGTGTGTCTCTCTGTGTGTGTCTCTGTGTGTGTGTGTCTCTCTCTGTGTGTGTGTGTGTGTGTGTGTCTCTCTATGTGTGTCTCTGTGTGTGTGTGTCTCTCTGTGTGTCTCTGTGTGTGTGTGTCTCTCTCTGTGTGTCTCTGTGTGTGTGTGTCTCTCTGTGTGTGTCTCTCTCTGTGTGTGTGTGTCTCTCTGTGTGTGTCTCTGTGTGTGTGTGTATTTTAAGCTGTAATATAAGCAGTGTGCTTTTATTCAAATCAAGGTTCACGATTCTTTTTATTATCTAATCCTTTTCTCGTTTATATTATAGCTTGAATTATAAATTTGCAATAGAAATTGATCAAATGTCCATCACAAAGTCCCAGACTGTGAACTAGACATAATTAAATTTTGATCTGAATGTCTTTTTTCCAATAAACATGTTCTGTTCACAACAATAAGAGTCTGTACTACACACTAATCATACACAGTATTCATACATAATCATAGTATATGATTACATCATAGTAATCATACACATTATGATATATCAGTATATATATATATATATATATATATATATATATATATATATATATATATATATATATATATATTAACCTTTATAGTAGGAATTTCACATACTTTCCTTTTTCACGTTTTTACCACTTTTGTATGTGCCAATAACAGCCCTGTTATATTTAGCTCATGACTGGAAAACAACGTGACATCAGAACCTGGCGCACAGCGGCTATTCTTGTTTATTATTTTATTCATATTCATATGTTATAACTATTCAACTATCATCGTTTTATCTCATTTATAGTATGCATTTAAAACACTGGACTATTTTTTTAGACAAATTAAATCAATTATTTTATTTTAATTCTAAACTGTAAAATGTAATAAGTTGACTTTACTTAAAAAACGCGAGGAAACCGATTGCCTCAACAGTAAAGTAGATCAATAATTTTAAGTTCTTAAAACTGAAAAAACTGAGTTTAGGCAACTCATGTAATTGCAGTAAACATTAGTAGAGTTAACTCAAAATTATTAATTAGTGTAACTTTAAAATGTAAATTCAGACAACTTAAAGATATGAGTAAAGTTAACTTAAAATCTTTAATTATGTTGACAATAAATAGTCAGTTCAGATAACTTAAAGATCCAAGTTATATTAAGTAAGCGGTACTAATAAGAAAGAGTTATCTTTACTAGTCCAAGCGTCCACATTACTAGGAAATAATGAGGAAACCGATTGCCTTAAAATTCTCAAGTAAGCTGAACTATAACTACTATAAGCTGTTGAAACAAAGATAGAGAACAGTTATAATGGAAGACAACGTTTATTTATAAGAAAAACAAATGTATTTGAGTTTTTGTCCTCACACATTTTCTTAAGATCAAAGAACGTGCTTAAAAATCCTTGACGTGTTGCCAGATTCAGTTTTGTGTAACAGACTATGATAAACACAGTTTTGGCATTAGCAAAATTCCACTACAGAAAACCCGGCATGTCACATACCATGCACAGATGGACAGAAGCAATAGATGTCATGTGTACAGATAAACAGCGTTAAAGAGTTACAAAACATTCAATGAATATGACAGAATGTATGAACGGACCTCCACAATCCATATTGTAATAAGTCCGAAGAGGCACATGGCATGTGGAAGATTGTCATGGTCACCCATCACTGCTGTTCCGTCCTAAACCATGGCAGTAGCTGTAGACTCCAGGTGCAGCGAGTGAGGAGAGGCCACAGTGTCTTCAGTATTCACTGTCAGGATCCCCATGGAGGTGTGGGACATGTCCAGAAGGTCACCGGAGACCTAACAACAATATCAGCATAAAAAACACAATTACATATCAAATGTCACTTTGCATTTCTATGGTAGAACAATGGTTATATTTGGTTATATTTGTGCCTCACAGCAAAACAGGGCTCCACAAAATCAACCAATCGAAGCATTGAAGAGACACAGACACTAAGACAAAGCTAAATTCTGATATTATTAGATAATCAAGTAAAAGAAGATCAAACACTAAGTGAAATAGAAATGACAGCTCGTTAGCCCTGATCAGGACCCTTTGCTGTGTTTCCGTAAGGTCAAGTCGCAGCTTCACGCCATCCAAAACTCAAATACAGGAGGCTGATCAGGTTTGCGGCCTACCGTTTTCAGCTGTCACACCTGCATCATATTGGCACTCTACTCCTGAACCTCCTGTTGCAGTAGAGCGAGCATGTTGCCCAAAGGCATAGGCAACAAAGAAATGGTGATGATGTTAAGGGAAATCCTGTTTGTTTTGTAACAGGAGATATTAGTAGAAGCCCTCTACTATCATGCAGACATTTGAAGGTGTACAGATACCCGTTTGAGTGTGATATGAGTTTTTTTATTTTATTCTTGAAGGCATTTGGGTTTTGAATGGGGCGACTTGAGAGCTGCAACTGGACCCGACTGGAAAGACATGAGATACCACCAAAAAGGGCCCCGATCAGGGATACGTGATCAGTGAATCAAGAGAGATAGATTGGGCAGTTAAATAATGTTGAGTAAAGTCTACTTCCAAAGCCTGTCTTGAAGAAGTGTGCGTTCTCATCTCCAAGGATGACAGGAAGGCCACGGAGGACTGCTGTTGGCTTCCCAGTCACATCTGTACTCAAACAAACATCTCAAACACACAATTCCTAAGTGTTAAAGGACAATCAATTGACAGCTCTGCATGCAATGGCATTACTTTAGTAACCACATAAAGAAAAATGACTTTGCTTGAGAAACTTACCCCTGGTGTGACTTGTGCAGATATTCATTAAGTTTCTGGCTGACACTTCCCTCCTTGGACTTGGACATCTCCAGGAAGAGAGGAGGAGTGCATTTGTCGAGTTCTTTGAAGAACTCTGCTTGCAGATTTTTGCTTGATAAGCGACAGAACTCAGCCAGAATCTAAAGGAAAGAGTATGATAATTTAAGATTTAGTCATAATACCTAAACAATACAAAACGTAGAGTACCGCTTGCTGTTGGGCCACGGTGCCACTCGCTGAGGCCGAGAGGTCCGCCGTCATACGGTTGTTGTTGAATTACTCCTGGTTCAACTTAACCTAACATTACATTTCATCTTCATTCAATGACAGTAACGTTGCGTGACTCACGTAATGGTGCGTTCAGGGAACACGAGTGACACAGACACGGTTATTAATACCCGCTAACTTCCTGTCTGCCATTAAAAAAATGCTTAACGTGACGTTATATGTTAAGTACGTTACTTTTAAATTGGTAAACGGATAAACTTGTTTAGAATTTTGACTCATTTCCAGACGAGGTCCCTTCCACCGTTAGCCCATGTAGCTACACGACAATAAAAAAATACATGCGTACCGAATTCAAGAGTGGCCCTGAAAGATTGACAATCATGATTGCACCCGCTAATAAGCACGCTAAGTTTGCTGAAACAAGTTGTGGTTATATTTACACTAAAGCTCTTCTGGGGTTACACACGGTGGACTTGACGGGCTAGCTAGCTTAAACGCTAGCTAACGTTAGCTTTCGAAATAGAAGACGCAAAGTTAACATCCAACCAATAATTCACATATGAAGAATATGGCGAAGAGACGACGTTTGCTAAATAGATGAACGGTAGCGTTTTATTATGAAGCTGAAACTTACCTTAAATTAACTTGACCCAATGGTGCTTTCTTTCCGCTTCGTTCCGCCTCTCAAAGAACGTCTTCAGTGGTCGACTGCGCATGTGTATTCATGTCGAACGCTGCCGAGTGCGACCGAGTTGCTCCGAACTTTGCAAATGGGTCCTCCTCACTCTTTTTTAAGTAAAGGTTACTTAAGATGATAAGTTTAATAACTTTACTCACCAGAAAGTGTTCTTTACCAAGTTTCTTTAAGTATGGTCAACAAATTAAGCAGACATGAGTTAAGCTCACTATTTTTTTTAAGTAAGGTCAGCAATTACATTTTACAGTGTACTCACGTTTGCTTTAAAAAAAAACTGTTATTAATAGCCGTTATTAACGTGTCGTGATGATCTGTAATTCATTTTCTTTTTACATTATTTTCATCAATCAACTACCCATTTAGGAAACGATCAGTATCGTATCGATATTGTTCAAATTGTACCACAAAGTATGGATGTCCTATCAATTGTTCTCAGACACAGAGGATGACCTCGTCACTAAGACACTGGGATTCATCCTCTGAGGAGCAAGAACGCCTCAACCAAAGGTCATGGCATCCCATCCACAAAGTGTTCCGTTTGCATCGTGTGGGAATAAATATACGGCCCTAATCAGAAAGAGCATTATTAGCAGCCCCAAAAATATACTGGTAGTGTAAAATGAAAACATAATTTTAAAAAGAATTCACAATAATAATAATAATACAGATATTGAGACAGTACAGACCAACACCGATTCTAGTTGATTCAGGGGACAAAAGGAGTATTACTTTAACTGCTCTATTTTCAGAACAATAAAAGCTCTACAGTGACGTGTGGCATAGCTCTTCTTTAAAACAAGCCATTTTTATTATTACACCCATGTTCTTCTGTCTTGTGTAAACACTGATTTGTGCTATACAGTCAATGATTTATGCAGCTATTATTAGTTGTTGTTGTTCTATTTCTCCAACATTTTTAGGAGGAGGTTGTTAAGAAAAAAGAACATCCATATTCCGTAGCCGTAATTCAGCTCTAACAAGAAAGCAGATCTTCACAGGAATCATGAATGCATGTCACTTGTGATTCTGAAAAACAACAAAAAACAGCAGATGACAATAGAAAATGTCTCCATGCAAAGATTCCAGCAGTGTGTGTTGCCGTTGATTGAGCTGATTACTCATTGATTTTCTGTTGCTGATATGAAGCGGTGCACTTCTTACACCCGTTACATCCAGAGGGTACGTTCTCTTCCCCCCGACTGGAGGATTCCTACTTCCTCCTCGATGACTCATTGATTTATTCTCTGGAACGCTGCACACCACGCGATGATTTAAATAGTAGAAAAACACTTACATGCAACACAGTGCGTTTCCATACGGTGATGACTTCAACGATCCACTTCCTGTTAAAGCTTCTAACAGTGAAATGCATGTGCGGTGCCTCTAATGAGGACGGAGCAGCGGCGCTGAATCCTTCCCGTCCCGCTGGTCTGTCACATGTCACATGAACCACGGGATGTTGCAGCTGTTACTGGTGTGAGGCCGATACATCTCAAAGCCCTTCAATAGAGCACCGTGTGCAGGGTGGACGTGTGCAAAATCAACACGTTTCACTCGATATCAGCCAGCGACAGTGTGGCCAATTTCACCTGCTTTTGAAACAAAGCATAAGTATGCCGTTGTTTGTTGTTGCACATCGCATGTGTAGTCCAAACTGGTCCAAACAAAAGTTTGAAAAGCATCTATATGTTGAGTATTTCGACAATTGTTGCAACGTTGTGTTCATTTAATTAATGTCATTTTAAATGTCCACCAATTGAATTTTGTGCTCACACGTTCCCGACTTTTTATCGCTTGATATGGTTTTTAATGGCAAACACATCTAGCAGACACAGAAGGACACTTACATTCATATTTAAATGCTTGAATATTGAATATGATATGTGTCTCTTTAGCTGAGGATTCATCCGAACTGGGAAGTCAGCAGTATAGTGGTGGGCTGTAAAACCAACCAATGAGCTCTATCAAGCATTGAGTGAGTCTCACTGAGTCATTTCTGATTTAACTCAAACAATAGATGAGCAGTTTCCCTGTCCCAATTCCCCCCAATTTGATAAATATGGTCCAATAACATTGGATGTTTAAGTTAGCCACGTTATTCAAGTTAGCAAAGGGCTAACCGGAAGTCTTCTTCTTTGGATTCGGCAGACAAAATGTCTCTGTTGTTTGTTAATAATGATCCTTTTAAAAGTTATTGTTATGCTTCATAAAGGCCAATAATGTACCGATTTCCAATCCCTTTCAGCCTACGGTGCCCATCGTAGCCCTGCAGTGAGACGGACGACAAAACGCGTCATATAATAACTTCTGATTCTTTTAGGGTTCTGTCCTGAGGAGAATCATCTTAAAACTGTAAATTGAGCATTATCATTTTGTTTAATATGTCTTGTAATAATTATTAATTAATTAATTAATTATTTATAATAATTTATAATCAACAATTCTTTAAAAAAAATCAAAATCAAGACATTGAGTGGAGTGATTCAATGAGACACATACTCTTGCTCAACGAATGAAGGAAAGGGAGCATTTTACAGCGTTGCCAGTCTTTGTGAGAACAGATGAGCCCTTTCACCGTCATTTCATTCACCGGTAATATATCAAAATATTGACGTGTGCAGCTTTAACTGTTATTGAGATCCCCGCTGCATTCATCAGACAGTCAAAGCGACCTCATCGCATCAGCGCCCATGTTGGAAAAGACCCCGGTCGTCAAGGCCTGACAAAGGCAAATGGACCCAGAGAGAGCGTGGCTGACATTTGAGCTCGACTGAGGATGGAGGCGTGACCCGGAGGTGGCATTCGCTCCAATGTTTCACCCCGTAGGATAAATGTCACGGCGGCGAGCGTACACCAAGACAGCACCGGGAACAAAAAGCCCACCGGCATCCTGGGCTGGTTATGAACCCGCTGTGACACACAGCATGGATGTATGCCCCTATTTATAACTGCATTCTCCCAACATGCCTTTTGCGAGCAAAGAGAGAGGCCGTCGTATATTCCATCGGCTCATAAATGTCCACCGTTATGAGCCTCTATTGACGAAACATGAACTCCAGAGCGGCAGTGGCCCGTGTGCTCTTTCTGTGTTTTTCTTGAGCAAATATGTCTGTGAGCTCAGAATGCGTCGAGGCGCGCCGCCCAGGGTTCACCGCGCACGACGCTTTGACGGTAATTTGCGGCTTTTTAAGACAGGACCTTGATTTACGCCGGCAGAACACGGGGCGCCGTGTACCTGCTGCCTAATTCCACCCATGCTGAATGAGAGGCTGATTAGCAATGCATGGGAAACCCGCTGCAAAATGGCACCGCCATTGTTGATTCTGCTGACGAGGTCGGCTCGCCGCACGGCCAGCCGGGAGAGGGAGGAGAGAGAGGAGAGGGATGGTGGAGGCAGACGGGGGAAGGGGAGGGGGGAGGAGAGCGCTTTGTGAAATGGAAAAGAAAAGAGAGTTAAATGACAAGAAGAAGGAAGAGTGGAGATCGGGTGAAAATAAATGAGATGGTAGATCAGGAGATGAGTGAGAGGAAAACAATTCCTATCAACCAAAAGACAATCCTGTCCATAAGCTTCAGTGCTGGGGTGTGTTTCATGGCGTCACATTGCTTCAGTGCTGAGACAGGTACGGGCGGCCCAGGAAGCCCTGCTTGAGTAAGAGATCAATGAAGGCGTATCTAAAATGTCCAACGACTGTGCCACAAACAATATAATCACATGGCCCATCTACCAGCAGCGTGTGTTTGCGGAGTGTGTGTTTGCCAGATGGCTAATTTTACACCTCAGCTTGTTTCCAGAGTACTACTGCGAATGTGAAGAAGTTGTAAGAAAGCGTGGAACGAAAAGAGGAATGTGCGAACCTGCATGAATATCTGGCATAAACTAATAGTCATCAGTTTGAATTCATTCAGTCTTCCATTCTGCAGTATTTCGTCCTCTTGGCACGCTGCATTTCTCTTGCTGTCTCTCACTCACCGGTGAGTTCAGTGTCAGAAAGAACGCTCGCGATGAGGAAAAGGTGGTGCGTTTTTCCCTCTGCAAGTGAACTCAACACAGTGGTTGCATGAGAATACTGCGACTCCCCATTTGACAGGCCTGTGTTGTTGCAAAGCTCCTCTCCTGTGGTGAAGTCAGACTTAAAGCCAAAGCTTTATCGGCACGTTCAGACGTATTACACAGTAAAACGGGATTTGCAGTGTCTATGACAAATCAGCGTCTATGTGACAAACTTTTTAGGGTGGGAGGGGGAAGAGAAATCTGATTCTCTCTTCAAAAAAAAGAGGCAGAAATATATAAGGCTATTAGCCAGCACATATTTTCCCATAAGCCTCTTAGGGTGCAGAAAGACACACCTAGGATGCCAGGCCGCTCCCTCCGGAGATAATCCCGATCCATAACATAATCTCGTGTTAGGTGATCAAACGGACTAGAGAAGAACCTGTGAGGAGGAATTGTAAGAGCCACAAATCCGCAGGAACAAATCTCATTATAGCGAGAAACCTCTGACTTTCCCCCAGCATCAACCATATTTACTGCTTCAGGCTTCCAGTTAAAAGAAGTCCTTAAATTGTCACAGTTTCAGCCAAACGGGAAGATATAACAGCTCGTAAACGGGAGCTGTTACGTGGGTTTGCTGCTGCCGCTCCTGCTGTCTCCAACAGAAGTCTGTACATTAGTTTGGTTCTCAGAGGCTAAAACACATCCCACTGAGGCTGAATTCACACAGCAAATTAGTATTTGATTTGCGCCCCGTGAACAGCGTCACTGTTGTACTCTTCTCGCCCGCTTCTGAACTTTCAAAAGAAAAATAAATGATTACACACCAAAACAAGGATCAGCTGGGTGGAATCAATTGGGTGTGTTGGCACAGGAAGAGAGGGTGTCATTGATTGATATACGAAAACAACAGCAGCATAAAAAGCAATATGTAATGAATGTTCACCAAAAGTAATCAGTAGTGATTTAAAAGGCATGGGTTCAGCTTCTGTGGCCCTGAAGTCAGGGGTCACCCGTTAACACCAAGCACAGCTTTGGATGTGGGCCTACAGGTTCATTTATACACGTGAGCTGATTGCAATGTTCAGACAGGACACACTGCAATCTCTATGCTGTGTGTACAAAACATGACCGTGTTCTATGAATATAGGCGAAGGTGTACGATCAATAACAGCTGCGTGGCTATTTTTCAATGAGACAAGTGATAGAATTTGCAGTTACATTACGTAACTCATGTTGTATATCATTTAGGCGTTGCCCTTGAGTAAAGCTGATCCAGTCTGAGCCCCACTGTCACACCAAAGTCAACAAGCACCCAACATCCATCAGTTCACCAACCGTAATGAAGCACGGAGACTGTGCCACGGCTAGCACCGTGTCACCGTGTGGAGGGAGCCTGTTTGACACTCCATGCAGCTCCGCTGCTGCACGGGAGTAAGAACAAGATTACACATCACAATAGTTCCCATGCAGCCCACAAATCCCTGATGATGAGATTAGAAGCACACCCTTAGACGCGTGTCGGATTGGGCAGCGCTTTCCGCCGTCTAGCGCATTTAACACCGAACGACTGAGGAGGGCTTAGAGACATGTCGCTGAAACCAATGGAAGGGCACCCAGAAGTCATCCCTCTGAGGGCCATGGACGAGGAGAACACTCTGCTGGAGTGCACCCGGCGGAGGCTGAGGTCCCACTGCACTGCAGGCTTTGTGTGATGGCGCCACACAGACAGTGAGACAAACACCTTTTGAGTGCCCTGAAGAGTAGAGCTAAGTTTGCACGACTGTTGTAGTTCTCAAGTGAGGATGTGAGGGTGGACGCAACAACAAAATTAACTGTTTTTTTTAAATTCCTATTTGTTGGAATTTAGCCATTCAAATAGAAACATTTTCTGTGTTGTGAAATATAGGCATTCGTTATACAGACATTTAAAGCTTGATTCAATACGTTTTATAGAAGTGTAAAACAATAGGACATTTGCCTCAAAACTTTGTTTGTTTCACGATAACAGAGCCAGGGCTGTGTATGAACACAGGCTTTTTATTTTCATGAGGAGACATTTGTTGAATTTGACAAAAAGTGTGTATAATTAGAGCCACAGCGTAGGAAAACACTACCTTCTGTATCGTATACTTTTATACTTAAGTTCTCTCAGAAACTTATGTCATGGCTCAAACAATATTGGACCAGTTAATATGCTATGAAGTAAGTATTTATTCCCAATACAACAACTATTATTTTTTCTCATGTTAGTTACCAGTTAGTGGGTGTCAGACTAGCGAAAGCAAGCTGAACTGAATGTGAAATATGTACATTACGTCCTGTGAACTTGTTTAAACAGCGCCCCCCAGCTGTGAGCATCCACAGCGCACCGGGATAGCTCTGCAGGGCAGTGGCTCGTTAACATGATGGACGCAGCACAAGCTGCACCACAAATATCAGGTGTCATCTCTGGTGCGTCAAGTGTGAGTTCTGAGAAGCCTGCTGGCAACAACAAAGCCGTATCTTCTATCATATGTGGCTCTGCTTGTCTTAAATCATTTTTTGTGATCTGTGACAACTGCAAAAATAGCACGTTAACCCTTTGAAAGCTCGTTTTTCATTACCTTTACAGGCTCGTGGCATAGTTTCTACATACCATAAAAAGCACACTGTTCCGAATACTGAGGATCAATTGCAGAAGTCAAATTCCATGTTTGTACCATACAATATATTTATATATAAATACAGTTCATCACCATTGGAATCAAATGTTTTAAGTTTCACATTGTAAGATATTATATATGAAGTTAATGTAAGACTAGTAGTGCTGTACCAAATAGAGAGAAGCTTCGGAGCTTCATTCATCAGATTTGATTTTTACTTTTTGCTTGTTGACTAATCTTCCAGGAGTCCACATTAAATAGTTTACATAAAGTTCAACACACACACACACATTCATAATTTTGACTTTTGAATTCTTAATCAACATTCCAATGCTGCTCAGATTTAATTAATGTTTTATTAATTTCTTTTTTAGTACGAATGATAAGGCCGTGAAATAAGTGGGGGTGCAATAGTAGCTACGGTGCGAGCCGGCAACATCAACAAAAATGGTGTTGCGGGTCCCGAACGTGCTCCCCAATGAACAGACGATGCTACAACCAACACAGCTGACAGTGATAGCTGACTAATGTATGTAAAGTGGGAACAGTGGGTACAGAACCTTGAAAAGGATCCACAACTCAACCTTAACATGCACCGATTAGTGCAAACAGTAAACAGCACTTCACCCCTTGCACGCACACATTCCCGATGCATTACTTTATAATGTGAATGGCATATTTCTACTCTTTACCTCACGTTCCTGCCATGATAGCTTTCTGGAGTGGTACAATCCCATCCGTGGTATTACAAACCTGTTGTGGCATCTGATGAACCTCAAAAAGGCGTCATCTCTTGAGGCAAGTGGACTCCCTGGATCATGCCTGAAACAACACGCCCCCACTAACGCAGGTTTCGGTCTAAGTAGACCGCCAGCCGGTTTAGTGGAACCCACGTTTTCAAATACCCGCCATGGTCATCGTCATTGACAGCTATGAAAGGAGTCCATTCTGCTGATGCCGGTAGTGTGTGCATGCTGTGTCATGAATGAAAAGGGGCTAATCAGTTCTGAGTGATCGTGATACAAGAGGAGGAAATCCCAAAATCAGTTTGCTGATTGGATTCACTTCGCTGTCCTCAGCTCGGTCAGCCTTTACAAGCGCTGCACTTAGGATTAATAGCTCAGCGGGCTATTATGTTCAAAAGGGATATCACATTATGATTGCTCTGTGGCTTTCTCTTTCATTTCTCTGAACTGGACTACTGCAACAGCATCCTGTACGGCACATCCACCAAAACCATCATCAAACTCTATTACATCAGGGACTCAGCTGCCCGTCTCCAGTCCCACACCAGAGACCACGTCACCCCAAACCTTCAAAACCTCCACTGGGTCCCCATTCAGCAAAGAATCCAGTTCAAGATTCTCCTCATCACGTACAAAGCCCTTCACAACCCTGAACCCCCTCATACCTTCTGACCTCCTACACCGACAAGCCCCACCCACAACCTCAGATCTGCAGACGCCCCCCTCCTCACCCCCCTACTCTGTCCAAGCATCAGACCTGGGGGGACAGGGTCTTCTCCATTGCTGCCCCTCCCTCTGGAACTCTCTCCCTCATCACCTCAGACATTCTCCATCACTTTCAAAACAGCACTTAAAACTAATTTATTAAAATCTGCTTTCAACCCGTGATGCTAGTTAACAATGTTTGTGTTTATTACTGTGATGTCATCCATCTTGCTTATATTGTTGTTGCTTCTATTGTTTCAGTATTATTATTATTATTTCATATGCTTGTCATAAGGAAGTAGTGTTCACACCACTCTCAGTCAACACTGCTAACAGCTACTGATTCGGTCGCTTCACGTTGTACGTGTGTTCGATTAGTTACATGTACTGGCAGGTTGGTGTGAATAGTGTTGTGAGAACGCCATGTACTCTGTGATACATCGAACCTTTGAGAATGAGGACTTTATCATCTCCCAGCTCTATTAGCCAATCTATTTTATATTCACAGTGAATCAAATGGCTCTCCGCGAGGTGAAAGCGCTACCAGGAGATGTCAGGAGGATCACAGGCTTTTTGGTCGTGACTTGTCACAATCTCCGGCTCACCCTGGCTGAGTAAGAAACCCCCGAGTGTGCCTGTTACCACTTATGCCTCTCTCATCCCAGCTGTGCAGGATGACATCCACAGGTTTTGAGAGGCAGTTGAAAGATTCGGTGGCTCCCAAAATAGTTCACGCCCCGCTGCTCTCTCAGTCCCTCTGCAGCCCACACATGCTGCAGTTAGCCTCATCATGACAGCTCTCCTCCTCTTTGGTCTTCCAGGGCTCATCGTGGTAGAGAGGGGTGCCTCAGGGCCGTGGTGACCCAGCCGAGGGTCTGACGAGGGTCTGAACCAGCAGGAGGGCCCACATGAGCAGGAGCATATTGTTAAAATAGGCTCGTAAGTATTCACAAACAAAGAGATTTGTATCTGTAAATCTGCCTCTGTGCCTCTAATTTACAACCTTTACATCCTCATTTGTAAATAAACACAGACAGTTGTACTTCATAACATTCACAATCCTAAAATCTGTTTGTGAATTGTCAATTTAGTATTGTTAATGGAATGTGTCGTCGATGGTTAGTTGCTGCTCGGTGAAACATGTGGAAGGCCGATCTGAGGTGCTGTGTACTCGTCCACTAAGTCATGGCTCTGAGTGACTTCATAATACATATAAAACAACCTCTTCATGATAAAAAAAGTTACCCTGAACACTAAGTGTGTGTGCTACAGTTTTGATTAGTCACCCTGAACACTAAGGGGGTGTGCTACAGGTTTGATTAGTCACCCTGAACACTAAGGGGGTGGGCTACAGGTTTGATTCGTCACCCTGAACACTAAGGGGGTGGGCTACAGGTTTGATTCGTCACCCTGAACACTAAGGGGGTGGGCTACAGGTTTGATTCATCACCCTGAACACTAAGGGGGTGGGCTACAGGTTTGATTCGTCACCCTGAACACTAAGGGGGTGTGCTACAGGTTTGATTCATCACCCTGAACACTAAGGGGGTGGGCTACAGGTTTGATTCATCACCCTGAACACTAAGGGGGTGGGCTACAGGTTTGATTAGTCACCCTGAACTCTAAGGGGGTGGGCTACAGGTTTGATTAGTCACCCTGAACACTAAGGGGGTGGGCTACAGGTTTGATTAGTCACCCTGAACACTAAGGGGGTGGGCTACAGGTTTGATTCGTCACCCTGAACACTAAAGGGGTGGGCTACAGGTTTGATTATTCACCCTGAACACTAAAGGGGTGGGCTACAGGTTTGATTAGTCACCCTGAACACTAAGGCGGTGGGTGAGATCCACTCTCTACGAGACCAGTGGCTGATTAGCTTGTGTACTGACCTGATCATCGGTATACCTTCTAAGTTTGGGTTTGATGAATCAATTAAATTAACTACAGTTTATTTTGTATAGCCCAAATTATAAATTAGCCTCAGAGGGCTTTACAATCTGTACACAACCCTGTCCCAGGACCTCACATCGGATCCGGAAAAACTCCCAAGAAAGAGAAAAAAAAACTTTCACAGGGCAAAAAGGGAAGAAACCTTCAGGAGAGCAACATAGGAGGATCCCTCTCCCCGGATGGACAGAAGCAATAGATGTCATGTGTACAGATGATGACCAGAGTTACAACACATTCATAATAACAGTCCATCTCCAAGCCCACTGTGACTACCTTCAACAATACAAAGACACTCTCATCTCAGCCCAGTCCACCTACTCACACCTCATACACTCTGGCTCCTCCAACCCAAAGGCTCTCTTCTCAACAATAAATAAGCTTCTCAAACACAGGGACAACACCTCCAAATCATTTACAGTCAAAAAGCAACTCTTGCCTCTCATTTTTCAAAACAAAAATTGACATAATTTACATTAACCTGAGCACCTCCCTCGGCCTTTCCATCTCTTTATCTGCCCTCCCCATATTCAGCCCTTAGCCCCTTTCTCAGTTCTCCCCTGTGTCCCCATTGGAGCTCTCTTCCTTCACAACAGGAATGAGAAGCTCCACCTGTATCCTGGATCCCATCCCATCTATTCTCACCAAGGAATGTCTCCCAGCCATCGCTCCACTCATCATAGCAATAATCAACTCCTCCCTCAACTCCGGCTCAGTCCCTGACACACTTAAACTAGCTGCTGTAACCCCCCATCCTCAAGAAACCTGGACTCGACCCTGACACCATGAGCAATTTCCGGCCCATCTCAAATCTTCCCTTACTGTCAAAAATACTGGAACGCGTCGTCGCTGCACAACTCAAAACCCACCTCATTTCCAACGATCTGTTCGAGCCATTTCAATCTGGTTTCCGCTCACAGCATAGCACCGAAACAGCCCTTCTCAAAGTCACCAATGACCTCCTCCTCTCCTCAGACTCTGGCCACCTCAACATTCTCCTTCTCCTGGATCTCACTGCAGCCTTCGACACCATCAACCACAACATCCTTCTCTCCCGCCTCGAATCGTCCCTCAACATCACCGGAACTGCTCTCTCCTGGCTCAAATCATATCTAAGAAACAGACAACAATTCATCAGCATTAACTGCACCTTCTTCTACTGCTCCTCTGTCTCAGGGCACCCCCCAGGGTCTTGGTCCTCTTCTATTCATCCTCTACCTGCTCCCTCTTGGTAACATCATACGTCAACATGGTGTCCTCTTCCACTGCTACGCTGATGATCTCCAGCTCTACATCTCCACAAAGTCCATTACCACTGCTACTCACTCTACTCTGACCAACTGCCTCACTGACATGGAATCATGGATGCAAACCAACTATCTCAAACTCAACTGTGATAAATCGGATATAATCACCAACGGCCCCAAATCGCTCACCAAAACCAGTCACAACTTCTGGCTCACCATCGACAACTCAACTCTGTCTCCCTCCCCTCACATCTGCAACCTCAGATATGCAAGTCATGCTTGACAGCAACCTCTCCTTTGAACATCACGTCAAACAAATCACCCAAACTGCATTCTTTCACCTAAAAAAACATCTTTTGAATTCATTTTATTTTGTATAGCCCAATATCACAAATTACAAATTGGTCTCAGAGGGCTTTACAATCTGTACACATACTACATCCCTGACCTTTGACCTCACATCGGATCAGGAAAAACTCCGCAAAAATAACCTTTGACAGGGAAAAAAGGGAAGAAACCTTCAGGAGAGCAACAGAGGAGGATCCCTCTCCCCGGATGGACAGATGCAATAGATGTCATGTGTACAGAATGAACAGAGATACATCAGCAGGGCCAATGCAGGAGGCCGGCTCACCAGGCATCAGACACCGCCAGGTCCAATGGACCCTATGAGATGTGAAGTCACAAAGACTCCGGGGAGGAAGCAGAGTTAATAAGGTGCAATGGAGAGATGTAAATTCATCCATAAGGAGAGAGAGAAGAGGAGATAGGTGCTCAGTGTATCCTAAAACATCCCCCAGCAGCCTATAAGCCTATAGCAGCATATCAAGGGGCTCGACCAGGGCAAACCTGATTCAGCTCTAACTATAAGCACTATTAAAGAGGAAAGTCTTAAGTCTATTCTTGAATGAGGTGACTGTGTCTGCCTCCCGGACTGAAAGTGGAAGCTGGTTCCATAAAAGAGGAGCTTGATAACTGAAGGCTCTGGCTCCCATCCTACTTTGTTGGACTCTAGGAACCTGCATCCTTAAACTTGCTGCTGAAACTTTGATCCACGCCTTTGATCTACGCCTATATCACCTACAGAATCGACTACTGTACTCTTTATGGCATATCATCCAAAATCCTAAATAAACTCCAATAAATCCAGAACTTTGCTGCTCGGCTGCTCACCCGTTCCCGTGATCACATCACCCCTGTTCTCCAGAGCCTTCACTGGCTCCCCGTCCCACAACGGATCCAATACAAAATCCTTCTCCTCACTCACAAAGCCCTCCATAATCAGGCCCCCTCCTACCTCACCGACCTGCTCCACCACCACACTCCATCCCGTCAGCTCCGCTCCTCTGATGCCAATTTCCTGTCCATCCCACATAGGACCAAGCACCGGACGTGGGGTGCCAGAGCCTTCTCCATAGCTGCCCCTTTTCTTTGGAACTTTCTCCCCAAACTCATCCGTGAACTGCTTTTAACGTGTGATTGCTCTATGTTCTTATTGTTTTTATTCATTGTTTTTATTGTAATGTTAGTTAATGTTTTTGTATAGCTTTTCGGATGTTTTGAATATGTTGTGTACAGTGTCTTTGAGTACCTTGAAAAGTGCTATATGTATAAATTAAATGCATTTTTATTCACTGAATATGACAGATTAGTAAGCATGGACCACGATCTATACCACAATCCATGAAACAGAAGGCGGTAGAGAGGAGAGGAGATGGGGGGGGGTGGGGGGTTGGGCCACAGAGGCATGATACAGTTAATGTTTGAAGAGCTCTGATCTAACTTGCACAGGGTCATGTCAATGTGACAGGAGGGCGGGGTGTATGGACAAACACCCATGTATGGCAGATTATTAATTTCCATCCTTCTTTATGTTAAGGATGCTTTTTTTATAACATTAATTTTACTTTTATTGGTTTTAGAATTTGTTTTTATGCTGGTTGCAAAAACTGTCTTTAACTGCACTTACACTTTGCACATAAAAAAATCACAGAGGAGGATTGACCTTTGCCTGAGGTTGAAGAGTTGGCATATTCAAAAGGTGAGGAAGCAATACAGGCTGACAGAAAGGACTTGTTCAAAGACACCTGATGTTCCAGGAGGTGCCTCTTCCTCTTTAACGATGGACCGAGCTTTCGTGTCTCACTGTGAGGCTGAAAACACACCGGGCACCAGTGGACTGCAGCTCACCACAATAATTAATAAGGTGTGTTCATGTGATTCAGGTGGTAAGAAATTCTTTGTGAAATAGATCGACATGTCACGGGATTGGCTGCGGGTTCTTTCTGGCCGCACTCCGCCGCAACTTTTAGTTTGGCTGCACTTTGCCGCAGAAACAAAAGGCAGATTTCCAGACATTACGTGGCAGCTCGGCATTACCTGCACTCAGAGAGACACAACAATCTGAAATAATCAAAGACCTAATTGAAACATCCCCAGTTCAAGCACAGACGAGTCCTTGTTGCGTATCCCCGTAGTGGCCACAGGCACAATTTCAGGTCACAATTCTGGCCCAAGATTAAATGAAAATAAATACCACTGAAGCCTTGAGCGGCAGGTAAGAAAAACACAAGAACACTTTTAGTCCTATTTAAAACATGGGGTTGTGGTGCACTGCAGCGCCTTGTGGCCAATAAACACTTCGACGGGAAAAATGGATCTGACAAAACGATCCTGTCAAAACCATTTTTTGACAGGAAAATTTTTTTTGTTTTGCCTTGCTTCTATGTAGAGCACATTGTAAACCCTTTAAAGGTTCTATATAAATAAAGTTATTATTATTATTTTCACCTGTTGGTAAGTCATACACACAGGAGAGAACACTATCTAGTTCAGACATACAGAACGGATCAGAGCCTCTCAGGGGTTCCGTGGAATACACTTCATAATGAATTCATTGTAACTAAACATTACTTTCCGTACAGTCAGAATTCGAACAATTAGTTTCAACAAAACATCTTTTGGTTCCATTCATGTGTGCAAGCAGCTGGTTGTGATCTAATGTGCATGGGCTATGGGACTTCTGATGAACAACTTTATTTTGGATTGAGCAGGATGCCATCTTGGAACATGCAATCCAGTTGTCTTGTATGTAATAACCACGAGCAGGAAACAACACATGTTGCATGTCATCCAGAGTTCAGCGCACCCAAAAGTGAAACTCTGAAACCACTGATTTGTTTATCTTCCACTAGCTAACAGTCTAACAGAAAGAAGTAGAGGCGATTCATGAAGCCAATAATTCATGAAGAAATTGTTTATTCTATTTTACTTTTCATTTATGAGATCAAACCTCGTGGAGTTACATTTCTGTGAGGTTTGGTCGAACTCAGACAAACCTGTGAAAGTACCGTTTTCATAAAACCCTCCAAAAATAAAATGCACTCAAACCCCAGGAGAGAGGCTGTGGATATGCAACAGTTCTTAACTGCTGTACATTCACGCTGCATTAATCTCTTTCTCATGTGGTCCTTTGAATAGCTGCACAGCTCCGTTGTTGACCCTGATGTTGAAATAAATGATGAATAGAGCATGCAATGCCGTACAATGGTTTGTTCAGTCTTTTGTGCAAGCTGTTTCCTTCTCAGCGTATTGTGGCTCAGTGAAAAACCTTTTGTTTTGTAGAGGCAAAGAGAAGCTTAGCACTCATGCCAAACAAGCCTCTCCGGAATGTCATCACACAACATGTGATAAGTATCTGCTTTCCAGTGACAAATGAAAAGAGCGGTTTGAGCAGCCTCTGAGGTTTTGTCCTTCGAGTATTTTGAAAGCTCGCCAGGAAGCGTAAAGTGTTCAAAAATCCAAAGTATTTGTCTGCATTTCGGAGGGTTTCTGAGGGCCCCTTTGTAAACCGTAATGGTCCCTGCTCAATGTTGGATACTCGGCGTCCCAAAAAGCCGGGCCCGTAATCCAATTAGGGACACTTGACTGGTGTAGCTAATTAGGGCCGGGGTCATTGTCTTCCATCTATGGATCAAGTCTCATGGACCAGTGAGCTAACAGCCTGAGCACTGACATCTGGACGCAACATGGGATCCTTAGTCTCTATCCATGGGAATGCTAATTAGCAACTTCAAGCGTCGACCCGTACCTGAGTCGTCTTTTTATCATCTTTTATGAACAGGGGAGCCTGAACTTCAGACAGTGTCTTTCTGTTGCCTCTGCAAAAACAAAAGCCTGTATTTCCACACAATAAAACATCATGAAATGGGTTTGCTCGTTCTTGCTGAAGTGGCTTGGTCCTCGAGCGTTTCCTGGAGCCGTTCTCCGTGCTTGTGCAGGGTCCAGGGTCAGGGTGTGAAAAAGAGCTCATCAAGGAAGCGGCGCCGACCTTTGTAGCTCGCACAAAGGTAATTGGAGCCCGGCAGAAAGAGGAGGCATTCAGATTCAGAGAGAGTGAGAAGGGATTCTTTTGCACTTATTTCCAGTCTGTTCTCACTTTGCATTGATCAAGTCAGGGAGTTACCAATGCACGCATGCATTACCATGTCGAGGGGCAAAGTTTAGGAGTGGAGCGAGAGAATGACACAAAGGCTTACTCCTTCTCTTCTCTCCCGTCTCTCTCTGTAGTTCCAGCCGGCAACTAAAATCCAGCCTTAGAGAAGTGTGGTCCAGTCAAGCAGCATAAGAGGATTGGAGCTCAGATACCTCTTGATTAGGCCACAGAGAATGGAGCTATGTGCTCAGTCCCAACAGGATTTACATGGCACTTGACTGGGGACATACAGGCTTTAACCCAACATAGAGAAACATCCCACAATCCACTGCGTTTATTTTGTGTGTGTGCATGTGTTCAACATGGGGAATAGGAACATCCAGCCAGCTTTAAGCCCACTCCCTTTGTCTGCACACAGTGCATGGCTTCCCTGCTGCGCCCTCGGAACGGGCATGAGCTTACACTGACTTCATCACTATATGATGCAGCCGAGTAAGGAGACACTACACAATGGTTGTTGGATAGGGACTTGCTATCAAGTACAGATAACATATGCTAACATCATGCACTTACAAATCCATTGTTTTTGGAAGGGAGACGGGGCGGGGACTGAACTGCACTCTGCTGCACTGAAGATGGAGTTTGAATCCAGAACTTAAAAGGTTAAATGGTACCTTGCACATGGAGGTAAATGTAGGCTACATCTTTTTATAGGTATTCAATATGCTAACATGTGTCCTTGATTCCTTGTCATGCATCTTTTGTGTTGTGGGGTTCAAATAGACTTCATCAAAGGGTACACTGGTGTTTACTTGGTCTCAGCCCTTGTCTCCTCGAGGTGCATTGAAGGGAGTAGAAGATCCTCAGTGATGGTGAACGGAGAACAATTTCAGGTTCAAGCAAGGAGAGAGGACGCGGGGAAGCTTAAGTAAGCAATTTAAAAAGCACGTAGTGTTCGTCTGCAGAAAACGGTAACAGTGACCTTGACTGTCCCTAAATTAGACAATGTGAAGCCAACCTCTTTATGTTTCCCTGACCTTCAGGAAATACTCCAACCCTTTGGAAACACACTCTTTCTTGCTGGAAGCTAGATGAGAAGATTGATACCACTCTCAAGTCTAAATGCAGAATGTGGGTTACAGCCAGCAGGAACTTAGCTTAGCATAAAGACTGTTAAACAGCAGCTAGCATGGCTCCGGCCAAAGGTAACAAAGGACCTAAGACCATAGGACATACATAGGACCCTGGAGGGTTAACTAAACCCACTATAGACTGTGCTACAGCAGGCAGACATACACAGGTAAAGAGATCTTTCTCTCAGGAGTTGGGGAACACACAAACAGAATCAAAAAGGATGTCCACCTGATGAATACGTCTTCACACGTTGAGGTTGTAATTAGATCATTTGTTCTGCCTCCAAAGTGGACACACAAATCCACAGTAATTAACATTTTTTTACCACGCTGTGGTTGCTCGACATCCCCTGTGTGAATGTTCTGACGGACTCAATCCAAGGGATCAGGAACTTCTGGTGGATGACTCGCAACAACAAAAACTATTTTAAAAACAACATTCTTTGGCATGCCAATTCATTATAGAGCACATCAATACATTCATTGGACCCATTTCAACTGCTGGTTGTAACAACTTACTTCACATCACGTTTAAAGACATGCACCTATTCGGGTCATGAAAACAGAGATGAAGTTATGAGTTCTCTCGGCCAGCAGGAACTAATATTTACATTTGAAGGATGATGGAATTTCAATTATTTAGTCTAGTAAGTGGTAATGTCATCCAACCTACATGTGCTACCATGTGGCGTGACACAGATGTGTTCATAACATAACAGCTTGTTCAAAATACTGCGGTCCATAAACTACAATTAGAAGGTTAATATGATCTTGAACTTTCTTTAGATGGTAGTTGAGATATGGTTAGAAGAAGCATCTTTTTCTGTGGTTTCTAACCAGGTTTATGTACTTTCACTTTGAAATGTAAATGGGTCCAGATTTTTAGTGGAGTTGCAGTGCTTTTTGCATTTTGTGTATATGAAAGGAACCATATCATAAGTCTATAAGAGAAAAGGGTGCATATTTGAACTCAAACTGCACCAAATGGTTACAATGCTCTGCTCTCTTATTTCCTGAAAGGTGCACAGTGTTTGGGATTTCAGAGTCTTCTCCTCTCAGCATGAGCCATTATCTTCCTTTGGACAGCAGAAGATGACTGTTAAAGAAAAAAAAGAGCGAAGTTTCAAGCATCTAAACCCGTCTTGATCATTTTGCCCGTCTGGTTTCCCAGATTAAAACTGTAAGATGTGATATTCATGCGTTCAGAGAGTTCTTGTGAAGACGCAATATGATTTACTTTCACGCTGCACCCACTGTATGTTTTCATCATGCCTTACAAAAAACATTAGAACACTTTTTTTAACTGGTGGACTCCGTATTGGCATTTAATAATTGAGGTTAAAAGGTAGCTTCAAACAAATCTCACATTACACTAATTAATGCACATTTGTAAAGTTATCAACAACATAAGTATAAATAACATTAAAAAAAAAAAAAATGTGGGGGGTTGTTAATTAGAAGATATATTGGTATCAGCAGAAACCAAAGCCAGTCAATCATCCCAGAAAGTGTGGTATCATCTAAGAAAGCCTGTCTTATATTCCTCATCTCTTGTCTTGATCCCTCATCTGTGAACCGACTAGCTTTTTTACTTTTTTCAGAAGCACCTCGATTCCTGTCTCTCCATTTTCTCCATCCACTTCTTTATTGCTCTCAATTTTCATCAGTTCTCCTCCATCACTCCGTGCTCTTCCTCCTCAGTCCGGCCCTTAAAGCAATATCAAGAACAAGCTGCTGACTGCCAGTGAATATCAATGGCATCACACGTTTTCTCTCTGTCACTCTCACTCTCGCTCTCACCTGAGCACAGTGAGTGTCTCGTGTTCATACAGCTCCACCTCTCCTTTCACCCCCGACGCTGAAAGTGACAGTCAGTGACAGAGGAGGAATGTCCTGCTGGAAATACATTTGTTGTCAAATCAGAGTTGAGGCCTTGGAACAAAAAGGTCTGTTTGCTTGCATTAGCTAAAGCCAGTGGGCCCGCTGTTACTCACGTCATTGGAAAGTGGGCCATATCAGAAATGTGAAATGAATGTGGGCAAAAAATATAAAGTTTCACAAGTTAAGCAGTTTGGATGTCGATTGGTCTTCACAGGTGCCAGTAAAACGACGTAGATGGTGAACAATGGCCATGGTGACAGTAAAAGAAGTCTGGGCAGGTGGAGACACAATCAATGACTAGCTGTCATTGAACCCACCGAGCCATGTGAATGGACAGGAGCCGCTCACTGAGCGCTGATAAGAGAACAGCAGCACTGGTAACGGTGAATCTCTACGCTTTACAGGCTTTCTAATGACTGTTAATCAAATAGCAATGATGTGCTACATGTGATATTTCCATTGCAGTCACACATTAACAGTCTATGTCTTATATTGTAATGAACTTTACACCGCAGAGATGCACATAACATTTGAGTACAAAAAAAAGGGAGGATAATGGTGGTCAGAAGAGGACAAAGGGAAGAAAAGAGTCCATGATGACATCAGCCCACCAGTAAGAGCCAATGAGCTTCCAGCTCGTGGCGTAATTTTTTTTCTGTAAAGAGGTGCATTTTTCTGAGCTGAATGGAGTCTTGAGGTAGTTTTATGGATTCCGGACGAGGGGAGCTCTCCAGCACCAGCAGCTGGGCTCCGGGCTGGTTTAAATGGTTGCACCAAGGAGCCTCCGGCTAACCCTTCATGGAATTGAATGTTGGACCCAGAATTCATTTCAACTTTGCTCTTGCAAATGTACATTCTTGAGACACCACTATGATTCAAGGGAAAGGCGTGATTATTATTATTTGCTAGGAAATTTAAAATCCAGAAAGCTGTCAGTACACCTGCGCTTAATGAATATCCATCATAAACGTGGCTAGCACTGTCACCTCACAGTGAAAGGGGCCGGGGTTCGATCCCCGCTCCCGGCAGTCCTTCTGTGTGGAGTTTGCATGTTCTCCCCGTGGGTTCCCTCTGGGTTCTCTGGCTTCCTCCCACAGTCCAGACATGCAGCTCAGGTTCATTGGACTCTAAACTCCCCGTAGGTGTGAATGTGAATGTGAGTGTGTGTCTGTGTGTCTCTTTATCAGCCCTGATATAAACTGGACACCTGTCCAGGTGAACCCTGCCTTCGCCCAATGTCAGCTGACTTCGGCTCCAGCAACCTTGAATAGGATAAGTGGTTTGGATAATGGAATAGAAATAGAGGAGCTGCTCGACTTTCGGGACACAGCCTGCCCTAACTTACTTACTAAAAAAGCCACTTGAAAGACGATACAGTTGCATAGCGTTACCCTGCAGCTGCTCTTTGAGACTCTGCCCGAGACGGAGATGCCAGAGGAACAACAGAGCTGCTTCCATTTGGTCTTTCCCTGTGAGCTATCTCATCAACATGCACGTCTTTGACAGAAGAAACTACATTCTGTCGGCTGAAAAGGAGACTGCAACATCATGGAGAGTTCATCTCCACTTCCACTGTCAGCATGGAGGCCCCGACCAATTGTAAGGGCATAAAACCAATGATCCTGTGATCTTTCCAAATCCACTCCATGGCACAGCGTCAGTTCTGAAAAGAAAAAAAAAACTTTAAATAGGACATTGACCTGAATGATGACCTTAAAATAAAAGATGTAATCAAATTGTGGATTTGGTGAATCGTTGCGCCTCCCACACACACGGTTGGTGCCTTCATTGCCAACTGGCTTGGAGATACTGTCCGTACAATTGGTATGTATTGGCTGTTTGGTGAGAATGATGATATCATAAATATAGGGGGGAGGGGCTTTGTAGCTGACAGGAATATGTTTGTTGACATGGTCCAGTATGCTGTTCCTTCTGGTGGAGATGTGGAAATGCTGGTGGGATTTAGGCAAAATGGATTAAACTGGGGTTGGTTTGATCAACAGCTTTAATATAAATACAATTGTGTCATGTGTCTGCTGATGACCTCATACAGGATCAGAAGGAATGGAAACGGCAACAACAAAAACACTGGTGAATTCTCTGGACAGTTAATACGGCTGACATCTGAGCATTACATCATCGACATCAGGGAAACCCTGTTTATAGACTTCGTCTGCGTTGGAGCGACACAAATTGATGTAAACACACATTCCTGTTTCTGTAAAGATGTGTGCACTCTCTGATTTCTCCAGTCTTATTTCATCCATTGTGTTCTCCAGGGAGCAGACATTAGCGAGGAGCATGCTGGGTAGTGGAATAACCTTAGGTCTAGCTGCTCAGCTAGTCCAGGGTCGGGCACACCACTTGTGATGATGTTTTGTTTGGCCGAGTGGTCCGAAGATTTTGTGGCCGGTGATCGCCTCAAGATGCGCTGCACCTAATCCGCTCCTCGTACTTCCTTTTCTCATGTTCATGTTGTCATAAATGTTGTGAAGTCTATGGGAGAGACCAGCAACCGCATCCGCAAGAGTGTTGCGAGTGTTGGTAGGTGTAGATTATATGTTTGTTTGAATTGATTTTGTCTTTCAAATTAAATTAAATCAAAACATTTCTAGGGTTCAAATCAAAACATTTCTAGCGTTCCACTTCAAAAAGTGGAGAAAAATGGGAATAAAAAGTAGAATAAGTAGTTGTGCTGTAGATCGAAGTACTTTTTTTTGCCGTTTAATTAACATTTAATTTTTCTTTCCACATTTTAACCCGGATTATTTTCTTTCTTTTTTTCTGATTTGCATCTTTTTTTCTCTTTATAATTTGTATACAAACTCAAAATAACAAGCCCTGAAGATAAGTCAGACATGAAAGTGATATCATAAAAACATGATTAAACCTGTTCAAGGATACATCAGACGGAATATGATGGGGTCTCTGAGAGATTTGGGAGGGGTAACTCTGGGGGGCTAGAGGGAGAGGGAGGAGTGGGGGCTGGGGGGGGGGGCATCAGTGTTAGGGTGTAATCCACACTGACAGTCTCTGCCTGTGTCTGCAGGCCAGGCCGCGATACCACACACCCCAGCTGCCTCACTGACAACTAGGAATGCTAGAAGAGACACATCGCAGTAATGAGTGAGTGTGTGTGTGTGTGTGTGTGTGTGTGTGTGTGTGTGTGGATGTGTGTGTGTGTGTGTGTGTGTGTGTGTGTGGATGGTCTGATTGTCTTTATATATTTCCTCTTTAAATGTTTTGATTTTTTTCTACAATATACCTGGTTGTAAGGGATAAGAATGGTCTTCATCATCCTCATCGCCATCATTATCATCATCATCATCATTGCTATCATATCATCATCCCCTATTACCATGTCAAAAGTACGTTCATCATATTTTCATCAATAACAACATGAACATTTTTATCATCATTACAATGAGAAACCTCATTATCATCATCATAATCCGCATCTTCATTGCTTTCATCACCATCATCATTATTATTGTTAGAATCATCATCACCATTATCATTATTATTATCATCATAACCATTATTGTCATAACCATCATCACTATTATCATCATTATCATCACCATCATGATTTTTATCATCACCATCATTATTATTATTACCGTCTTCATCATCACCATTATCATTATTATTATTACTGTCTTCATCATCACCATTATTAGTATTATCATCACCATTATCATGACCATCATCACCATCATTATTATTAGTATTATCATCATCACCATCATCATTATTATCTTGAAAATCATCAACATCATAATATAGATACTTTATTGATCCCACAAGGGGAAATTGTTTGAGATTATTAATACATACAAATATCATCAAAAATCCCCATCATTTACCTCATCACCTTCATCATCACGTCATCATTATCATCAAAATCATCAACAACGTGATCAAACCATCATCATCATAACCATTGTTATTACCATTTTTATTACCATTATTATAACCATCATGATCCTCATCATTATCACTCCATCACTGTGATACTCTTCATCATCATAATGACCATTGCCATCAGCATCAACTTCATCACTACCATGGCGATGCACATACAGCTTACAGGTGTTTGAGCCTACAAGTTCAGACATACGCTTATCCTTATAAGCATGCAGCCGTGTTGACAAATAAAGTTGTTTTTCCTCATATCGTATCCATACGCACACAGTGTGTATGCACATACACACACACAGCCCACAATACAGGAGTGTCAGTAGCAGCCAGAGCTTGTCTCTGTATACGATCTAATGTTTCATGATGCTGCCATCCATTAAAGTGACACAGGCTGCCATCAATCTTTGGACTTTATCAACAAGCAGTCTGAGATTCTTAAAGTGACGCTCAATTAATTTCTCAGGACGATACAGCTTCCTACCTCGCCACTCACAAAATGTCCTGTGTGCACAATTTATGAGGGGCCTCCATAAAAGGGGAAGATATTGTACATCTTTCACGCTACACCACGCACAGATGCACATATTTCCTTGAGCTCAGGACCTGTCTGTCGCCCGTCAACATTAATATGCAAATCAACCCACGAGAATGACGTAAAGTAGCACGGAGGAGGCGATGGGCTCGTGTCCCGTCTCTGTCACGGACAACAAGGCCGCGACTGGAATGGCCAACACATATACATAACAAATTTTATTAGGTGAAGCAATGGAATGAAACGTACAAATATGTGCAATTGTGCACAACTAAGTGAATAACTAAAGATATCAGAACCACACACGCATACAAATGGAAAACCTTCCTGTGGAATATATTTTTCATTGCATTCCGCGAGACGTATTGGGGCTGGAATGGAAGGTCACCGGTGAGAATGTTTCGTGTTGGGGCTGAATGGCTGATTGGCTGAATGGCTGATTGGCTGAATGGCTGATTGGCTGAATGGCTGATGGCTGAATGGCATGTTGAGGAGCCTTTTACACTACATGTGCATGTACATTTACCGTATTCACCTCCTGCCTTACAAAGCAAGGGGACATTCAACCTTTTAGTCACAGGGCAAGGTAGGAGTTCAGTTCTATGGGGGCTTCACCGCAGGTATTCAACACAGGAAGTGAATAAGAAAAAAAAATTGGCCAATTGCCATATTTGTCCATGTGACAAATGTTCTCAGGAGTCTTTGCCTGTCGTCACTGACATCTGACATTTCTGAATCGGAAATGGAGGATCCAAATGTGGCCGCCAAATCATCACGGGGAGCAAAGGAAACCAGCCTCTCCTCCAGCAGCTGTATTCTCAGCCGGGTCTCTTGCTCCAATATTCAAACACAAATCTATGAATGTTTGTGTGCAAACCATATTCTGTCTACGGTATGACACCAAATGTTTCTCCCGCACTCTGCCGAGATCATTTGAACCCTCCGCACCAGTTCCCGGGCGTAGCTTGAGTCACATTTCCCTCTCTGTGGCCTTGATTTTCACTTGGATATGAAAGTCCTGCACAACCATGGCTAAGTAGAGAGAACTCAAACATGTTGAGCAGTAGAACACAGTTACATTTCCATTAAGAAATAAAAAGAAATAAACGCAAGTCGAATTTCTTTGATCATTTATTTTACAAAAAATGTCAAACATTGGAATCTATATCTTCAAGTGTTTTTCATGTGCTATATATATCGAGCTGTTCACATTTGGACAACCTCCACTTACAAACCCTCCTGCTCGCTCTGCTCGGTGTTCAGCAGCCTGCAATTCAGTCCAAATTTCACAGAGTTTTTGTCTCGTAGCTGTCGGCCTCAGCAGAGCTGAACATGCTCCCTGAGGAGCTCACAATTTTATGTTTAGATCTCGTTAGAGTCAACGGTTTGTTTGGGGCAACATTTTAAATTAGACCCATTTTTTGGTAAGATAAACATATAAGTTTAATCTTCATTTCGTTTGATTTTTTTCTGATTGAAGCGTTCGTCACACATGATGTGTTCAAGGACCTTTGAAGAGTCAGTTTTCACAGCTTCTGGCTGTTATGAAATGTTTAGTTTGGGCTATTGTTGAAATAAAACATGCTTTTTCCGTCCAGCCGGCAGGTTTAGTTGGAGCAGTGTTGACCTAGCACCGATCATTCCAAACTGCATTCTGAAAATATTCTGTTGATGGAGCAGGTATTTAGACGTTCTACTGATCGACATCATGGTGGAGATACAGTACGTTGGCGTCCTTTTGGTCTGTCTATTATAATTTAATCCCGTCTGTTTATTTTGGGTTCGTACCACTGAAGTGAACTAGATGCTAGATACAGTGGAAACGTATCTGGACTTCAGCAATGGTGGTTATTCTGGCCATTGATGACCATTGTTGGTGTCTTCATGGTACAAAGAAAGCTTTGATGACTTTCACTTGGTTTCTGTCGAGTTGAATGAAGGGTTTCCACAATCAATTACTGCCATCTGAATGGAGACTGGTGGCGTTGGGGAATGTGTCCGTTAATAAATTACAATAATTGTCCAAATCCATGTTGATTTCATTCATTGTATATTCATATAACAGGCGTCACACGCCATCCCTCTGGGACAGGACTTCTACGGAATATTGAGCCGGGTAGATTTAGATGTGCCAACATTATCAGACTGAAGCTGCGTGGTTAAACATGACGGCTGACACATCGGGAGTAAAGACATTTCATTTCTCAAGAACAAGTCAATACAAATATATTGGAGGAGCTCATTCCAGCTTCATCCATTCATTCCATTCATTGTTTGCTTTGGCCTGAAGTCTCTTGTTTACTCTCTGATTCTTAATCCACATTGTGCTGGGATTATTTTATGTATTGCCATTGGTAGGTATGTAGTTAATATTCCATGCGGATCAGATTATGGGATAAAAAACCTAATCGGAGATCTATCTGTGTGCTGGCCAACATTTATGACTGTGTGGATTATACGTGTACTCTGTCTGTGCAGACTGGCTTGATGTTGTTAATCCACTAGTGAAGACCCGGAAATGTGGTTGAAAGCTCAGGAATAAATTTGAATTTGGATAATTTATTTTAGATTTGTTTTTATTTCCAAAGACTCAACGCAGTACTTGCAAGTCTCGGTTGTTGTATGACTGTATATCTTTTTAAGTTTTAAAGTAGAAAAAGTTTAGAAAAAAAAGAAGAGAATTACAAGTTTAAAAATAAAAATGGAGCTATGAAAAACAAATCCCTCAAAATCCTACTTTTAATCTCTTCTGGAATTTGACATGAACTGATGCAGAACCGTGTTCATAAGTACAGTGCTAACATTCCATTTTATCTCCACAGCAGCTTACAGCAAACATGGAAAATCTACTAAATCCTCGAACTGAAGAGTAACACGATAAGACAACCAAAATGGTAAATAAAACCGGGCCTGAATTATGAATTCTGTTTTCCTCTCTGTACCCCGACAACGGTTGCCTTTCTCCGCTGTCTTCGCTCAGAGTTCAAGAGCTCCAAATGTTCAAGAGCTCCAAATGTTCAAGGGCGCTCACAGAGTTAGAAAACATCTCGGAATGTCAACTTCAGCAGCTTCAGGCGGCGGCTGCCGGGCCGTCAGACTGAAACACCGTGGAGGTGAATGGCAGTTTACATTACCGACATCGTGAATGGCAGTTTACATTACCGACATCGTGAATGGCAGTTTACATTACCGACATCGTGAATGGCAGTTTACATTACCGACATCGTGAATGGTAGTTTACATTACCGACATCGTGAATGGCAGTTTACATTACCGACATCGTGGATGGTAGTTTACATTACCGACATCGTGAATGGCAGTTTACATTACCGACATCGTGGATGGTAGTTTACATTACCGACATCGTGAATGGCAGTTTACATTACCGACATCGTGAATGGTAGTTTACCTTACCGACATCGTGAATGGCAGTTTACATTACCGACATCGTGAATGGCAGTTTACATTACCGACATCGTGAATGGCAGTTTACATTACCGACATCGTGAATGGTAGTTTACATTACCGACATCGTGAATGGCAGTTTACATTACCGACATCGTGGATGGTAGTTTACATTACCGACATCGTGAATGGCAGTTTACATTACCGACATCGTGGATGGTAGTTTACATTACCGACATCGTGAATGGCAGTTTACATTACCGACATCGTGAATGGTAGTTTACCTTACCGACATCGTGAATGGCAGTTTACATTACCGACATCGTGAATGGTAGTTTACATTACCGACATCGTGAATGGTAGTTTACATTACCGACATCGTGAATGGCAGTTTACATTACCGACATCGTGGATGGTAGTTTACCTTACCGACATCGTGAATGGCAGTTTACATTACCGACATCGTGAATGGCAGTTTACATTACCGACATCGTGGATGGTAGTTTACCTTACCGACATCGTGAATGGCAGTTTACATTACCGACATCGTGAATGGCAGTTTACATTACCAACATCGTGAATGGTAGTTTACCTTACCGACATCGTGAATGGCAGTTTACATTACCGACATCGTGAATGGCAGTTTACATTACCGACATCGTGAATGGCAGTTTACATTACCGACATCGTGAATGGCAGTTTACATTACCGACATCGTGAATGGCAGTTTACATTACCGACATCGTGAATGGCAGTTTACATTACTAACATCGTGAATGGCAGTTTACATTACCGACATCAGATGCGTAGCCGACACCACTCATCCAGCTGGATCGGGTTGAGGTGACAATCAGGATAATTTATTCAATTCAACATCATATACTGGTATTTTAATTTCTGTTTACGTTTTGACTCATTCTTTACTGTGTTTTAAAGGGTTTGTAATAATTATTTGTAATACTTAATAATTCTAATTAACATTTTTTACCCAGTTGCTGTATGTATTTGTTGATAATATTACATTTTTACGTATGCATTTACTACGTTTAAGTTGAAGAAGTCCATGAAAGCAGTGTTTGAGTCAAGCCTGATGTTGTCACTTCCACAGTGAGACTTACAGCTTATTAATTTAACAGCGGTATCAGATCAGTGGTTTTATTTAAATGACAGACTGCTCCAATACTTTGTAAATGAGACGTGGTAGGTAGGAATTACTTGGTATAGTCAGAAGTGATCTGTTAGGAGATTGGGTTCCTTTCGGCTACAGAGTTGTCATGGATGATATTTTGTTGCAAACATAAACAACATGTAACTTCTGACATTCATAAAGATGACCTGGACTCACAGGAATGTTCACAATGCACGTTCCATTGTAACTCAATGGCCATTTTATTGTAATGAGGGGACTGTCCGGCCCTTGGTTGAACCTCTCCTTCCTTGTCCCAGTTTCAAACCCCATGAGGGAAACTGCGTTTTCAGTTCTAGAAAGAGAGGTAACCTAAACTCTGTGTCTGTTCCCATGGTGACGGACTCTGTGGACCCGACCTGCCCACTAGTTTAGGTTTTCAGTTTATCTCCTCCCTCTGACAGAGACAGGCGGGGTTTCATTTCCTCTTCATTCCGTCCCTCATTCATCGCTCTGTGGGATTTAAATCCTGGTCCGAGTTTGATCCTCAGGAATCTCTAAAGTTACCGTGTACCTGTACGCTGTCACTCACACAGTTGATGTCAGCTGTCAGTGATGGAACTTTAGTTCGTATTATGTGCAAATTGTTCTGAGTGAGTGCAGCTGCACAATGGAGGTTGAAAAAGTGAGTTTTCTTTTAATCGGCTGTGTGGAGAGAACTTATTATTTCAGTGAAGGTGTTGAACATTTAGTAGCTGAAATGAGTCCTCTGAATGTTGTTGAGACTAGATCCAAATATAATGTCTAACTTTTAAAATCCAATGTATTTGAACCTTTAAATAAGCCAAAACATTATTGTGAGTCAGATTGTCTCCTACATGTCTATCGATTGATATATTTTAAAAATTCTAAACAGTATTTTTCATCCACAGTTGGATGCCTAAAGCTGAACATATACTTTGTAAATGTAGACTTTATACTCATACATAGCCAGATTCCTCCACTTTATTTTTTGGTAAATTAATGGACGATACAGAATAAAACCTAATTGTGTTAATTTATTGACTTTTTTCCCCGCTTTGACTCAGGCTCTTTTTTAAAGATGAATGTGCACAGCCCTTCTATATATATATATATATATATATATATATATATATATATATATATATATATATGTATATATATATATATACATATATATACACACACACACATATCTTACATGCATTAATATCTCTTCTTGCACTGACTGATATGGTTCTGGGTCAGGCTCAGGCCTCTTTGTCAGACCACAAACTAAACATGTGTTGGGTGATTTGGTGCAAATATTGTGAAATAAGTGAAACTATATTTGCGTGTATTTGTTACACTTGTTTTTATAGCAGGTTCCCCGGCAGTTTTCTGGAAGATGTTTGGCATTACTATATTTTTGCTGTGCTTAACATTTATTCAAAGAGTTTAAACTAAAACACTTTCATATTTGTAGGGCTCATTCAATAGTATAATTGCACTTAACATCTTGGGTCACAATATTTTGTTCATTTTTGTTAATCTACATCCAATCCACCTCTTGAGGTGGAACAACATGATCCACAGTTTTTGTCTAAAATGTTCCAGATCTCTGCGTTAATGTTTGACAAACCCAAATGCAGCATTTTGTCCAGATTAAAGATAGGATTTAATTTTCAAAGTCTGAATCCAAATCTTCAGCATCAGGATTCTTGGGACCTGCTTTGAAATTAAAAAAACAAATTCAGATCAGAGCAGAATTTAATCCAATCCTGAATCAGTTTGACGTCCGGGATAAATCCTTCAAAGACATATTGTTGAGCCTTCTGTCTGCTCTCGCTCAAATTGTTTATTTGTAAAAAAAGAAAAAAGAAAATAGATCATATCCATTTAGGGTGTGCAATTAGTGACAGTGCCCACACTGTCACTAATTGCACACCCTGAATGAATATGATCTATTTTCTTTTTTTGGGCTTCAATGTAACGCAGAGCTGACAGGCTGTAATCAGTTTATTTACACAATGGGTGGAACATTAAAGAGTTAAATAACTGCAGAGAATATTGAGTCAACAAATTGTCAATTATATAATTTACATTCATATGAATAGACACATGAACTAATGATAATCATAAAGTTTTTACGACGATAAAAAAAGTGTAAAATGTGTTCATAATGTGAGAACAGGAAAAGTATTCCACGTAAACAACACAGGACTGAATGCATAAACATGTTACTGATTTCATACACACCAACCTGCATGCACATATGAATACAGGGAAAACTAAATACTAAATGAGGTAATCAAAAAAGCCTTTCTACACAAATACATTTTGATTTAAAAGAGGATACCAATCTTTCAAAAATAAAAGCGAAAATTGAAGTGAAGTATTAAAATACTTTTTAGAATAGAAATAACAAAATGAAAATAATTTCTAATAAAACTGTGCTACTATGAACATGAAAGTGAAGAACTCATATTAAATAAAACTCTTTCCAAGGTCAAGACTGAACCTTCAATCCCCGTTAAGATGTTTTGAGTGATTTACTTCTCAAATCACTGCTTAATTTATATGTTTTAAAGTTGTATTCGTCAACATCCTTTTTATTAATGGAATACCAATAAATTTGACTTTCACTACAGTACTGCATTTAAATAATATCTACTTTATAATATACAGAGGAAAAGACACGCACACAAGGACACACACAGACACACTCATGGACACACGCACAAACACTCACACACAGGGACACACACACAAACACATACACACACAAACACACACACACACACACACAGGGACACACACACAAACACATACACACACAGGGACACACACACACAAACACACGCACACACACACACACAGGGACATACACACAAACACACACGCACACACACACAGGGACACACACACAAACACATACACACACAGGGACACACACACAAACACACACACACACACACACAGGGACACACACACAAACACACACGCACACACACACAGGGACACACACACAAACACATACACACACAGGGACACACACACACAAACACACAGGGACACACACACAAACACACACGCACACACACACACAGGGACACACACACAAACACACGCACAGACACACACACACAAACACACAGACACACACACACGCAGGGACACGCAAACACGCGATCACACACACACACACAAACATTCACACACACACAGACATTCACACACACACAGGGACACACACACAGACATTCACACACACACAGACATTCACACACACACAGGGACACACACACAGACATTCACAAACACACAGGGACCCTTATGTTGCACACTCTGCTTATGCTGTCACTCTAACAACTTCATTCACGCTGGCGACATTCTGCACATTCACGGGTATTCACACACACACACACAGGGACACACACACGCCACACGCACACACACACACACACATACACACACACAGACACACACAAACACAGATATTCACGCACACACAGGGACACACACACGCACATGCACACACACACACACACACAGGGACACACACAAACACAGATAATCACGCACACACAGAGACATTTGCACACAGGGACACACACACACAGATATTCACACACACAGATATTCACACACACACAGGGACACACACACACACACACACACAGATATTCACACACACACACAGGGACACACACACACACAGAGACATTTGCACACAGGGACACACACACACAGATATTCACACACACAGATATTCACACACACAGATATTCACACACACACAGGGACACACACACACACAGAGATATTCACGCACACACAGAGACTTTTGCACACACACACACACACACACACATTTGCACACACACACACGCACACACACACACAGGGACAACCATTTGCTGGCCAAGAAAAGGGACAGTGATCCTCTCCAGTTGTTTACATGAATAAACAACTGACAGAGCTAGCTGCACCTCCCGGCTCCTGTAAACCCAAAATATGAAACCACGGAAGCAATACATGAAAATGATATTAAAAACAAAGAAAGGCCAGGCGAGGTTAAGCCCATCTAAAGCGGCCCACTCAGAGTACTGATGCGTTCTGCGAGAGGGAATTGGATATCATTGGAAAGAAATCAGAGGGGCGAGAGGCATGAGAAGTGAATGAGTGACCAATGTGAGGCACGGAGGACTCAAAGGTCAGAGGTCAATCTGTGCTTGATTAGATCAACTGTATCATCTCCATCCAACCCTTATCTGGGACCGCTTATCCTATTCAGGGTTGCATAGTGGGGCGGGGGGGAGGCCGAGTAGACCTGGACCGGTCGCCAGGCTCGCAATGTTTTTGGGGTTCTGTGACCAGCCTGGATGACTGGAGCCTATACAACCTGTGTGTGTGTGTGTGTGTGTGTGTGCGTGTGTGTCTGTGTGTGAGATAGCGGCTAGTTTTCATATCCATGCGGGTGTTCAATGGTCCCTTAAGTGCTTGTCACGCTCGCGTAGGCGCTTACTCAGGCGATCCCCGAGGGAGAGCACTCAAAACCAAACAACAAACAGCAGAGGAAGAAGAGAGACCGAGTAAAAAAAGCACAAAAAAACAACAAACACACACACACACACACACACACACACACGTGCTTGATACAAAGTAGAGCAAATGGAGGAGTAAAGTGACGCCATAAAAGATGCATCAACCCCCCCCCCTCTTCCCCCACTCCTCCTCCTCCGCCCCTCCATCTCCATCCTGTTATTTCGCCCGGAGGTCTGCCTGCCTGTCACTCTCGTATGAGTTCTGACGCCTGTCAGTTTGTAAAAAAAGCTAAATGAAATAAGTGGCGGCGGTTAATATTCTTACTGCGGTGTAAATCGACGCAGCACTTTTATGAGCCTGTGTTGTGTTTCATTTCAATTCTTTATTGGCTTCAGCCACAGTTTCAGTAGATGCCCGTTGTTTATTGCCTCCTGACAACCTCGGTCCTGATGCATTGGTCAGTGGGGCATTTTTCCGTTGCCCATAAATTCCCTGTGTTGTTCTTCAAGTCACGCTGTCTCATTCCACAGCGCCACAGTGATGGATAGGAGCCTGAGCCTGTTATGAATACACTGTTTGCTAATAGTTCCCCACTTCTGTCTCTGTGCTTCGTGCTAAACTGGACCTCTTGTCCACGACTATCCACTTCGCTGAAAAGCGAGGTTTATTGTCAAATGCTCGCCCACTGCATGCTTGAAATGGGGCTCGGACCAGCTGGTGGCTTCCAATTGACTTTGCTAAGCCCCTCCCTCAGATCCACTCCTTCCTCAGCATCCGCTCTAAGGCACGGGAGACCTTTCAGCGCTGTGTATGGAAAATGCACGTCTGACAGCAGATATCCTCAAAGTTGAGATGTAATTATTTCTCACCTTCCCGAAGCCAAAAGGTGTCGGACATGATCCGGCAGTGTGGCCGCCGCATCCACCGTGTGGATCAAGCCAACGATGGGTGGGGAATATCCCGGGGCACTTTGAACAGACGGGAATCAGGATAATGTTGTTATATGTTCGATATTGGAAGCTGCAGGAAGTCGTAACTAACCGTTGACTTAGCTTTGAAACAACCCTATTGGCTGTTTGTGTCACCTGAGTGGTTAAGACCTGGGCCGTCTGTCACTCGCATCAATATCTCTCACTGGTTTTGTTGAAAATGCCGTATTGAGGTGCTGGGTGCGAAAAGCTTGACATGCCTAGCAACAGTAACCAAGGTAATAAATCCCTTGTTACGCTCATCAGAGGGCCGTTTGTTCAGCTTGTTGTGGCGAGCCTGTGCATATCTAAAGCACATGGATCAATACTGGAGAAGAGGAGCGTGCTGACACAGGGGTTTAGAGTGTTTCAGTGCACGTTTTGTTGCCATGACACTGAGTCTATTGTCATTGGGTGACCATCAGGAACCCTTTCCTTGTGTTTGGATCATACTGAACATATGAATCAAGTGCAGAGTTATGATTCATGCCAGAGAGTTGAGATGTGAGTGTCTATTGAGCTGTGTGCGCTGTGACTGTTGTGAGTGACGTTGGCTGCCATCCTCCCGAAGGGGCCAGTTACCTTTCAAACCCGCCAGGGGAGCGTGTGATAAAAGAGAGGGGCACTCTTTAAAGAGGCCGAGAGAAAAACATGTCAGCGCTTCACACAACTTTAAATGGTCTTGTTTTCCTCTTGGAAGGTTTAAATTCAAAATGTCCACACAACATGGCCCATTGTTGCGGAACATTGTTACTGCTATGCCACAGTTATACTTTCCCATGCTGTTTTATGCCCTGGCCAACTAAACGGTGTTTGTTATTTACTGGCTGTACAGCAGCTCCACGCTGGTAATACCTGGTAATACCTGGTAATACCTGGTAATACCTGGTAATACCTGCTATCTCTGATGATCTCTGCAAAGACCTCCCGTCCCCAAAGATCCCATCTCGTAGGATTTTAGGACAATCTCATTGTTTTTTGTGATGCACTCAAAGCAATGAAAGGGTCCATGGTTTTGATATTGGTATGTTTATTATTAGACACAGCAGAGTTTATGATTTGCAGCAGATTACAGACGGGTAATCTAGTTCTATTAATTTTGCTCAACGAGGAAAATCTCTTTTGAATAAGCCGAGCAGACGACTTATGAAGAATACCTGCTGTCAGATTCATGCCGAGGACCAATTTGGTCTTATTGGGCGATATAGGAAGCATGTCTTAACTTGTTGACGCTGGTGTTCTGAATACGCCATGTTCTCAGTAAATCAGCACGGACACCTCAGCGAGGGCGCTCTGGCGGATGGAGCCTGAACACTGTCCAGATGCTGCAGCGGTGGGATGAGATTGCCAGGCAGGAACTAGAATTACTCTGAAAGCTAGAGGGACATGAAAGAGCAACTACATGCTATATGTGTCAATAAATGAATGAATAGTTAAAGTGCCATGCACGATAATGTTATAAACACTGTATATTAATAAAACGTAATTCTGTTAATCCAAAATAACTAATATCACAGTGTTTGGGTAGCAAAATGAATTAGTATGCTACATTTAATGTAATCAATAATATAACCCCAAAATGTAATTTCAGGGGATCTGCAAAGCTGTTACAATTCAGTTATTTATTTAAATGCCATATATCAATATATTCAATCCCGACCAAACTGGTGGACCGATCAACACTGCTGCACCGAGAGCCTAACTGTCGGCCTTTCTTGTTGAACCTACACATTGCACAACCCAGGAGGTTGTCTGACTCTAAACTGCCCAGAAAACCCTAACCTGATGGTTAGTTCCACGAAACCCTCTGAGAAGCCGTCATTGAGTCGGGAGAAGAGCAGAAAGAGCTCTTCCGTGGAGAAAAGCCTTCAATGCTGTTCTTTACGCTTCTTTTAATGCAGCAATAATCGCCATGGCAGCATCAATGCTAACCTCTCAAGGCGCTGACATTTAGAACAAACAGTCACCTCTCCAAGTCGTCACATACACCTAAGCCCCGCCCATAGCTGCCTGATCTTGGAGCTTGACTAGATGGATTTGTGTGTCACATGTGATCCTGTGATTCTTGTGTGATCTTCTGATTTTGTAAGAATCCAGCTGCCGTGCAGAGTAAACCTAACAACCCTTTTAAAAGTTACTACTGAGAGTATAATCCAGAAACATCTATTACGAACTTCAATCCAAGTATGTCCAAAAAACTAGCCCGAAGAGAAACTGTAGTGATGCTCATTGTGTGTTCCAGACCGGGCTTGTTTCTGTGTGGTGTGATATCTTGTTAACGGTCCTGACGGGCTGCACGAGTGTTCTGGAAAGTTTCACGGCTGACCGAACTGTCTAAGCATTGATCTCTGCAACCCCAATCCCTTCCATCCCGGTTCCAACAATCAATACGACTTTCTCAGACACGCACATGCACTACACCCACTCTGCCCCTGACACATGCTGCATTTTCTGCACGCTCTTTTAAAATAATCTGTCATTTGGCTTTTCTCCCTTTAGCTTTTCCGTCTCTTGTTTTCTGCTGATTGTTTAACAGGAAACAAAGACAGCAGCCACCGGGGGAGGTGGTGAAACAGCCGCTCTGCTCTGCACTCAGTTATCCACAAATGTACTTTTCATTTCATGTCTCCCCCTCAAAAGACTAAACTCATGGTTTGTTGCTGTGCTGTTAATGTCTGCCTGTTACTCTACCCCCTCTTGGCGGAGAGCAAATGCCAATCCGAATCCACCCGTTTTTATTTACTTAGCTCAGCAGCGGTGAAAAACGACCTCTGCTCTCCTTCCAGTACAATTGGATGGGAGGCAAAGAGCTGGACACTCAGCTCACAGGACATTACTGGATCCCAGCAGCAAGAAGGAAATCAGTTTGACCATGGAAAGCAGTGTGGCGGCCGATTGGACAGCCATTGGCTTTCATCCCCAGGGAGAGAAGATACTTATCAGAGCCAGGGAACCACTGGCAGGAGCTGGGGAAGAGCTTTGGATTCTCCGCTCGTGGCCACACAGATTAGCGCCCTGGGAGAGCTGAGAGCTGCTTTTTCCATTCGGGCTTTGCAAACTGTTTGTTCTTCTGGGGGAAAAAGAAGAAAAAAATGATTGTGGTCAACATGGACGAGGTGTGGGGACACTCTAAATCCAATGCATTTGGGCGAAAGATGTTTCGGACCCTTTTTTGTTCCTGTACACACATCAATTAGAGCAGCTGGAGATCTGTGGCAAAGGATATGTGCACTTAGTAAAACTCACGTAATTAAGAGAATCTGTCAACAATGTGTTTGGCCACTGTGGCAGTCCTTAACATGTGACTGTTGTATAATTATAATATGCTTTTGCAACAACAGCAGTATTGTGTAACGTAATGGGAATCCATTTTAGATGATCTAAAAACAGCCTAATGTTGATACTGAAGGTATCAGCGAAACATTCACTAACACCATGAAGCATCCCCTTGTGGCAGAATGATTGCATTATTTAGTGGTTTACTTGGTATTTTTTTCAATGTTTAACCAAATCACAATTTTTTCCCAATGGAAAATATCTACGAGGTATTTGAATATAAATCCATTTGATGTCACTTTATACTTCGACTTGACAGATACTGCTACAATTCAATTCAATGTGTATCGCTTAATATCACAAATATGCCTCAGAGGGCTTTACAATCTGTACCACATCCTCACATAGAAAAGGAAAATCTCCCCCCAAAAAATCTCAGAAGAAACCTCAGGAAGAGCAACAGAGGAGGCATCAAACAGAGGACTCTGCATGGTTTCCTAGTTATGAGTCTTACCGAGTCCCCGTTCATATGGAATTGATTGGAAGGACTATCTCTCCAGCTAAAAGCCTTTCTGAAACGTGTTCCAATCAAGGTTAACAGGCAGGGCCTCGCAAGGGTGATGTAACCACACAATCAGCGCATGTCATCGATCCCAATGGGGGTCAGTCTCCGTAGATATGGAATATGTAGGAATGGAGTCTCTCCACTCAGAGAACCTGGGTTACTCATGTAACCATGCGACAAGCGCTGTGCGATGGAGGCTTCAGGCAGCGGCTTACAGGACATTTGGACTGCAGTTACTAATAACCATTCCATTCATACTACACTATTATTATGTTTTTTAAATTTTAACATTCCATCCACTGAAAGTCAAATGAAAGAAAACTGTCCAGAGTGAGCAGCTCATTAAGTCAGTTGACCCTACAGTCTCCGGGTCGTTTAGTATCTTCATCATCAGAGTCTCTGTGTTCGTATGTTTGGTCGAAAGGACGAGTTACAGTATTGAATTAGTACAACAAAAAATGAGAACATGTTACAGGTGGCACTAGATCCTTTTAATTTCATAAGATTCTAGCAAAATCGGTCTTCATGCAGACATTGTAGGAATAGTAATTTAATTGGTTGGAAAACAGTTAGCACATAAACATTCAATAACACAATCCCATGTATTATTCAGTGATTTGTATTATAGTCAAATGTCATTTATTGTGTGGTTTCCTAAAACATATAGGACCACCATGTTTCCTATTTTAATAAAGACTGATGCAGTTTTCTTGTTTTTCATAGATCTATGAATGCTCAACGCTGCAATCGTTTAATTAATGTCTATCACAGAAGCCATCTATTAATCTCTTTATGACATGGTGGGAAAAAACTTTTTCTTGTGCTGATGGTTTCCCCAATTACATTTCTCAATACTTGTGTCCCCAGTGATAATACTAGATGTAGATTGATAGGTGTGGGTAAAAGCTTTGACAACTGTTGTTTCACACAGGATGTGTTTTCCAGGTGAGGAGTGTTGAGGAAAGGTGCCAAAACATAAAAAACAACTAATATTACAAGTCTTAGAGGTTATAGTAAGTGGTTCCATATGTCAGTGAGAGTGAGACTCTGAGTCCTGTGTTCAAGTCCACAACACAATTAGCCGTTCCTGATAATACACGCTTCCTTTCTCTGCTTTTACTCATTTTGAAAATAGAAAATATATGAATAAAATACTTTGAACTGGAATTAATCCATTGGAACTACACAAGAGACATACTCATTTATATGTTATGGCATACATGAAGAATACTGATGGAGGTAAACACTTATGGGCAAATATAAATGTTGTATATTCATGTTTACCAGAGGAAAATGTTTACTATTATTATTATTGGCCTACTAATGACTATTGGGAGTTGGTCAAGCTAGATCTACATTTTAACCCTGAACAAATGTATTAGTCCACTACATTTTAGATTATTACAGTATCCCTGAGAGGTAAATGAAGATAATCTCCCAAAAAAATAGTTTTTCTCAGGATCATGAGCCTTGGTTCTGAATCTCGCTTGGAAGAAAACAAGCATGATTTTAGTGCTATTTAGAACATGGGATCGTGGTGCCTCTGTGGCCGAAACAAGTATTACAAAAACAATGATACCTTTTCCTTTTATTTATATAAAATATAAATGTTTTCCAATAACAACCACGCCAATGCTATTTTGCACTCATAATGAATAACATCCCCACAGGACAGAAGACAAGTTAGATCAGGCTTTTCTTCTCACTTGCCTCTCAAGGCATCCATAATGATCTGTATGATTGCACCAAGATGACACATTAAAATCCTAGTTTACAAAGACACTGTTAAATAATAGTAATAAAGTAAGAGTAGATTATTTCCCTGTAGTGGAGTAGATGGTGTTTGAAGTAGCATGACTGAGTAATACATAAGTTAATGGTGCAAGACTTTCCTCTTTAATAGTGCTTATAGTTAGGGCTGAATCAGGTTTGCCCTGGTCCAGCCCCTTGATATGCTGCTATAGGCTTATAGGCTGCTGGGGGATGTTTTAGGATACACTGAGCACCTCTCTCCTCTTCTCTCTCTCCTTATGGATACATTTACATCTCTCCATTGCACCTTATTAATTCTGCTTCCTCCCCGGAGTCTTTGTGACTTCACGTCTCATAGGGTCCATTGGACCTGGAGGTGTCTGATGCTGGTGAGCCGGCCTCCCACCTTGGCCCTGCTGATGCCCCGCCCCCTCCTCTCTACCTCCTTCTGTTTCATGGATTGGAGTTCCATTCATACATTGTCATATTCATGTAATGTGTTTATGTAACTTTGTAATGCTGTTCATTCTGTACACATGACATCTATTGCTTCTGTCCATCCGGGGAGAGGGATCCTCCTCTGTTGCTCTCCTGAAGGTTTCTTCCCGTGCAGAGAAGCGGCCCCAAGCCTCATGCACTAAATGGTACGTGGCCGACGCGCCAATGTAGACAACAGGTAGACATTACTGCTCAGCTTCACATGGACATTCAGTGTTTGCTGTTATATTAATGCCCTGAATAGTAGCCCACATTTATATTACAGTATACACAGTACATGAGTACATGTTTTAAAATATATTCCAATGCTAGTTTACATGTTAAATATTTTCAAAAGGTCTTTGTTTTTTTTCTAATCTGAAGAAAGTTACATGATGGAGGTATCATATGCATCTTTTCATACATTCAGGTCTACCGTACACTATATTTGCCTTCATTTGCATTATGATTAGTACATAATTGGTCCTTCCAAGAAACGATATTCACAACAATTGTATAAGGTGTTCCATAATGCAGACAGGCTAAGTCATAGAGGAAGTAAGTCTGCAATATATTGTGTGAGTGTGAAATGGTAATAGACTCTGGGCAAGTTATTATATTCTGGCCATGCTACGTAGGACTATGTGAACAATGGATATGCTGGAGGAAGTAATTATGAAATTGTGCACAGTTAAGCTATATGAACAGAATTTCATTATTATGAAGAATGAGTGATGCGCTTCAATCATGGGTTTAATTTTGACTTCTGAAGAAGTCTGAAGAAATGCATTCTGCTCCAAACCTCGCTTCTGGAAGTGCTAAGATGAGAATAAGTGAGCTGTAAGCAGCGGAGAGACGAATGTGAAAGATGAGTACAAATGAAGTGGAGCAACTGTCTCTGACTAATGGCTGCAGGTCTAAAGCACATGACGGAGAGCACATGTCCTGTGCATACGACGCGTCGCCTTACATGCTTCAGTCCGGTCCAGGGGACTGTGGGGACAAAGCTTGGTGCGATGTGTAAGATCTGACCAGGATGTCCGTGGAAATCAATCAAAAAGAACCACCGTTATCAACAGAATGTCAAAGAAGTCTGTGCATTGAGTTATCTGCTGAAATGAGCACGCTGACCATCTGGAATTGGCCCGACCACTTGTCCCTCCCGACGCCAAACTTAGCTCGAAACTTCCTGCCGCCATTGCAGACCTCAGCTGGGGGGGGTTTGATCCCGGGAGACCGCCCCCGACTCCCCACCGGGTCGCCAAACGCTCCGCTGTTCCAGACACACACGCTGTCTAGCCAGCAGAAAGTTCCCTCGCTTTTATCACTTTTCATGTTACATGGAGGTGAAATGCTGTTTGGAGCAGGTCTGCTTGGTATCACACATTACACCTTTCAGGGCTAAGACCTTACATGTGAAGCCTTACAGCGACAGATCTTTTCTGCCTAACTCTGTAGTATGATATTTCAGATTTCATAGAAACTGGCTGATGAGGTTAATGTTGCACCACATGCATCTCCTTTCAGCTCAGAGGAGTTATTGCATCTCCATCTACTTTGTGGTGGGAGGGGGGAAAACAACCCAGCTTGCTTCAGGAACGGGGCTCACGAGCTGCCAACAGTTCACGTTCTCCACTCGTTAGACACTCTGATTGGCATAATCAGGTTACATGGAGGCTGAGAGGAAAAGGCCATCAGCAGGAATTAGCGTCACTGTGCTAAACTTACGATCAGTAATGTCAACCGGGATCCGTATCAGACGCGATGGAAGGAATAAAAGAGAACACGTGGCTACGAGTCCTCAGTTTGGGATCCCACCTGATCAACCAGGAAGTGGCTGCCTGATGAAATCTAACATTAACAGTGTCTTTCTAAGGCGAGCATGGGAGGAGGGTGGTGGTGTAGGGGGGGGGGGGGGAGTAGAAAATAGCAGTGGCAGACAGATTTGAGGTGACAAGGCGCGTACAAAGCCCTGTCAGGAGCCTGAGATGTGAAGAAAGGCTGTCAAAATGCAGGGGAAGGCTGGCATGCTGTGGTCTTTTGAAGGAGCTTGTCATTACAACAAATTGTGTCTTCAGGTTTGATTTCTAATTTAGTCGTCTATTTACAGCGATCATTTGAATATTCACTGCTGATCACGGCACAAAACTGTGTTTTTGCATGTCGTCTTTGGGACGGGGCTTGGTGTATTTTGGGAGAAATCACAGCTTCGCACCGTTTAATTACCTGCTTGCGCTGACTTGTAATTGTAAGTCGGAGCGACAGCGCTGGGCTGTTCAGTCAGCTTAATTCATAAGTTGACGTATTGATGTAATGTCAAACACTTTGACTACGCTGTCATTCAGCCAGGTAAAACTTGAACTAAATGGAGAGCTGATTGGACCCAAAAAGGAAAGAAACAGCTGTGATATTATCTGGAGAAAATCACAAGTGCTTTAAAAAACTGGAAAGAGTTTAGAAAAAAGAGAGATAAACTGGGAAACTGTGCAAATACTAATTAGCACAGGCAAGAAAAAACAACTTAGTGTACATCTGTACATGCCTGCTGGAAGCCAAGTACAGAAAGAATGAACGGAGAGAAGGAACCAACAAATAAATCAGGATGCCGTGCCTGAACTTCAAAATTCAATAAAATCAACCACACATGTGGCGGGAAGTGGGGCAATATAACACAGTGTGATAATGAAGGCAAGGGTGTGTGTGTGTGTGTGTGTGTGTGATCAGCGATAATATAAACATATTCGTGTTCATCTTTTCTTTTCTTTTTTTTTTAGCTCTGGCAATTTGAGCTTTCCACAAAAGAGTTTATTCATATGTAATGAATTGTGCGCTCCATATCAATGGGCACTCTTTAAATGTGATGTATGCTGTCTTTCTGTTTTATAAATGTGTCACTAACCAAATTTACACTTTGATTAAAACTGTACATTTGATTAAAAATATTTTAAAGACCAACTGTGAAAAAATTATATTATTATGATAAATGTTCGCCCTCCCAGAAGCAACACACAGACAATCTAAAGAGTATTACATTTTTTCAATTCTGTTTATTTTATATAGCCCAATATCACAAATTACGAATTTGCCTCAGAAATGTTATTTATTTCATATTTTAGATTTGTTCCAATGATTATTAATGACTTTATATAGTTATTTTGCGGTTGGAAACATAACTGTTGCTGCCTTCGAAACAATATTTAGCTATATCTAAATTACAAATAACTTCCACGTCTCCATACCTGTAGGCCACCATAGTTCTCCGACACACCTGGACAGCAGAAGGGTGTAGTTGGTTGCAACCGGCCACAAACCAACAGAAGCTACTAAATCTTACACACGCCCCTTTATGAATATTTCTCTTTCAACCCGTGTTTGCTGGCTGTGAGCCTTTCAACAACATTGTCCCTGCAGAAAACATCCAGTTACTGAGGAATGGGAGATGACACTAATTGGTTTAAGTGGTTTTACACCCAAAACACACCTGCAATTAATTAGGCCCTAAATACAAGCCCTTTGCTATTTTCCATTTAAGTGGTTAAAGTGGAGTTGAATGCACTGCTCCACCAATGTAGTCCCTGGTCTATGGATCGGGGTCCTTAGTCTCTCTTCATCATCAGTACAAACAAGAGTTAAATATTCCCCAGCATTTTGCAAAAACACAAGTCACACATTTGTCAACAACACAATAAAATCCCACCAATCTTTGGTAATGATGGACCTGTACCTGTACAGTGGTTTTCTAGTCTTCCGACCACTCACAGCTCGTTAACACTTATTGTCATCATTCATACGCCGATGACAGGTCTGCCATGTAAGGTGCCTCCTGCTCAGGAGTAACTAACATTCATACCAATGCACACACCGGAGGCACACGAGCAATTTGGGAATAAGTGTCCTGCGCTAAAAAAAAAAAAATCTAGCAATTAATCCAAGAAACTAAAGGTTTTAATAAAAAAAAATAGGAATGAGCTTGTGCTTTTTTTTTCACGACAACTGTAACACAAATACAATGCCTGACACAAACAAGCAGATTAACGTGTGTCTGCAATGATTGAGAATAAAGATGGAAAGTCTCAATGATCCAAGAGCTGATCAAATTAGATGGACAAAATCTAACGAATGAGTACAAAACTATGAGCAGAACGGTTACATATGCATATGTGACCGCATGGTGATCATCATGGAGCGGAGACATCCGCCACGGTCTGCTCCATCCCCGCCTCCGAACTCTCACAAGTCACCTTGATGAGCGGATGTTGAGAAGTGTTGAGCCGTGGCGAGCGAACAGGCAGAGGGCGGAGCTCTTGTGCTCCTTCACGACGATGCCTTCCTGCCCGTTTCTGCTGGGCTCGATGTGGAGATGATTGAGACTGCACACACGTGTACAGACCGATGCACATGGCGGCTGTACAAAAGCATCCATTGAGCTGTCATATATGAAGCAGTCTACAGATGATTATTTAAAATGCTCAAAAAGGAGAGCGAGGAGGCGGCTGGTGGGGAGAGAGAGAAAGAGACAGAGAGAGAGAGAGAGAGAGAGAGAGAGAGAGAGAGAGAGACAGAGAGAGAGACAGAGAGAGAGAGAGAGAGAGAGAGAGAGAGACATAGAGAGAGAGAGAGAGAAACAGAGAGAGAGAGAGAGAGACATAGAGAGACAGAGAGAGAGAGAGACACAGAGAGAGAGAGAGATACAGAGAGATCACAATCGCCTCCTTTTGAAATGATAAGTACATGCAATATATAGATAGAAAATTAGAATTTTTGATGTCATTTTATTATTATTACTATTACACTGTAACTACACCCGCTTGATTTTATTAGACTTTATATAAATGAAATGTAATACTCTTTATTTATGGAAGGATAATCTTCACAATTGTCTCACCAAATAGGTTCATGTTTTTAAAAAAAAATGTTTTTATCTTCTTTTGATCAATTTAAATGCGTTATTTCCAAATAAGCTGCTGGAACATTCAGGGCCTCTACTCCTCAACCTTTGGGCTGAAGAGTATGAACCCTGAATTCCTCAAATCTATTGAACATGTTGATATTCTTGTGTTAACAGAAACATGGTGTCAGAATGATGCGCTCACTCACTGTCCTTCAGGATATCACAAAGTCATGGTGCCCTCTATAAAGGCCAAAACAATACGTAAGGGCAGAACTTCTGGGGGGATCTTGGTCTGGTATAGAGAGCTGGCCAATCACATTTCAACAGTAAAACAAGGGAAGTCACACATTTGGCTAAAGCTTAATAAAAGTATTGGATTAGCTGACAGAGACATTCACCTATGTGCTACATACATTCCTCCAGCAGAGTCTCCTTATTATGAGGAGGACATCTTTGATACTCTCCACACAGAGATCAGCTATTTCCAGGCCCAAGGAATTGTCCTGTTGTGTGGAGACCTGAAGGACTGGATGTGAGCCGGACTTCCTGGACCCACAGGGCAACAGCCATGTGTTTGGTCAAGCCCCTCTTTACATCACACCAACCATCATCAACCGGAACAACCTCGACTATCAAATAAATCAGAATGGCAGGGAGGTAGTGCACCTCTGTCGGGCCTTAGGCCTGTACATAGTTAATGGTAGGTTCAGAGGGGACTCTTTAGGGAGGTTCACATACTCCTCAGCTCTTGGCTGTAGTGTAGTCGACTATGCTCTCACTGACATGGACCCCTCCACTATCAATGCGTTCACTGTCAGGCAGCAATCCCCACTTTCAGACCACAACCAAATAAATGTCTATTTCAAAACATCAAATCAACTCAACCCCCCCCAAAAAGGAGTCCAGTAAGCTGTACCAACTTCACCCAACATCAGGCCCGGGGTGGGTAATCGGGAAAATCGGGAGAGTTTCCGGTGGGCCGCTTGAGAATTTTATTTGTTGACATTTGTCACGTTAGTTCATCTTCTCTTAAAGTGGGCTACACATGTTCCGCATTCTGACACCGCAGCCTCTGCATGGATTGTACCATGCGAGGAAGTTCACCCCTCCCAAATAGAGTTGGTTCGGTTCGTAGCCCGTCTTTTCCAAAATGTTGTCTCAGATAGGCTACGGATAGCTGGGCCGGCCCGACCGCAGCGATACGCGTCAGGGAGGATGGACGGGAGGAAGAGGGCAGGAGGGGCTGGAAAAGCCAGGTTGAAAAAAGAAAGGCATTGGAGGAGGATGCTGCCAAATGTGCCAAGCTTACTGATTTATTTTCAAGAGGACAAACACAAGTGGCAACTGGTAAAGAGAGACAAAGGCCTAATGATTAGCAACGTAGCTATTTGGCTAACGTTGTAGCCTTGATAAATAGCGTTGTATCGTTGTCAACCTATTCCCAAGCAAAATATTAAATTGAATTAAAATATTAGCCTTTTTATATCACCCAAAATATGATGATCCATAGACTTTGCAAATATTATGCAAATATTGATATATAATGTTGATATTGAAGTATGCAGTAATATGACTCAATTTTTCTTTGTAGCTTCGGAGCAGCAGATAAGACTGTATACTGTACTGTGAGTTGAACTGTAAACATTAGTTCAATATGCCTCTTTGTTGAGTGGGATATGTTTCAAATGTTCTGCTTTTGTTAATTTATCAACCTATCCTTGTGGAATATTTTTTGTTAACTTCTCATCTTAAGTGGATTATTATTGTTGTATTTAACTTTTACATTATTTGTTGGACTATGGTATTAATAAAAAAAAACTACAGGATAGTAAGAGCTGAACTGTTGCTTCATTTATCCAATTTCCACTACCATGGAAAAAGTGGGCTGGTCTTGAGCCTGAAATCCAGCCCTGCCCAACATACAGATGGACTCAGGACAGTGGGGACAAATTCTTCATGGCGTTAGATTCCCCTGATCTAATCAGTAAAATTTTGGAATTCAGGGGAAATCACTACGACACGACCAAGGGTGGCGTTAACATGGCCACTGCTGACGTCAACACACTGTTTCACGAGGCAGCTATTAAAGCCAACCTTGTCAAAATTAAGAGACAGTACAAGAAGAAACGAAATAATGAAAAATGGTTTGACAATGAATGTAAAAGTATCAGAAAAGATCTGCGAAAAATATCAAACTTAAAACATCGCCAACCAAACAATCAAGACTTACGAATTAGATTTAGCGAAACTCTCAAAAGATATAAATACACAATTAGGAACAAAAAACAAAATTATACAAATTAAAGATTGGAGGAAATTGAAAGCTCCATACATCAAAACCAATTCTGGGATATGTTAAATACATTGAGCACAACAAAGCCACAGCCATTACCCATTCAAGATGGTGACATGTGGAAATCACACTTCGAAAATCTTTATAAAGACATTCCACCAAATGAACTAAATTCAAACCACAAAAGTATTAGAGAAAAACTGCAAACATTAGAATTGACAATTAAAACCAATCAGTACCCTCTTGACTTCCAAATCACTTTGGAAGAATTGATGGGAAAAATAAAATGCATCAAAACTAAAAAAGCTTGTGGTCCAGACAACATCGAAAATGACATGCTTAAAAACATCACTCCTGCAATGCAAAGTGCTCAAGTTGTTTAACGTCGTCCTGGTTCAGGATGCTTTCCTGACATCTGGTGTCAGGGGCTTATTTCTCCAATTTATAGATGTGGAGATAAATTAGACCCCAATAACTACCGTGGCATCTGCATTAGCAGTTGCCTGGGGAACTTATTTTGCAGCATTATAAATAACAGAATCTTAGATTATCTGGACTAACACAACGTCCTTAGTAAAACTCAAATTGGCTTTCTTCCAAAACACCACACCACCGATCACGTTTACACCCTTCACACGCTCATTCAGAAACATGTGCACCAAACAAATGGTTTATTGATTTTCAGAAAGCATTTCATTCAAATTGACATAAAGGACTATGTTACAGACTTCTGCAATCTGGCATTGGAGGAAAAGTCTATGACATTATAAAATCTATGTATTTAAACAATAAGTGTGCTGTAAAAATAGGAGAAAGACGCACTGACTTCTTCGCCCAGAGAAGAGGCGTCCGTCAAGGCTGCAATCTGAGTCCGACGCTTTTCAACATCTATATAAACGAACTAGCAGTGCAGTTGGACCAGAGTGCAGCCCCAGGTCTCTGTCTCCTAGACAGGGAGGTGAAGTCTCTGTTCTATGCAGATGACCTGGTTCTGTTGTCTCCCACAGAGCAGGGACTCCAACAACAGCTAGACCTCCTGGAGGACTACTGTCAGAACTGGGCCCTAGCAGTAAATCTAAAGAAGACAAACATCATGATCTTCCAAAAAAAGATGTCAGGAAAACAAACACCATTTTACTATAGGAAGTACCACCATAGAACACACCATGAGTTACACCTATCTGGGTCTGACTATTACAGCCTCAGGGAGTTTCAGCCTGGCAGTGAATGCACTAAAAGAAAAGGCCAGAAGAGCCTCTATGCAATTAAAAGAAAATGTTATAATATCCAAATTCCAATCAAAATCTGGTGTAAGATTTTTGATAATGTGATCAAGCCCATTGCGCTGTATGGTAGTGAAGTTTGGGGTTCACTCACCATAGCAACACTAGATGGGACAAACACCCCACAGAAGCCCTACAGGCAGAATTCTGCAGAACGATCCTCAACGTTCAAAGAAAAACACCAACAAATGCATGTAGGGCAGCATTAGGCAGATATCACCTTATAATAAACATTAACAAATGAGCACTCCATTTTTGGAATCACCTTCAAACCTTCACAAGACACTCTCCATTTTAAAGCCCTCCAGAGCCAAGAGCTGAACCCAGAAAAGAGTCTCCTGAGTCAGTTGGTGCTGAGACTAACACAGCAGAACCCGGACCAGTCTCACACCAACACTGCTTTACAAATACCAGTAAACGCAATTATAAAGAAAAGCCAAGAAACATATTTGGAACATTGGAAAAAAGAAACTGAAAGTCAAAGTAGATTAGAATGTTATCTGGCCCTAAAAAGAGATTATGAATTGGCAGAATATCTCTTTTCTGCCAGAGGTAAGAAGCAGAGACAGATCCTGACTAGGTACAGGTTCAATGACCAATTGGCAATCAAAAAAGGCCGACAGAAGAAATCTTGGCAACCAAAAGAAAACAGAATATGTGGTGTGACGACCCTCTCTGCCACTTGCTCGTGTCCCTGCAGGTGGGCGTGGCCAAGGCTCGTCGGAAGAGTGGGAACACCTGAGCTGATCAGCAGCACTGGCAACACCTGGGCCTTGTGTGCAAGTGCTGCATTTAAAAGGCCCTGTGGTCTCAGGAGCTCTCTCTCCCTCGCTGTCCTGAGACCCTGACTGGCTGTCTATAGGAGAGTATGATTTGACCCAACAACATCACGCACCTCGCTCCTGCCATGAAGCAGCATGAAGCATTGCCTCCTGTGCGACACCACATGCTTTAATAGCGGAGAGCTGCTCCCAGAGGACATCTTCCTCACCTGGGACGTGACCCTCCCGTGTTTCGACAGCTCTCCCACCAGTACCTCGTCCTTCACGAACGGCGGCACGTTCGCCACCGTCACCCTCACCGCCGCCGGCTCCGACTCTGCCAGGAGCCTCGGTGTGAAACTCGACAGTCAACTCTCCCTGACTGCCAACATTACCGTAATAACACGCTCCTGTAGGTACATGCTGTACAACATCAGGAGAATACAACCCCTTCTCACTCAGAAGGCGGCACAGGTTCTGGTCATCTCACGGCTAGACTATTGCAACTCCCTCCTGGCAGGTCTACCTGCTAATGCCATTCGACCTCTGCAGCTCATCCAGAATGCAGCTGCTCGACTGGTCTTCAACCTCCCGAAATGTACCCACACTAATCCGCTCCTCTGCGACCTTCACTGGTTACCGTTGGCCGCCCGCATCCGCTTCAAAACATTGGTACTTGCGTACCGTGCTGCGAACAGATCGGGTCCGGTCAACATCCAGGACATGGTCTAACCGTACACCCCAGCCCGTTCACGTCGCTCGGCTTCTGCCAATCGGCTTGTAGCTCCTTCACTTCGAGCTAAACACTCAAGAAAATAACTACTGTTTGCTGTGCTGGCTCCTCATTGGTGGAACGAGCTCCCCATTGACATCAGGACAGCAAAAAGTCTCTACATCTTCCATCGCAAACTAAAAACACGTCTTTTTCGACTATACCTTGAATAGGGAAGGTAGAGCCGTAGTAGCTCTCTAGTAGCACTTAAATGTCCCTTACTGATAGCACTTTGTTGTTTAGCACTTTAGTAGCACTTACATGGCATTTACGGATAGTACTCTGTAGTTTAACGTTATAGAAGAAATTGTACTTGCTTGATTCTTGTTGTTCTAAGTTTGGACTCATGGTTTAATGCACTTATTGTAAGTCGCTTTGGATAAAAGCGTCAGCTAAATGACATGTAATGTAATGTGAACAGGGGAGAGACGGGGACGTGTGTGTCGAACACCACGACCCCGCTTTCCACCACCATGTTGACCTTGCTAATGCTCTGCAAGAATTTTGACCACAGCTTTGTTCATCCGGGCAGCGGACTTCATGCTGCCGTAGCCCACCAGCTCCCCCACCGCCAGGCTGCAATCCTCCACCGAGCACGGGAACACAGGCATAACCCGTATCCCGTGCCTGCGCGTGAGCCAGCTTAAATCCATCACGTCACTAGCACGCCGTTAGCGAGCGCCGGTGGCTCGCAAACACCCACAGTGCCTCAAGTGAGACAAACTTTACAGAGATTCGTTTACAGAGACGGTGGCTTTTCTGGGAAAGAAGTCTTCACTCTATCAGCGCATGCCGCCATGTTGATATTTGACCTGTGTCTATACAAAACTCCCGTCTTTACCTTCAACTACCGTGGTTCAGGGAGGCTGTCAACATTGTCCTGAAACCATGAGTTTGAAATAATTGACACACTGTCAGACACACTGAGTTCATTCAACAGGAACACTCATTCACATGAGCATGTCATGTGTTTACACCCAACAGGAGACACACAGCTAGTGAAGTACAGGTTGCACAAATTGAAGTCTTTTCCTGACCGTTTAACCCTGCCAAACACTTTTACCACCTCCTGTGAACACACGCAGCACCAGTACATACCCAGCCTCCCCCGAGGGCATCGAAAACAAGAGGCCGGCTTGTTTTGGCCTCTGACAGGTTTGTGTGTTGATCTACTGCTTTTTAAAAACAAAATTTACCTCCTAGTGACATTCAGCTCTGCATCTCTGGGCAGCATCGCAGGACTTCAAAGTTGTCTATCCCCCTACAAACACACATATCAGGCTGTGTGTGTGTGTGTGTGTGTGTGTGTGTGTGCCAGAGATAGGCTGGATGTAATGGAGCAGGCATTAGCAGATGCCCAGCAGAGACAGGCTCACAGTGAGCGAGCTGATTTAGCATGAACGAGATGGCCCTCTGCAGAAGGGTGGGAGAACAGGCACACACACACCAACACATTCCACAAACTCCCCATCGAGCTGAAAGCGTACACCCACCCACTCTCTAGAGGCTGCGGTTATATTTACCTCGGGCAGAGGAGAAAAACTGGAAAACTAAGGCGAGGAGAAGTTTCTGGCCACTGAGAGCGAGTGGCGAACGCTGGAGACAGAAGCTCCCTGGTGACTGGCCTCGCCTGGTGGAAATGCATCACTGCCTACATCCACAACGCTACAGGCAATATTCTCTCCCTCTGTCTAGCTCAGAGCTGCTCTTCCTCCGCTCATTCTTCTGTCACCCATAATAGACCGATTGTATGAAGACACCATGCTGCATGAGCCCAACGCTCAAGCATCTCTTTTAAGCCGTCTTGTTGAGGGGTTGTTGTGGGTCTTCTTGAGAATGTACCCTGATTCATATCTATGTATTAAAATATATCTGATAACGGTAAAGTCTTCCTCTGCTTGCCAAGGGAAGCTGCTGAATAAAAGCCTTCATACACCAGGGGCGTTTTATTTATTTCTTTGCACTTCAATCCATTTTTTTTTATACGAGTACTTTCACACAAACATTTTTTATTTTCTTCGCCACAGCGTGGCCAGTTTTTCTTTTGCTTCCGCACCTCCAAGTAAAGGCATCAATGAATCCCAGTGTGCGGAATAGACATATGCAGAAGGTCCACTACAGTGGAGAACAACATGGAGGCTCTATTACTCATTTCCTTTTGGACTAAGGCAGGACAGAGCAGCTTCGCTCCTTCTGCTCTTACTACGGACCATAAAAGCCCACAGACATAGACACTGCTCCAGCTGAATGCATTCATGTTCCAGCGTGGTCACAGTTAGTGCCGTAGCATGCTCTCGCTAAACGTAAGAATGTTTTGTATATAAGGCACGGACGTAACGTCATGTGACTTGGTTGCATAGCATCTCGTGATGCATCATTGTCTGTAAAAATCGATACATTTGGCTTTCACACGGTCGGCCACTTCTCTCTCTACGGAGACGGGTTTACATTACAGTTAGTCTCATAGAGACACTTAAAGGTGCCTTGTGGTTGGTGGAATCAAGACCCAGTGGGAGTGAGACCAGGCTGGGCTGAAGAACTCAAACCCCTTTTACTGTTATGGTTTTGCAGAGGAAACTATTTTAACCTTGAGTGCATAGCCAGATTTATTTTTGTGAATGAATAGGTCAGTAATATAACAGTACCCGACACCCTTAACACCATAAGACTTAGATACACTTTTCTGTTCACTCTTATTACATTCATTAACATTCTGCACCAAACACCAAGGCACATGTCTGTGTCTGATTTTGATTCCTGACGCTGCATATGTGACATCTTGACAGTGGCAGGAAGCGGCCTCTTCACACCTGTTTGGAAATTAGCAGAGCTGCTGCTGCTTAACACTATTACACTAACAGTGATCACACTATCATCTTTTTACCTCTTATCCCTGGCACCTGGCACCCCTGTCTTGCCAGCCACTACATGGCGGGCAAACCCTCTGTTAGCAGGCAGGCTGAAGCATCTAGAACGTGGGTTCATTACACAGCTCATCATCAGCATGCCTCTCCTGGGTGTCTTCAGCATGATTCCAAACTAGCTTTGTCCACTTGGCAATGATCAGTTTGTATTTGTAGCAGTCTGTATTTATGCCAGCGCAAATTGTCTGACACAGCACAAATAAGTTCCCCTAATACAGTAACAGGGTTCACATCTCCAGAAGTGGAGGAACAGAAAACTAATTTCACATCCCTCTGTGTCACTGCCTAGCCATTTGTGTCCTTGCACTTTTTGATTGGCGTTTTTTTTTTTCTTCTTTCGAAAGGACTAATTTAACTATCTCTTCAGTGTGATCTGAATGGTTTATTTTTGTAATAATTTGATAAAGAAATGTGTATATTTGGAGCATATACAGATACTGACTTTTTAATTAGAAGTAAATATATATATTTTCTTCAATTGAAAACAACTTTGATTGTATTTAATTTGCAGATTTTTTGCTTCTATTTAAAAAAGTAACTTTGGTATGTTTCCAACCATGTACTTGTTCTGGGCAACTGTGGCTCAGTGGTGAGCAGGGTCGTCCTTCAATCAGAGGATTGGCGGTTCAATCAGAGGATTGGCGGTTCAATCCCTGGCGACGCTAGCTCATATCGATGTGTCTTTGGGCAAGACACTTAGCCCCAAAATGTCTCCCGTAGCTGTGTCTACACTGTGCGAATGTGTGTGAATGTTAGATAGTCCTGACTGGCAGGTGGAACCTTAACTCCTACCATCAGTGGGAATGGGTGAATGATGTCCTGTAGTGTTAAAGCGTTTTGAGTGGTCGGAAGACTAGAAAAGCGCTTCACAATTACAGGTCCATTTACCATACTGCTCACTGTCAATGTAGGTCCACTAAAAAGGGCTTGTTTCTGTCCTAGTGTCTGACAACATCCTGGAAAGAACTCTAAAGTTGTACTCAAGGAGAAGTCTCTTAATGAAATATCATGGATTCCTTGTAGAAATCAGCTAAATATTAAGCCCTGACATTGGAAATATTTTCGATTACACTAAGCTACACTTGTACTCCAACACAAATTGACCACAGAAGTAAAAATGTCAAATCACAAAGACAGCAGGGTATTTGTTTGATTCAAACATCTGTCAATGCAGACTACTCTTTCCTAAACACAAGAAGAAGGACTTGAAGCTTGATACAATGCAGGGGATCTCTGTCAGACCACGACTCAGAGTCAGTGTGAGTTGTCCGAGTCCAAAGGCAGTTGACTGGTCATTGTAATCCCCATCCCTACTAAGCCAATCAATCTCCGATCTCCACCATTCAACCCAGCAACCACAGCATCTGTAGATGTAACGTGTAAGAGTGGCAGAGGAGAAAAATATGAGAACCAGGAACTGCACAGAAAACCTTGTAAGCATCAAGATTTAAGTGCTTATTTCTTTCCGAGCAGAAGAAGAATGCTAAGGACTTGAAGCCAGATACTCAAGAAAGTAACTATTTGCAGGACTCTTCCCATCATCAATAGTGATAACTCTCTAACTGCTGGCCCAGACAAGAATCAGCTATGCCACGGCTGCGAGAAACGAACAAGAGATAGTCAGAAAGGAGGATACCTCCACCTTCTCTGCTCCACCCCGCCCCAGGTGCAGGTGCAGGCTTAAACCCTCATAACCGTTGTCCTCGGACAAAGAACATCAGAGATACACTGCACGCTTTCATCAAGTATCACTAAAACAGAGGCAATGTTACCACCGAAGATGGCGGACCGCTGACTACATGCCAGGTTGTTCCCTTGAATGATGCCCACGATTTGAATTGGCAGTGCAGGACGCACGCCGATCATGACCTTTCTGCCTCACAATACAATCTCCAGTATCAGTAAACTGTGAGGAAGGCAGCACAGAGCTCACAATGAAAACATCAAAGGCCACTATCTCGAGTATTTTTACCAGTTCAGTACATTGACAGCACACCTTGCCAGAGACACATGGCTGTCAGACAGGAAAGCTGAGAAATCAGACTGTTCCAGGCACTAATCCAATCCAGGTTCCAGCTGCTAGCAGAGAGAACTGATAATGTCCTCTACCCTTACAATTATGACAAAGTTCACTCGCCTCAACTTGCAGAGACTCGGTGCAGTCCAACCCATTTTTTTGCTGGGTGAAGGTTACTGCCATCCACCCTTGCATCATCCGCACTCACGGCCAGCACAGTGCGTCAACACATACTCATCTGCCAGCTTCCGGTGAATCAAATAAAATCATACAAGGCCTGATCAGAATGCTCAGGGCTTACACCAACTCACTCTGCCCTACACAAACCACTGAAATGAGTAGTTAACTCCCTGCAAACTACATGTGTGTCTGCCTACCAGAATTCTTCCAAGACGTAAACCTATGGCGGAATGCCTCAGGCACCAACGCGTAAGCAGCCTGGGCTTTACCTGCGAGTACGCATCACAACAGTAAGACACAATCAGACTGAACTCTCGGCTACACGCTCAAAAAGTGAAAAAATAAATAAATGAATCGACTTCACAAATGGAGGAACCAACCTCTGATTATTAGCAACATCAAGAGCATGCGAGGGCAGAGAACCAACGGACCGTCTGCATGGCAACAACAACACTCAAACTAAGCTCCTCCGGTTCAAGTCATTTATTTTCCACTTGCAACAACAGTAATTCTTTGCCCGCCTCAAAGGTGAACACACTCCAGGTCCACTAGAGGCAGACACACCAAATGTGTGGCATGACATTTAACATTTACCAACAAAGCAAAACAGTCTTACAAGACTTAAATGCTTCCCAATCAAATAGATAACAGAACCAAATGATAAAACAAGGAGCACAGCCTACCACTCTACAGCTGCTACTACACCTGATCTCCGACATCGCTGATCAACAAGGAATGGACGAACAAGGAATTAATTGAACCATCAAGGAAGAACGACAAATCAAAGGAGTCCAATTCTGCCTTTATATACTCTGCTAATCCTTTCAGGTAGAGGTTGCACTGAGCCACAGCACTCACTTAGGCGCGCTCTGGTGCGAAAGTAAATGGTAAGTCCGCAACAGTCTAGTTCCCCTGACTCAAACTCAACCAAAGTCCTGTGGTGGAGTCAGGGCCCACAGAAACCAAACGGAAGACCTGTTATAGCTCAGCAGAGAAAGTCTGGAACAAAATGCAGGCTAGGATGCATCTCTCCCATTTCCTGGTGCCCAACAGTTGTGCTTTACCGGTCAGGTGCTTGATGGTGAAAGTCACCATAGCTTTCTCAGAAGCAAAGGTGAAGGGAAAACAGGATGGAGCAAATTGTGAGGAAAGGGTTGCAGCCCTCAGACTGTCCAATATAACGCTCTGGGGCAGGAGAAGGAGATGGAATTGACCTCAGTAGCGGTGGTGGCCAAAAGGGCCTCAATCTGCTATAGGACCCCCTTGATCCACTTGAGGTGGAACTTTGGTGAAACGTGTACCCAGGGTCCCTGACTGTCCAGATAGTACTGTAGTGGTAGGACCCAAGTGCAGAACATAGGAGACTGGGAACAATTGATAATAACACAGAACACAGAAAGGCAGCACAGAGTACAGTTCAGGAGCAGGCAGGAGACAGTCATGGAGACAGAGGATCTGGATCCAGGGAAGTGAGCAAGCCAGTAGGGGACAGGTTAGACAAGGTTAGTCGAGACCAGGTAGAAGATCAGGAAGCCAGCATTCAGGTACTAGCAGGGTACACACACACACACACAATAGGAAGTGTGGTGACATAGACATAGACAGTCTTTGGACCACCGGAAACCCCAGGTAAGTAGACAGGAACACTCACATTGTGACGTCACCATCAGATGGAAACACAAAGCAGCCACGGGCAAACTGGAACCAAGGGCACAGAAGCACTTCTCAAGGTGGGAGACAGAAGGATGGCGAGTTCACCGGGAATCGGAGGAGACAGGTAAGACAGAGGCGTGCATGGTCGGCAACAGGAAATCTGTCCAACACAAAGTGCTGCAGAGTTTTGTGTAAGTGCCGAAGAACAATATGGCAATGAGAGCGGGAACAGTCTTAAATAATGGCTTCATTAGAGAAGGGAAGCAGCTGTGTGAGCCGGTGAAAGAGTTGACTGATTCAATTAAATTCAAATCAGTTTATTTTGTATAGCCCAAAATCACAAATTACAAATTACCCTCAGAGGGCTTTACAATCTGTACACATACGACATCCCTGTCCCAGGACCTCACATCGGATCAGGAAAAACTCCCCAAAAAAACTGAAAAAACCCTTTCACAGGGAAAAAAGGTGAAGAGGAGAGCAACAGAGGAGGATCCCTCTCCCCGGATGGACAGAAGCAATAGATGTCATGTGTACAGAATGAACAGCGTTACAGAGTTACAACACATACAATGGATATGACAGAAATGTATGAATAATTAGTAGGCATGGACCACGATGCAGATTTCCGCAATCCATAAAAACAGAAGGAGGAAGAGAGGAGGGGCATCAGCAGGGCCGTGGCAGGGGGCAGGGCCACGGAGGCAGGAGGCCGGCCCTTTAGGCAGGAGGCATCGCCAAAGAGGCGGGGCCAATGAGGCATGAGCCGGTGGGAGTGGCTGGCAGGTGGAGTGGAGAGGAGATGGGGTGAATGGAAAAATATTTAATGGGAGCAGAGTGACTGGGCAGTTACTTACTGTGTGCACTGAAAGTATTACCTACTTCTCTTGATGATTTCCTCAGTTTCTTTCTTTGCATCTGCATACCAACACCTCCACTTGATTCATCACGTGTGTTCTGACAGACATCTGACAATTTGTGTGCATTCTGTTGAACACATACCAGCAAAGCAGGGACTGCACATGCTGTCGGTGTCCTTCAGGTTCTCTCAACGCTTCCAGAAGGCTGTGCAGAGTCTGGGTCCTGTTACAAATATGATATTTTCTATGAGCACCACATCACTGACTCCACAAGTTTGATATATGAGATCTTCATGATTCCATCAGTGAGTTTACTATTGCCGTAAACAGATTGTGAATCTACGTCAGTGTCATCAAGAGCAATGATTAAACACTTTATCATTAATAATCATCTCAGCCATCATCATGAAATTGCTCGAGACAATGATGGAACACGAAAGAACCATCTAATGATAGCTGAAGCTCTGGATTAAAAGCACGTCAACGGCAACAGTTTATCTGTACATTATAATTGTCTCTAAGTAAACCATGACATGTAACACTTTGGTTTACTCTTTGAATTTGAGGAGACGTATACAGCTGCCCACTGAGTAGAGCTGGCAGTGAATGTCACAGTGAGGCCCACAAGGCTATGTGATCTGTGTGTGTGATGACATGTTGGGTCTACTCTGTGCCAGTAAAGCAGCAGGGAGGATATTTAAGCTGAGAAGTATCTTGCCAAGATAAGTTTGGATCTGGGTAGAGCTTTTTTAGCAATTGACAAAGTGCAAATAAAATAAAGCAACATTTTGAGAGTACAAAAGGTGATATTGTTATCACTTAGACCCCTTCAAACAACTGGCTCGTCCACAGAACGAGGATGCATGAATTCCTCTGGCTTCCAAGCACTTTGGAAAAGAATGCCATTGTTCTGCTATTGTAGAAGTGAGTCAATAATGTCTGTCACACTGGCAGCGGCAATTATTTCACTCCTACCGGCAGCTGTCGGTTTTCACAGTCGTAAAGATAACATTCAGAGGCACTTTATTGGGGAAAGAAATGGAACGCAATGGTGGGTAAAAAATCCACTTGAGCTTTGAAGCTTGCTCTTCAGCTGGTTTTCTCTCACTGGAGTCTAAAACGTACAAGAAAGGAAGGCAGGTAGGCTGTGGGCAAAATGGCATACTGCACTGGGGGGGAGTGGGGAGGAGAAGCTGCTGCCTTCCGCCTTTCCCTGAAGAGGATTCATGCAAAGACCTGAGCTGTACGAGCGCCTGATGAGATGAAAGCCTCTTGACAGAGGGCTGGAGGTCGGTCTCAGTGGTAGGCATCGCATTGTTAAAGTTTAACCTGGCAGAAGCTACTCATACTGTCTTCCCACTCTCTCCTCGCCCGGGCCCTGTCCTCTTCATCTATCATGACCCACTGCCCACACTCACAACCATCATTCATTTATAGTCCGTATAACAACGCGGAGCGGCTGACTTCAATGCCGTGGTAGTCTGAGGCGCTGGGAAAGAGAGGAAGGGAGAGGGAAAAAAGATGGGAGACATGAGGGTTGTTTGATCCAGAGACAAAAGGAGCAAGGAGGAGGAGCAGTAGCACTACCTTTCCTCAGGCCAGTCTGTCAATTAGCCTGGTTCTACCCGTCAGACAGAAAGGTTTTTAAGGTGGAGAGAGGCAGGCGGCAGAGAAGGGAGGAGGGCAGGCTCAGAGACAGAATGAGGGGAGAGAGAAGGAGGATGGAGAGCAGGAAGCAGGAAGAAAGGTGGATGGAGAAGAGAGAGCAGCAAGCTGACTGGCCTCTGTGAGCCTCGCTGGCGCTTCGTCTTCCTCTGTCAAAACTTTTGTCTCGTTCACAGCGAGAATGCTTCGTGATCTTTCCCACCGAAGCCCACACAGCAACAGGAAATGCGCGCTGTCGTTTACCACGACGTCCTCCCCTGACAGAAATGTGAGATGTGAGGGGGAGGAGGGCGGGGTTGTGAAACAAATTGAGGTCAATCCATGCAGCTCATGGGAAAACAACGTGTAGCAGGCAGACAAATACAGTATCTGTGGCATTCATACGGAGTGGGGATTTACATAATGTGACAGTGCATTAAGAAACATCCGGGACACAGATCATTCCTCTAATCCTGGTCGACACAAAACCTACTCACCCTGTCGAGCCCACCTGATCCTGTTGCCCAATCATCCCGGAGTACATTCTGTTTTAACCTGGCAGCTTAATTCATCCAGCAGCCGTCTGGGGAGATCATTTCTGGGCTAGATTGCAGGGTGTATACATCCCAACGAGGGCTTAAGTTGGATTTCCAACGGCCCCATATCATATAATTTATGTAATTGTGTTCCTTTACACTGCCATTACCGTGATTGAGGGATGTCCATTGTGGGCAGATCAGAGAAAGTAATTTGCATTGGGGTCCCAAGCAGTGATCTATGCTGGGAGGGAGGTAAGACAAAACGCTAGTTTAGAAACCACTACAATTAGATTTAGATTGAAATAAAGACAAAGCCGTCAGAAACAGATGGAGCGCCTCTGAAATCCTTGATAATCAATCAAGTCAAAAACAAGATTATCTCCAGTAGGGGAGAAGAGGAAGTGGTCCCTCGTTTGTTACTTTTCAGCCAGTCTCTCTCACCCTGATAAAGCCAGACTATAGCTGCTTCAAATACCAGCCTGAGATGATGTCAGGCAACAGCAATCCTTCTTTGGCTCTGACAGACGTGCGCAAATGACTAATGATCCTATCATACTGACGCTATAACAGAAAGGAAGAGGATATTGGAATAACAAAGTGAAGATCGTCTGACTCTTTTCGCGAAGCATGTGTTTTATCTACCCTCCATACATCAAGTAAATGTTGTGAGACGCTCTTTGTGATTTTGACAAAGTTAGTACGGAAGCGCAGCCGGCGTGCTGAAGATGTGTCAGAGCTGTAAACACCACAATTAAGTCCTCAAGCTGTCAAACATTACAGTTTTGTTTCATCACTCCCTGTATGAGGAGAAGGCCAAACACAGCTCTGACACCTGTTCCCGGTTCTAGGGACCAGGATGTGAGGTTCGCGAGGTCACCTCAGGGTTAACTCTGGGTTTTCAGTTCCCTTCTTACCGGGCTGGATCGCCATGGTTAGGTGTTCTAGATAGATATTATGATGCAAATACGAAGAAGTTAAAGTCGTAATCCAGACGGAAAATAACACAGTTTAAACAGACAAGTGAAGGAAGGACAGCTGGTAGTAAATCACGGACTGCATAATTGTTTGAATTAACAGATTTACAATATCACTGTCTCATTGAAGCAAGGTAGATCCGACTATAATTGCATGGGTTTATTATTGGGTTGCAGATGTATTGTGATGGCGTGTATGACAATATGTTAGCCTGTTTTATCCAGCTGTCACCCCGGTGGTGTGAAACAGACTTGTGAACAAATAGAAGACAAAAGGATCTGTATATATTCTCATCATATATTCTTATCGTATATTCACCTATGTGTTGCATGTTTTACATGTCGGAGTCTTGTTTTACTGTTAAATAGATGGAGGGTTCCTTTGCTCCAGTTGCTTTTTTTATGCTGAGGGTGATTATGAATTATGGAAGGAAACCTTCGTACTACTTTGAAGTATGTTTTTATATTTTTTGTATTCTTTTATTTATTGTCAGTTTCTACTGTGTTACTTTCAGCATCAATTACGTTTTTTTTAATTTCTTTAATTTGATAGTTTTAGCAGACTCGTCTATGTTTGTGATCGGTGAGATGCTGCAAACTCTTCCCCTTAAAGTGAAAACCCTGACAGCCAGATTGAGAATCTCTGGGGGAGCTTTCCGAGTTGATAACCAGCTTCATGACCATTAGCGGGATTGTGGTTGTTAGGGTCACTTCGTAGTACTGGCCCTTCGTCTGTGGTCCTACACTTCAAACAGGCATGCTATAGTAACCCTCTCATTTTACATACTTTACTTGGAATGTATTGTCTTTTCAAAATAAACATCCATGGGGAAGCAACTTGGTTACGTTGAGAAAAAGATTGAGGTTTTGGTTAAATTAAGTATATTTTTTATATAGTTGGAATAGTCAACTTTTACTTTTGGTTTCACTCGGGACATGAAGAGCGGTCTCTTGTGTGCATAGAGACCCATCGTTTGAGAAGTAGGACCTGGGATTAAGCTGCTGAGTGAGAATGGGCTGGCCACTTACATAAACTTAAAGGTACATATAATACATGTTGCTGGTATACACCATCCAAATAAAACATCAGGGAACGAAGATCAGGAGGATATATTTGACTGTAAAATCACAGAAAAGCTTCTGCCAAGTGTGTATGCCGAGTCCAAGGTTAGACTAATAAAAGAATCCCATTCCGAAGCTCATAATCTTGATAGGATCCTGATATAGCAACGTTTACTGTAAACTGAGCATGCTTTGAAAAGTTGAGTGCAGATCCACCATTTCCCAAGCCAATGGTCAGAGAACCTGAGCTTCAGCAGACTGATGGAGATTATGAACTTTTATTGATTCTATGAAACCAAATGAAGGAGAACTGAGCTTTAAAAACAATGGTGAAACAGAGTTAAATAAAGGCTCTGTGTCTGATAGAGACAGGATCCAGCTAATCACCAGACCAGCACACAACAACTTGCTAGAACTCAAATTGTTCATGCAGTACACAAAAGCTGCATTTTCAAATGAGCCACTAATACAGGCAACACATGAAATACAGAAGCACACATCAGCAACACACAAATCGTTGAATTTTTTTTCATGATATCTTTCGGTACAAAGAGGACTTCTTCATGTTGGCAAAATATAAGAAAAGGTTTTAATGCTTTGCAATAAACAGGTCCATAAACTATTGGTTAATCATTCAATTTATCTCTTTTTCCTTGTATTAACTGTAGCCCCACAAGTGCTACAATACAGTTCACAGAGGACACAACCGTTGGTGTCATGGCTGCCAGTTGGATCTCACACAATGTGCTGGTTGAAGCTGCAGATATGAAGCTACTACACGTTCACATGAGGTTCAACCTCGAGGAAATGGAGTCTACAAACAGAACACAGAAACAGTGATTGACCCCAAAATCATTTAATATATATATATATATATATATATATATATATATATATATATATATATATATATATTTAATTAAAACATTGATATCACGAAATATAACATGAATATTATATTATATTAAGAACACCAATGAGTAACAGTAAATCACAATATTTGCATCATATTTTCTTTTGATTTGGCAAATAAATCTGAAAATCATGTACATGATAGACCATAAAAGTAAACAATGAGTGCCAACATGAGGAAGACCACCTTTGGTTAAAACATCACTCATGTCCACGTGAAATAAAATCTGTTCTGTCTCTCGTCATCAGGCTCCACAAAGCACGACTAGTTTAATCCAGTTTGATAATTTACATGAGGACAGACAGCAGGAGTAGTATAGATGTAAAGGATTGTATACTATGTGTATGTGTTACTATGAGGACAGACAGTACTATAGATGTAAAGGATTGTATACTATGTGTATGTGTTACTATGAAGACAGACAGTACTATAGATGTAAAGGATTGTATACTATGTGTATGTGTTACTATGAAGACAGACAGTACTATAGATGTAAAGGATTGTATACTATGTGTATGTGTTACTATGAAGACAGACAGCAGTATAGATGTAAAGGAGTGTATACTATGTGTATGTGTTACTATGAGGACAGACAGCAGGAGCAGTATATATTTGGACTCCTGAACTCATTCTCCACCCTTTTGCAAGAGTGCAATCGGCATTTATTTGTGCAACCTCGTTGTTCAATGACAATACAGTAACCTTGTAACAGTTACTGTACTCATTAGCAATAGTGCAGGACTCACCTTTCACTCCTTCACACAGCGGCACGGTCCACTGTACAGTTGCAGTCTGGAATGCGCACATTTGCCGCCTACTGGTTGTTGCTGCACATTGCAGCTGGTGCTATGTGCAAACTCTATTAGTGCTATTATCCAAACTGTCCCCCTGCCGACCCTTTTACTGCTGCGGTAATTGCGTCAAATCAGAGCAGCAACATCTGTAAAAGGTGCCCCCCCCCCCATACACACACACACACACACACACACACACACACACACACCTGGTGCCTGTAATTGCTGCTATCTGTCAACACTCACTGTTGACTGTAGTTCTGCACATTTCTAAACTACAGCCCTTAAGGAGTGTTTGCAGCAGGTTGTGGAGCAGCATTGTTAAGTCTGCAATTATTATCTTAATGTCACAGTCAACTGCTGATGCTGCTTTATTAGAACAATTGTCATTGAAAAAATGTGACGCTTGCTTATTCAGCCTCAATTTGCTCAAGCATTCTCAATCTGTCAGTGCTTTCTGAATATGCAATGCAATGAACTGGCTACACTTTGTGATGACATTCATAGAGCACATCTTACTTTACCCAAATACATGTATGGAGGAAACTGAATATGTTCACTTGTCCTCACTGTGCCACATTCTTAACACGTTGCAGTTGTCGGGATGCTGGCAGTGGACGGTGGGCGTGCAAAGCACTTGCCATTGACTACGGAGAGCTTCAGGAATGAGTCTTAAAACAAGGAAATAAGTCAGCATGTTTGCACTTCTTGTTGCACCGCCTCCAAGTCCATGTGTTTATGGTTTCGATGTCTGAAATAAGTTCTGGTCAACAGACTGAAGATATTTTAAAGTTCTACTGTACAATATCAAAGGTCAGTAAATCCCCCCCTGGTGAATTGAGAAGCTTTGATGGCTGAACGACCTCAGTAGAACACTGGTCCTCCTTTAGCTTAGTCGTGGTGACGTTAAGTCATGTGACCGTGGGGGAGTTCCTCTATAACGGCGTTTACGTTTAGGCGTTATAGAGACGTGTATGTATACTTTTGCTGATTGTATTCTTGCTTCAACCTTCATAAAAGTGATGTCCATTTTTTAAGATTATTTCGATGAAGAAAACTTGTAAGTATCATCAACTTTTGTTTGCCACAGAGCTTAATTCCTGTAAAAATCCCCAAAAAGCCAGTGCGATGCTAACCTTTGTGTTGTTCTACCAGAAAGATGGAAACATTAGCTTACATTAAGATGTGTGTGTCACATAATGATTGTCCAATGTTCACTCTCTTTTTTTTTTGGGACTCCTCCTGTCTTTAGGAAAATATCTGTCTCTTATGTGGGTGACTGAGGCTCAGTGGTGAGCAGGGTCGTCCTTCAATCGGAGGTTCGATCCCCGGCTCCGCTAGCCCATGTCGATGTGTCCTTGAGCAAGACACTTCACCCCAAATTACTCCCGTAGCTGTGACTACGGTGTTAGCTACTCCTGATGGGCACCTAAGCTCCTCCCATCAGTGTATGAATGGGTGTGAATAGGTGAATGATGTTATGTAGTGTTAAAGCGCTTTGAGTGGTTGGAAGACTAGAAAAGAGATATACAAAGACAGTATATTTACTATTTATGCTGCTGAATGCTCCACTATGTTCAATATGTTGCTTTACTTTAATTTTATTTATTTATTTTATTTTACCAGGAGAATTCACTCAGTTTCACTCTGGTGCGTTCATTACAAAAGGCATAAGGACTATAAGACGTCTGTTTATAAAAGCGCTACTATAACCTGCTGATCAAGTGTTCGGGTGTCCAAACCTCAGCTTGCATTTGATTTCCTGTAGACTAGTATGTTTCCTTTTAGACCTGGACAGAGCTTTTCATTTGCCTGCTGTTCTTGGAATCAAGGTTGATGAGAGCGCTGGAAGTGAACAAAGACAGGTAGAATGTCCAGAAAGAGGCAAAAAAGCCCATAGCAATGTAGTTGGTGATAATTGAATAGGGATTCTCACGGTGACCTTTGACACATAGTCATTTGACAGACATCCCTGTGAAACCACTTGCAGAATGCTATTTGGCTCCACATATTCACCACGCTACTGTTCGGGAGGGACTGAATTTGTGCTCCCCGTCAAATGTCATATTGACAGTAGCTACTGGCACAACTTGGTGAATTACTTGTGAGGTTTTCAGTACTTTGCCAGGTGTTTATATATCTGGTGTTGTGACCGTGATAGCATTACAACCTTGCAATATGCAGTCATGAAACTTTACAGGTACGTAGTTGAGATCTAAATGAAGGTCGGATTTCAGGATGGGTGTGGTTCGAGCAAAAACACATCAAAAGACTTGAAAATGTTGCCCCAGCGTTCTCTAAAATCTCTCTCAATTTCTCAATTCATCTCAAATTTCTCTGCAAACATGTTTGGTGTTGGAAATTGGTTGAATTAAATTCAGGAATCCCTTTATCTACGAAGGTCATTGTAGTCAATAGATTTCACATGCCGATGTCATAATGATAATAACATTATTACATTCTATTCATAGAGTGATTTCCATGGTACTCAAAGACAGAGGGGCGGAGGCTGCAGAAGGAGTTATGGAGGGATTTGTAAGTGAAGGGAATTTGAAATGGATTCCATTGTGGGACAGGGAGCCAGGGAGGTTCTGGAGGACAGAGCCGACGTGATTACGGGAACAGGTGAGCTGCTGAGCGGCAGAGCTCTGGATGTTCTGTTATTTAGGATGTTGGATGTAGTGTCATAAAGAACTGTTGCAGTAGTTGATTTCTGATTTGACGAAGGCTTGAATCAACTTGATGCAAGAGTTTCCCGAAAGGTTCGGGATTTTTTTTTTCAACAGAATGATGGACAATGGACAGGACAAGAGATCATAAACATCACTGCTATTTAACAAAACCAGTTCATAGAATGGGCATCAACACGCATTGATCATAGAGAAATTTCTTTCCAAATATGGTCTCTGCTGAGGACACCATTATTTAAAGGTAGATTTATTGTATAACTGTACAGTAACAACTCAGTGATATTTGCATAGTTAAACTATATTTCTCAACCTCTGAAGGTGTTAGAAAAAAAAAACAGCCTCAAACTTCTTCCAGCTGTGTCTAATCAATGTAGAATTAAGTCAAAGGAAGAAGTAAATCTGACAATCCACTGATCACTAAGCTAGAGGGACTTCATTCCCTTTTATCAGAATATTCCTGCACGGTTAGAAGAACAGGTTGCCTGTTCTTAGAAATGTGAGGTCTTTGATCAGTCAATCCACATAACTCCCAGCGGCTGAGAAATATGGCTTCATCCCCTGAAATAAGGCTTTTGTGATTGATTGTAGGTCTGGAAAAGGAGGACATAAAAAAATCTTAACATGACAGGAGACAGAATATGGCTCGAAATGTTAATTTAACTCTCTTTGAGTAGAGAGTTAGATGGATGGAAGAAAAGATAGATGAAGTGACCTGAAGGTAATTAGTTGTCAAGGTAATTACTCGGAAAGTCTAGTTTGCACAATTCGCAGTAAGTGGTCACATATCATGTTTACTTCATGACAAATAATGTACAGCAGTTTGTCAAATTGACACTGCTTGATTATAATGTTGAACTATAAGAAGCTTTTTGGCCATATTTGCAATTTATGCATATTGCAAAGAAATGCTGAATGACAGTCTTGATGCCTGCAGCAGCTCCAGAAGCACATGCTAGTCAACCAGCGGCATTCTATAAAGCCTCCCTGTGAGGCTGCAGCCTCCCTGTGAAACCACTTGCAGAATGCTATTTGGCTCCACATATTCACCACGTTACTGTTCGGGAGGGACTGAATTTGTGCTCCCCGTCAAATGTCATATTGACAGTAGCTACTGGCACAACTTGGTGAATAGCCTGCTTCTGTTGTTGAGAACTTCTCGCCACTGCCGGCTCCTGTGCCAGCGGATTTTATCGAAAATATCGGACAGGGATGAAAGAGAGGAAGAACACAACCATGAGATCCTCCTCTGTTGCTCTCCTGAAGGGTTCTTCCCTTTTTTGGGAGTTTTTCCTGTTCCGATGTGAGGTCAAAGGTCAGGGATGTCGTATGTGTACAGATTGTAAAGCCCTCTGAGGAGAATTTGTAATTTTTGATATTGGGCTATACAAAATAAACTGAATTGAATTTAATTGAATGAGGAAGTCCTTTTTTGGAGTGAGGCCACTCATGTACGTGCTCCGAAACCGGCAATGATGCTGGGGATGAGTTGATGCAGGTTAAGCTTGTGAATATTTAAATATTTAAGGTGTAACATTGGATGAATTATTAGTGTACATCCCCGAGTGCAGGATGAGTCAATTACATTTGTTATGGTTTTCTTGGAAATCATAACTCTAGAGATTGAAAAAATAAAAACTGTTGTCCTTGCTGTGACAGACACTGGTGTGTAGCTAACAACCAGCACAATACATATGTGAGGAAACAACTTAAATATCTTTGAGAACAGTTGGTGCTTCAAGCTAAATTCTAACATCAGGGTGGCAACTGTTTAAAGTAATGTTCATCATGTACACCTTGAATATGTCAGCAAGCTAACATTCACTAATAATCAATAAACTCAAAAGGCGGAGGCTGATGGGAATGTTAGTCTTGCACCATGTGCTCAGGAAGCAAAGTAATGGACAAAGTGACAGTTTGACCTGATGATGTTGCTCGATTTAAAGTCAGGGGATCTTTTTATTTTACAATTCATCCTGATAAATAATGTCTATTCCAATGCATGGTTGATAAGACATGTCACTGTGAACTACATATGCCAATCTCACGGCGTCACTAGAGGTGTTTGCCCGAGTCCTTAGGATGCATTGTCCAGGAACTATCAAGACATTTCAAGCGAAACCAAAGCTGTATCCCTCTCACCACTGGACTGCCAGCTTGGCCAAAGACTATGTTCCACCTTGGTGGTCAAACCTGTTGTATTCCTCCCATTCTATTGTCCTTGACATATTTTATGCTGGAGCAAAGTGGGGAACTGGACCACTGACTGACTGTCTATGCCATCCTAAGTGCCATGCCACGATGGTGACAAACACACTGAGCCGATCAACGAAGCAAAGGTTTGACCAAAGAAATCCCCCAGCAGAGCCCAGAGTTAAAAGCCTCCGCGCAGCATTCAGAACACAGTGCAGCCCCGCTGCTCTCTGGAATCAAGGCTTCAGCAGAAGTAAAAGGACTGCTTTAATGAAATAATTATCTCTGTGATATTCCGTGCTTGTGTTGTTAAAATGTTTGCTTTAAATGGAGAGAAAAAAAACATAAATGGGTTTTGTTGTACGTTTACATTTTAAACTCAGGTCAAATTGGACTCCTGAGTTCCTTGAAGTGGGCTTAATGAGTTCAATCAAAGGGCTAAGAGGACCAGCTGGAGCAGGTCAATCAGCACTACTTCAGCTTTTGTTCGAGTTTAATTGGAGGAAATTTTTTGACACCCACTTACTTTTGCAATCAGAAATCATGTAATTTATGAAGACGTGCAAAAACCTACAAATGGTATAGTTATTATCCATAACAAAGAGAAGAAACTGAGTCAATGTAAGCAGTTGTGTTCTGCTTTTATATCTGATCACACGCAGAACCAAGATTCTCCCTCAGTGACGTTGAGCTGGCTTCAAACAGTGACCGACTGATACATGTTTTCTAAGGGCTAACCATAGCTGAGACCGTTCACTGCTACAAACCTGTACACTTGACTCCACCTGGCTCCACTTGACTCCACCTGGCTCCACCTGGCTCCACCTGGCTCCACTGGCTCCACCTGGCTCCACCTGGCTCCACCTGGCTCCACCTGGCTCCACCTGGCTCCACCTGGCTCCACCTGGCTCCACCTGGGCTTTTGGCCTCGACAGATTTGTTCATATATAACAGAGTCAGAACAAGATGTCCTCGCCGGAGAAAAAGGCCCATGTGACGTTTGTGCAAGCAGGTTGTAAGATTCATTATGTCAAACTACCTATGTTGTTAGGCGGTGACCTGCAGTAACTATGGTGGAAGCAAGGGAGGAAGTCAGCTGATGTAGTTTAAGACCGACAAAGTCCACATAGGGAGGAGGTCTAGGTGGATTAATGGATCAAACAAAGACAGGACTTTCACCCAGGAGAACGCTGTTTGTGTCCTGTGTTAATCCAAAAGTCAACATGTTGAGTTATTTAACTATACAGTTATTTTTCAGCAATTAACCTCAACATGTTTTGATTTCAGCATCATATATATCACTTTTTGGGGTCGTGTTTTCAAATTTTTGTATTCTACTTTTCAAGGGATATCCTGGGAGACAGGCTTTTTGAAACGGATCTTCATACTTAATATTTTACAATTGTATTCGATATTCTAAGTTAAAGTAAATTCAAAGAAAATTAATACACAGAATACACCTATTCAATTCAATGTAGTTTATTTTGTATAGCCCAAAATCACAAATTACAAATTAGCATTAGAGGGCTTTACAATCTGTACACATACGACATCCCTGACCTTTGACCTCACATCGGATCAGGAAAAACTCCCCAAAAATAACCTTTGACAGGAAAAAAGGGAAGAAACCTTCAGGAGAGCAACAGAGGAGGATCCCTCTCCCCGGATGGACAGAAGAATAGATGTCATGTGTACAACATCTCGGTCCCATGTCCACATATCTAATGTTAACGGCCTCCTGGTGTTAATATAGGCATTAAATAAAAGTGAAGATGAACACTATCATTGTGGCTGAAAGTGATTTGTTTTGCTGTTGTGAGCTGTAATCAAGCGTTTCCCGTCGTCTGCCTGTGATGCGTCGCTGTAGGCCGGCCCTCGCTACGCAGCGCTCCTTCACGTTCACATCCTGTCACGGCGAATGTAGGAGAGCCTCGGTCCAGAGAGGATGAAAGAGGACCTGACTCTAATTGAATGTGCTTAGCACTAACTGGAAACAAAACAGCATGTAATAAATGTCCATTTTAAAGCGGAGCTTACGTGACAGAATGGGGCCAATGAATTAGGCATACAGTAGAGATAGGATGTCTGCTGAGTGCTAAGAATCCGCTGTGCACGGCAGCGCTGGTTTCAAAATACATTCATATGGTCATGTATCAAGCCAAAATTAATTTCCCCCGCTCGTAGCTGTGATAACAATGTTATTATTTTACTGTAAGAGCTATAAGATAAGTATTTGACATTGCATTCTGTATGATATCAAGAGCTTCAACAATTAGTCTGTCAACATAAATTTTGACAACTGAATAATTGAGTCACAATTGTCGTCTATCAAGAAATAATGATACACTCTGGACTTTTCCCACTTTTCTGGGTCTTTGGGTTTTAGACTGTTGGTTGGACAAAACAAGTATGGTTAACACTTCACCTTGGGCTCAGGGAAATGCTAATAGTTATGTTCTGCCTTTTTATATTGGTTCAATTACTACCAGTTCAGTTATTTTTCAAAAAACACAACCAAAAGATAATAGAATACTGATTATTAAAACAAAACAAATAACCACATTGTGGATAGGGGACGTCCCGTTCTACCTCCTGAGATGTAATATATTACTTTAGGTCCTGTTTTGGATTTGCCTTGCTATGCCCAGTTATGTATAATCATTATGCTCCGTTGTGTTTAACTGAAAGCTTGACACACTGTGACAGGCAATTGGTCAAAAGAAAAATGAATACAATATTTCCCCTACTTTGACAACACATTCGGTGCAATTAGAAAACAAAACTATGGCATGTACATAAAATGGGTCATTGCTCCTGTGAGCAAACTTTCCCTTCAGCGCGATTCAAGAAAAAGAACATTGAATAATTGTTTGTGTCCTTGAAGTCTAACAACCGGGGTGAAAGCCTTTCCTTCCTCATACAATTGTCAGTCTTTCCATTTTTGAATGCGCACTATTTACATTTATGTATACTATCTTTTGATCAGTGGAACAGCATGAAACCAATGGCTTGAAATGTGTATGTCATCATCCGCCTGCGTCTACATTTCCTGTGGTCACAAATTCCGCAGGACATCTTTCAGCTCCTAAAGTCCCCTATGACCGTGTGCCGGTGCTGGTATCCGATGACACTACACAACCTAATGAATCCATTGGTACCAACTGTCTGTCTTATGACAGCTTTTCAGGAATGGGGCTCAATAACATTGCACATTTAGGCAAACATTTTGCGATGGAAAAAATGCAATTATTTCAGAATTGTTTTGTTACTAACAGCATGGACTTTCCATCGTGTCCCTCAAGGTCTTATGTGTTGATGTGGTATGTTGGAGGGATTTAAATAAGTTTTTTAACAATTCTTGAGTGGTCAATTTTTTTAATTAGTTATTTAGCACCAAATCTGTGTAACAATTGGTGTCAATCCTAAAAATGCGAGAAACATCTGGAGACCTACTCAAGCATGGGAATGGCCATCATTCTTTTATCACACCATATTTATTAAAGCTTCATGAGCTGAAAGAGGCTAAAAGGCCTGTTGATGATTATTCTCTGTGGGTTTATCACTATGTGGAAGGGTGCAGCTTTAAGTTGAGGGGAGCTCTCTCAGCCATCATGGTCCTGAATCACATAAGCAGCCAATAATAGAAGATCATTGTGGAATTTTGGGGCACTTTTGGGGCACTGTGAGGCATTGACGAAGCCATTAAGTGCAACTTTAAAGAACTCATATTTCACGTACTGCAATGCAGCTCTATGAATATTAGTATTTTTTTCTTTTTTCTTGATGCTCTGTTACAATTCACATATTCCTTTTTTCTTTCTTTTTTTATATTCCCAGATAATGCAAATTATACTAATGGCTTGTTGCCAATAGGAGCTCCTTCTAATTTAGGAGGCATATCAGTGTACAGTATCGCCTGCATGTTGCGGAGCTCCAGTTTATTATGATTTTACCCATAAAAACCCAACAAACGAAGAGATTGTGAGAACAGAGAGCGAGTGAAAACATACCTGGAGGGAGGCAGAGAAGGAGATGGCAGGCAATGTGAGGGAACAGCTGCCGAGGGGGGTCTGAGTCTGAGAAGCTGGGGACCTGACACATCTGGTTAAGGTAAAACATAAAAAAGGAGCAGATCCAAAGTAAAACCCCAGACTCTTTCTTAAATAGAGCATGAAGACCACACGCTTGCTGAGTGGGACCAGCCTGTTGCCGGCAAACTGGGCCGTGATTGCATAGTTTATGGCTGAGGCATGATGGGTACGGATTAAAGATGGCTGCCCTGAGGGCATACAGCAATACCATTACTCTTGATGGATTCCTTCTTCGCTCACATATTCTTTGCAGACGTCAGAGGGGCCACAAGGCTTGACTAATGCATGGTGTGATGATGGGATCAGAAGAGGCAGGGGAGGGAGGCTCGGCAGCTTCACCAAACCTCCTGTTCCCTTCTCTATGTTCTGCTCTCTCCCCATCACTGCTCCACTCGGCACAGCACACACCCGATAAAATGATGCTCAACATTCACAAGAGTGAAACGGTGTTGGTATCGATTATAAGTCTGACACTGACAGTGTGATGTATGACCAAAAGAAAAGAGTTCCCGAGCTGTAAGGGAGTCTTCATTAAGACCAGTTGCTGGTGAATGTTGAGCACACACATGTACATGGGGACAATTAAGGGTATATTTTGTATTTTTTATAAGTGTGGATGTATGATGTACTTCTCCATATTTAATGTGTGATACCGACAGGGGATGAAGTTTGGACAAACAGACAGGAGTAGCAGTACAGGAGCAAATAAATGTAGTTTTAGTAGTCTACAATAAAACAAACTAACCGATAGAGTTAGCGGTAGACCAGGGACGACCATATTCTGGTTGATACAATTACTGTTTTTGTCAAAGGAGTGTGATGACTTTGAAGAGAGCATAGATACCAGTTTCAGTTCCCTGTCATAAAGGGCTGTCTGACGGCACGGTCAATACATGATTATTAGATTGCATAGGATGGTTATGCTTAAAGCTGCAACAAGGAACTTTAATTTTGTGTTGATTTTGGCGGTCCCTGTGGTCGAACGTGGTATTGTTGCTGAGAACACATTTCATTTTCACGCATCGATTACAATTACGAATAACAAAAATATAAATGTAGAAATATTGCTAATGGTCTTGTCTCCTTATGTAGGTCAAATAGAGGCAGATTATTACATTGAAAAAATGCCTCCGAGTACATTTAAGAAAGATAGAGAAATATAAATCTGCTGTATTGTCTGCATTTGGGTCCATGTCCTTGTGGCCTCGCACCCACCAGCTTGACAAGACCAAAAGTGATGGTAAAAAGTAGATTTTACCACTAGGTAACCTCATGTTTACCATGCCACACCAACCGTTACCATATGAATACATAAAGTTGGGATATGCAAAGGCATGGAGGGAGCATGCCTCTGAGGATAATAGTCAAGCTATGTTACCACTACTATAACAACTAAAGAATCCCTTGAGAGTGTGTGCCTTCAAAAGCTGATGGCATGTGACATTGTGTGAGATCCAATACAATCTTGTCACGCTGTGTCAAACTATACAGCAAGTAATATGTCTGTGTGCATGTGGGTATGTTTGTCTTTCACATATCTCAATAACAGTTCATACAGTCTCCTTCACACTTGGCCGGTGTACTTCAAGGGACCCAAGGGACCCAAGGGAGTGCCATGTCAAATTCTGTGCAATTTAGACACGGTTCAATATTGATACATTTTGAATAAACAATCAAACAGCACTCTATGCTGCAGCAGGGGGCGGAGCTTCAGGGCTCTTTGGAGGCAGGCCTTTGAAGGCAGTTCACTTGTTCACAACCAAACTCTTCTTCACTTGTCCTGCAACGGGGGATGTGTGGTTCCTGACAATGCTGCAAGCTGCTCTTCTGCAATCAGCCTGCTGAGCAGGCACTGCACTCTTAAAATATACAGTTGTGGTGTGATGAAAAACATATATATGGGATCAAAGGTGATTTAATGTCTTACGTCATCCAGCACTGAAAAAGCAGCCCTGTAAGGCTTTCTCCTGTGCCGGAGCCTCGCAAACTTCTTTATCATTTTGTCTTCATCGATGTGGTTTGTGTGTTGTTTTACTTTTCATTTACAAAATATTTATCTCTTAACCAAAGTTTGTATTTTCAGTTTATTTTGTATAGCCCAGAATCAGAAAATACAAATTTGCCTCAGAGGGCTTTACAATCTGTATATAAGACGTGGACGTAGTGACCTCTCTGATTGGATGTTGGATGACTGCTATTATCAGACCATGAATAATCTGACTATTAACTTTCATGAACACAAGGGTTAAATTTGTCAAATTTAAACCAACCGGACAATCACCAGGTAGGCTAACCCTAAAGCAATACCCTGCTTTATGGTCTAGTGGGCACCCGATACAACCATAATTTATAAAATTGACATTATGCTGTATTGAAACTAGAGATTAAGACCATAACCTAATGTTTACAATGTTTAATGAGGGAATAAATCAAGAGAGAAATAGAGTAATTTTATCATAGACTTCTATACAACCAGACTTCTTTTTGCAGCCTGAGGGGTTTCTTCCTGATGGCCGTCAGAACACTCAAGTTTAAGGCACTGGAGGATTTGCGTCACTTTCACCGATTGCAAAAAACCAAGATGGCGAGGTCCAAAATCCAAGATGGCGATGGCCAACAACATGCCGACCTCAAAGCAGATTAACCGCAGTCCACAAATCAATGGGTGACGTCACGGTCAATACGTCCACTTATGTTGTGACAGTCACGATCACTGGACTACACTTTGTCTAACATGTTCAACTAACCAACCCCTCTGCTCAAACCCACTATCTCTGCTGCTAGGGGATGGCACGTTAACAAGTGGGAAGTGTTCACAATAATAATAATAATAATCCATTTAATTTATATAGCACTTTTTAAGATACTCAAAGACACTTTAAAAAAAAATCAATCCAGCATGAAGATTATATTTGTATGCTCTATGATCAATATTTTTAAAGTAAAGTTTTTAAACTACTGTTATCTGTTAATACGGGATCTGTTCAAATATTGTATCAAGTGTGAGTGAGCATAAGATACTCGCAATAACTAATTATAAGAGACATGCAGTGTAACTTCTAAATTCCAGAGAGGAGAAATGTCATCCTCTTCCTCATTTTATCCACACATTTTGAGTCACTGTGCCTTAGTTTTGTGATGCAGGTGTGTGGAGCGCTGCTGCAGCCGCTGGAGGAGCGCTGCCAGCCCTTTGAGCCGTTAGAGCGCGCTAGATAGAAAGGGTTTTGCATCTTAAAAAGCTGAGCGAACTTAGTGGAAGACTGTGGAGTTTCATACTCAGCCTCGGCATACAAAGCGAGCTGCAGTTAATTGATGCTGCAGAGCTGGAGCCCTGTCCGTCTTCACATTCTCTTCCAACGTCCGTCCTAATGAATGACAGGCCTTGGCCCACTGTCTATCTGTCTGTCTCGGCTACGAATGTTGTTTTGCCCAAATTGCTGTCACAATCATTTAATCTGCTCACCCCAGAGAAAAGAGATACCCGCCTCAACATCTTTCACAGGTCCTCTATCGGCCTGCCTTCTCTCTCTCTCTCCCCCCACCCATCTCTCTCTCTCTCTCTCAATGTGCTCCTCAGCAAAGCACAGTCTTACCCTCTCTCTCTCATCCCCCTCTCCACCAACTCTACCCTTCTTGTTTTCATTCTTTTCCCTGAGTGCACTGTGTAGAATTCCTATTTGTCTCTCTGGTGACACTAATTGGAAAATAGCTAGAGGCTTTCCCTGGGCTGTAACCCCACCAGGCTCTTTGTTGATTAGTGGCAACCTAAGAAAGTTGGACAAGAGAGTGGTGACATACAACATTTTCTTCTTTCAATCTGTCCCTTCGAGCTATATGTTGTCCTGGAGACCACTGGACACACGTGGACGAGAATAAGCAACCAAACATGTGTACACGTGCGTGTAAAGATCCACAACAGAATCCAAGCAAAGTGATACAGCGGATGGATTTACATCGACCATATTGAAGGAATGCGATGGAATCAATGCCTTGGTTTGCCTTGTGTATATGGTACAATTACTGTTTTTGTCAGAGAAGACAGAGAAGAGTAATTACTTATATATGTTTGTTTTTTTGGGAGATTTTCCTGATGTGAGGTCCTGGGACAGGGATGTTGTATGTGTACAGATTATAAAGCTCTCTAAAGGAAAATTTGTAATTTGTGATTTTGGGCTCTACTAAATAAACTGAATTGAATTTACTAGCATGCGTTGGCTTACGCTTACCTTCGCTATGTGTTGGTTTGCAAGGTGATTTTTGGGACTTTGGCCTGACCGCCATAGTGACGTTTGAAACCAAAACCAAAATATTATACACAGTATAAAAGACTAACAAATATCACCTGGCAAACAAACATATAGCTAAGCTAACCATAGCAAACGTGTGCTGAACAAACAGTCACAGTAAAATGTTAACACACTTCGCTCGGTTCGCTTTTTGTCATGACATGACCAGACTGTAATAGTTTGATGTATAGTGATATGACCGCTGAGGGAAGTGCAATATTTGACTTGCATTGTACCAGGCAGCATTAGCACACGTTGGCACATGCTTACGTTAGCTTAGGTACATGTTTGTTTGCCAGATGATGGTCTTTCCTTCCACATTGTGGATCAAACCTTTAATTCAGTCACTTGGTTTTAGTTGTTAAGGGGGTCTTTCCAGACATATCAGCTCGGGTTGGTTTTTATTTTTTAATTTTGGGGTGGACAAATCAGATAATTAGATCACCTTGCCAAAGCTAACTGTCTAACTAGTTACAAGGAGCTTTAGGCAGCGGGCCAATGGGAGTTCAACTTCTACAATCTTCAACAAATGTTGGCATTTGCATTTGTAAATTTGTCCTCTTTTCACCTTTTCCAGCAGCGATAAATGACAGCTGTGTTTGGGATCCTACATGAATGATGTAAATGTAGTTATCATCCAATAGCATTCTTAAAAAAGTACTATAGCCTCCAGATTGGGATAAATGACTCAACACTAGTTCAAGGAAGTTTCATCAAATTAATGAGTGAACTCTGACAAATTGCATTCAGACAAGTAATTTTTATTATCAAACAACATTTTACATAAAAGCTAAAATGAAATGATGTTTGCATTTAAAAAAAGACACATGCAACATGTGTATTCAACATGTGTTATTAGGCACGTTTTTTTATTGTGCTTGCTTGTTGATCTCATATTCCCTGTAACTTTGGGCTTCAGTTGCATGATACACTATTGTATTGCATGAGAACTTCCTTTGTCAATAATAGCCCTAATAAAGACAACTTCTGTCCCGATTATTTTCCCATACTGAAGAATAATATTTCGTCAAACTGCAGCTGCACTTTGGCCGGCACAAAGCTCCAGTATTCAGCTTCTTTCCATACAATTGACATCTCCCACTGGAAAGTCGCCACAGCATGCCCTCAAGCTGAGTTACAACACATTCAATGAATATGACAGAAGTGTATGAATAATGAGTAGTAGGCATGGTCCACGATCCAGACCTCCACATTCCATGACCTCCACAATCCTCCACAATCCTACCCCCTCCTCTTACCTCCTTCATGGAGCTAGAGAGGAGGGGGGCCATCATCAGGGCAATGGCAGGAGGCCGGGCATTATCCACGCAACCAACATTCCAGGGTACCAGAACTCCACAGCTGACTCCCTCTCCCATCTCTCAATTCAGACATTTAAAGCCTTAGTAGCAGATTTGGACGCCCATCAAACACTAGTTCCTTCGTTTTCAGCAACCATCTTCACCTGAACCCTCAGCTTCTATACCTGGTCATCGCTTCAGGTCAAGCAATTATGAATAGTATCTCATCACACTGACAAGAAGGTCCTGAATCGACACCTGGGAAACAAGGGTGGGGGGTGAGTGGTAGGGGGGTGATGAACCATGGCACTAATCAGGACCTGCCCTCACCCTAAGTTTCAAACCCACGGGATCACAGCTGCAACATGAAGACCTCGTTCATGCCCATGCAATCCACCCTCTTTGATCCTTCGACCCCCACCATTCCACCAACGCACAACCCCGACCACCCTTCGGCTGTCATTCATCCCCTGGCAACTGCCGCTCTTCGATTCCTCAACCGTTTCATCCCTCCCCTCGACCCCTTCAATACACCAACACAGCCCTTACCCTCCCATCCCACCAAACTCGATGCCTAACCACTCTTTTTTTTACGTCGTCCAGACATTCCAAATGAAACTACTGTTATTCCTCACTCGTTGAGTGGTCATTATTACTGGAGCAGACACTGGATGGGAAAAAAATGCATGCATTCAGCATTTCTTTGGCAATATCTTGAGGCAATGTGTGAGGATTTAACCGGAAACTGCTACCAGCTAACACTGGTTATAACAGGAACTGCTACAGACAGTAATAAAGTGCCCAGAA